>NW_024871097.1:3447500-3867500 GCF_019054845.1 Dipodomys spectabilis | reverse complement strand
AGGAGGAGGAGGAAGAAGAGGAGGAGGAGGAGGAGGAAGAATAGGAGGAGGAGGAGGAGGAAGAAGAGGAGGAGGAGGAGGAGGAGGAGGAGGAGGAGGAGGAGGAGGAGGAGGAGGAGGAGGAGGAGGAGGAGGAGGAGGAGGAGGAGGAGGAGGAGGAGGAGGAGGAGAGGAGGAGGAGAAGAAGAAGAAGAGAAGAAGAAGAAGAAGAAGAAGAAGAAGAAGAAGAAGAAGAAGAAGAAAGATAAGAAGAAGAAGAGAAGAGAAAAGAAAGGGAGGAGGAGGAGGAGAAGGAGGTACAGAAACAAATTTATCACATTTATTTAATGAATAATTATGGCAAAATAAGAGGTTCAAGTTTTATTTTGATCTTTACAGTAGTTCCTGTTTAGCCTCTGGATATACATTTCAAGTGGATACCTGAAATCCATGAAGTAACTTTATAGAGTTAACCCTCAGTAATCAAGAATTTCCACATCTAGGTGTTCAATCAACCAGAAATTTAAAATATTCAGGAAAAAATGTTTCCCAAACATTCAATATAGCAACTATTTACAGATTGTTACATAACCTTGATGTGATTTAAAGTGTAACTTACTTTTTATGACTTACTATGCTATTTTCTATATGGGACTGGAGCCTATGCTCATTTTAGTATACTCAATCAGTTCTGGAACAACACTGTAAATACTGAGCTGACCATTTTATGCTTTTACCCAAACAAATATAGTTACAATAAAGCTTCAGTTATAAATTAGGTACAGTAAGACAATTATAAGAGTAACTAATAAAAATAGAAAAATTGTAACAATATACTGTAAAAAAAAAAAAAGTAATGTGAAATGGATGTGAAAGTGCATACCTGTAATTCCAGGAAACAGAAGTCTAGGCAGGAAAATAATCAAAGATATATACAGTGAAACTTTAGCTCCAAAAGAACCCAAAAAAAACAAATAAAGGTATTATGTGAATGTGGTCTTTTTCAAATTATGAGATGTTTTTCCATTAATCTTTTCAGAGCACAGTTGAGCACAGGTAACTTTTTGGGTCTTTGTCCATCCCAGGAAACAAGAAAGACAGAGGGGTCTGAGGAAAGGTAAGTGCGGTGCTCACCCATTCTCCAGCCTCCCTCAGCCTGGGAGACAATCAGACACAGCGGGGAGCCAAGTCAAGTAGGAAAAAATCTCATTTATTAACAGAGAGCAGCCCTTCTTAAAGCCAAAAAGGGCGGCTGGCATGGCAGGGGAGGAAGAGGAACCAATCACTGTCAAGGTCACACCCTATCATGCACCTAAGCTTTCACGGGCTGGTTTAAACACTGAACATAAGGTAAACTGGGCTCTGCAACTCAACTCTCTCTCAGCGCCATCTTTGCTGCCCATGTGCTCTGCAGTAACTAACTACAGAAGGGGAAATTACAGTGAAGGGGACTACTGTATAATTGTTTTGTGAAGAGAAAAACGTATCTTATTTAAAGGTTATTTTCTGAGAAGAAAAACCATGCACAATTCTTTTGCCTTTTTCTGAAACTCTAAGATATTTCTCCCCTCACAACTAACCATCTTCCCACCTGGGTGCTGGAAAGGACAAGCACTCCCAAACTAACTTAGCTGGGCCATCAAGTCTTTCCATGGCAACAATGCTTGATACGAAATGTACTCATAGCCTTTCTCAGGTAATTGTAACCTCTCTGTACGGTATTTTCACAATTAAAAAGAAAAGCAGAAGTACAAACATGATTTATTTCTGAACAATCAAGCTTCCTGTAGCCTGTTTCACTCTTCCTATTTTGCTCCCAGATGCCCAGGAGACCCTGGTTTGAAGACATATTCTGTATTGTCAGGTGTGTGAGATAAATGACTTCCTTAGAAGAAAATGTGAATTTGAAGATTGAAATTGAGAAGGGAAATCAAACTCTTCCATCATTTTTACTAAGGACCAGAAAACAATGATAATGTGCTTACATGCTGAGAGTAAGCAACTTCTAAGCCACCTGTGGTAATGAATTTAATTTTGATGCTGCTGTGAAATGTATCTCACATGTGTCCTGAACCCTAATTCCTTATTTTCTGAAAGCACCACCTATTCAGAAATTCTGATTTGTGCTGTGAATATTTACTTCCTGTAAAATGTAGTTGCTTGGATATTTTGATTTTGTGAAAACTTGGTTAGTGTGATATAGTTCTCTCATTTAAATTATAAGCAAGTAAAAATGAATTGAACCTGATTAAATGAAGTTCTTTCTGCCCATTCACTCTGGTACAGATTTCTCTTATTTAGGAAATCTACATTTTAAGTCATTCTGGATGCCTAATTAGGTCTGTGTATGTGGAGGAGTCAATAAGAATTGCAGACTTTGCCACATTGATTTTGGAGCAAATACTTACAGCTGGTAACTGGGCAATGATTCAAAAGACAGCTGAGGCTGAAGCCATGAGCCCTCCTGCCAGTGTTCAGCTCCCAATCTGTTCTAAAACGCCCTTCACTTCCCATGCAGTGGTTTCTTTTTCTATCCAAAAATGTTTCTGGAGCTTCATCTTATGCTGGCCTCATAGTATGCCAACATGCAGGGAGTCAAAGCAAGCAAGACCGATGTGGCAGAGGCATTATTTTTGGTCAGTTGTGGGGCTTGAACTCTGGGACTAGGCATTGACACTCAGCTCTTCAGCTCAAGTCTAAAACCGCTGATCTAAACAGCTGCACATATCAACTAGATTTAACAGACATCTATTGAATATTTCACCCAGCAGCATAAGAATACACGTTTTTCTCTGCAGCACATAGAACATTTTCCAAAATAGACCACATTTTACGTCACAAAGCAACCTTGTCCAAATTCAGAAACATTGAAGTTATACCTTGCATTTGCTCACACCACATGGGAATAAAATTAGAACTCAACACCAAAAACCACCAAAGAAAGTCCTGTAACACATGGAGGCTGAACAACACACTGTTGAATCACCAGTGGGTCAGGGAAAAGATTAGAAAGGAAATTCAAATGTTCATAATATTCAACAAAAATGAGCACACAAATTACCAGGTCTTCTGGGACAGAGCAAAGGCAGTACTCAGAGGCGAGTTTATAGCTTTGAGTTCCTACATCAACTAATTGGAGAGATCTAAAACCAACAATTTAATGAGACATCTGAACCTCCTTGAAAAAGAGCAGCAAGATAAACCCTAATCCAGGAGATGGAAATAAATAATTAAAATTAAATCAGAATTATACTAATTAGGATCGAAGAAAACCATAGAAATAACCAACAAAACAAAGAGTTGGTTCTTCCAAAAACTTAACAAAATTTACAGACCTTTAGCAAATCTTATCAGGAAAAGAAGAAAACTCAGAGATGAGAATGGAAACATCACCAGAGAAACAACCAAGATTCAGAACATTAAAAGGGAATACTTATCAAAACTATGCTAATAAGTTTGAGAACTTGTCAGAAATGGACCTTTTCATATCAAATATTGATATGCCAAAACTAAACCAAGATGAGTTAAAACATTTTAACAGGACCATATCAAACATTGAGATAGAAACAGCAATAAGAGAAGTCCCACCTAAGAAAAGCCCAGGACCAGAAAGATTTGCAGCAGAATTCTACAAGGGCTTTAAAGCAGAGCTCAAACCAATAGCCCTTCAATGAAATTGAAAGAGAAATTTCATTACTGAACTCATTCTATGAAGACATCATAACCCTTATCCCAAAACCAGTCAGGGACTCATCATAAAAAGAGAATGATAGACCCATTTGTTTGATGAACATTGATGCTAAATCTTGGCCAATCAATTTCAACAATTCATGCAAAAAATCAAACACCACGATCAAACAGGATTCATTTCAGGGATGCAAAGCTGGGTCAATATACGCAAATCAATTAATAAAATTCATCACATCAACAAGACCAAGGATAAGAACCACATGGTTATCTCAATAGATGCAGAAAAGGCATTTGGCAAGATTCAACACCCATTGGTAATGAAGACTCTGGAAAAACTAGGAATCCAGGGAATATTCCTCAATACAATAAAGGCTGTATATGACAAACCTACAGCCAGCATTATACTTAATGGTGAAAAACTAAAGCCATTTCCTCTTAAATCAGGATCGAGACAAGGATGTCCATTCTCGCCACTCCTCTACAATCTAGTATTAGAATGCCTAGCTACAGCAATAAGAAAAGATGCAAACATAAAATTGATCCAAAAAGGGAAAGATAATGTAAAACTCTCCCTCTTTGCAGATGGAATGATCTTTTATTTAAAGAATCCCACTGACTCCACTCCCAAATTATACAAGCTTATTCAAAACTTGGGCAAAGTAACAGGGTATAAAGTTAACCCTCAAAAATCAATGGCTTTTCTGTATGTCAAGAATGAGAAAAGTGTGGTTGAAATCAGGAAAGCAACTCCATTCATAATAGTTCCACAAAAAATAAAATACCTAGGAATTAACTTAACCAAAGTAGTGAAGTTCCTCTATGATGAAAACTTTCAAAACCTGAAAAAGGAAATCAAAACAGAACACAGAAAGTGGCAAAAACTCCCATGCTCCTGTATTGGAAGTATCAACATCATGAAAATGTCAAAGCTATCTACAAATTCAACGCAATACCTATCAATATCCCAAATTCATTCTTCAAGGAATAGAAGAGACAATCCAAAAATTCATATGGGACAATAAAAGACCCTGGATAGCATAAAAGATCATTAACACAAAGAAAAGTGCTGGAGGAATATCAATACCAAATTTCAAACTCTACTACAACACCATAGTAATCAAAACAACTTGGTAATGGCACAAGAACAGACCTCAGGACCAATGGAATCAAATTGAACCTACAGATATATAGCCATCTAATCTTCTATAAGGAAGCTAAATAATTAGAATGGAAGAAAGACAGCCTCTTCCGTAAATGACGCTGGCAAAATTGGTTAATCACTTGTAGAAAACTAAAGCTAGATTCTTATAAATCACCCGCCACAAGAATCAACTCCAAATGGATCAAAGACCTCGAGTCAAAGCAGACACTCTGAAAACATTACAGGTTTCCTTGGCACAGGCCAAAATTTTTTTAACAGAGACCCAGAAACACATCAAATCAAGGAAAATTTGGAGAAATGTGATTGCATGAAATTGCAGAGCTTCTGCAAAGCAAAGAACATAGCTAGCAATATCGATAGAAAGCCCACGGATTGGGAGATGACCTTTAGTAGCCATACAATGGACAAGGGTCTCATATCTAAAATATATCTGGAACTCAAAAAATTAAATCCCCCAACAACAAATCCTCAGAGAAACAACTGCCCAATAAATAAGTGAGCTAAAGACTTAAAGGGAAACTTCTCTGAAGAGGAAAGAAGGCTGGTCGATAGACATATGAAGAAATGCTCTCCCTCTCTAGCTAAAAAATAAATGCAAATCAACCCAACATTGAGATACCACCTCAGCCCAGTTAGAATAGCTATAATCAAGAACTCTAATAACAACAGATACTGGAGGAGATTGGGACAGAAGGGAATCTTACTGCATTGTTGGTGGGAGTGTAAACTTGTTCAACCACTTTGGAAAGTAGTATGGAGGCTCCTCAAAAGACTATTTGATAGAGCTCCCCAATTTCCTAGCAATCCCACTTTTGTGCATTTACCCAAATGATCACAAACAAGGCCATACTAAAGCTACCAGCACAGCTATTTTTATTGCAACATTATTTACCATAGATAAGTTATGGAACCAACCCAGATGCCCCTCATTAGATGAATGGATCTAGAAAATGTGGTAGATATACACAATGCAATTCTATGCCTCTATCAGAAAGAATGACATTGCCTAATTTGTTAGGAAATGGAAAGACTTGGTAAAAATTAAGTGAAGTAAGCCAGGCCCAAAAATATAGGTCCCATGGTTTCCCTTATTTGCAATAACTAGTGCATTTTTGAGACAAGCAGAAAAGTTAAGATAAGTTCATGTTAGGTGAAATGAACCCCAAGATAAGTATTGAAATGTTTTTTTTTCTTTCTTGCAATTGTTTCTAACATATTTATAAGATTATTTCTTTGTTGCTTTGTATGTCCCTCCCCCATGGTATAACCCCTGCTTCCATTTTATTTGTTATTGGTATAATTTGTGGAGGGAATGGGCAAAAACCAACCTTTAAATAGGGATACGTTGTACCCATTGCAACAATGAGCTATACAAGTCATTATGTCCCATAAGGAACTTTACAACTTTTTTCAGGCTTGGGATGTTGGGGGATTGGAGAGGGGAAAAAAGCCAGACTTGGCAAGAGTTTGTGAGTCACATTTCAATTAATCGCACACACACCCAACACACGCACACACACACAAAGCCAGAAGTGGAGTTGTGGCTCAAATGTTAGAGCATTGTCCTTGCTAGGAAAAAAATCAAGGGATAGGTCTGGAGTTCAAATCACAAGAACAACTCACACACGATATAATGTATAAATTCTTATTTTAGTTTGAAGAAATAAACAGTATCATGGAAAGTAATATTTGTTACATATCCTGAAATTTTGTGAAGTTGTTTTTGTTACAATTTGTCTTAAGATATAACATAGGTTATTAAAATTAATATTAATATAGTATATTTATAATTACTCATAACACCTTGGAGTATAACAGTTGGTATTTTTTTCTATAGCCATAAAAAATAGTCTGAGTAAAAGAAAGAAAGGAAGAAAAATAATGAAAGAAAGAAGGGAAGGAAAGGAAGGAAGAGAGAAAGACAGAGAGGGGTAAGGATGGAGGGAAGGAGGGAGGAAGGGAAGAAGAAAAGAAGGAAAGAAGGAAAAAAAGGAAGGAATTAAGGAATGAAGGATCAAAGAAACGAAGGAAGGGAGGGAGGAAGGAAGTGACAAAACAATTTAATTTATAAAATGTGCTATTTAGCCCAACATAAACTTGTAATTAACCCTTTAGTAAATGCAAGTTTACAATTTTCATTTCTCTGAATGTTCCCCATGCATGAATGAAACCAACAAATGAAGGTTCAGAAATAACCAGGTGAATCTGTTTGCATCTGTAGTAAATATGTATGCAAATCTTTTTTTCATTTTCCATACATCATCAAATAATTATTTGCAAACAACTTACATTTAGTTATAAATATTCTAAAAATTGAGGTAACCTAGGGATGTCAATATATTATATAATGTGAATACTAGTAATTATAATGCTATTCATATTGGTCTTTATATTATATTAATTGTAACAATTTTATTATGTATTTTATCAGAGAAATTAGCATACTTTGATTTTGGTGTTTGTGGGAGTCCTAATAGCAGACAGTAATTAAATGAATGGAGATCTGTATTTGTTGGCACAAACGAATATTTCTGAAAGCAATTAACTCAATGGAGATTGTTCAAATACATCAGAAGGGCCTTAGAAAGGCTGTACCATATTAACGTGGTTACCTATAATGTAATTCACGAGCCACTAAACAATCATACTTCACTTTGCCATCACTATAATTATTCCCATTGTAATAAGAATCATTCACATAATTTACATGATATAATCTTGTCCTTGAGTTATTATGTTCTGTGAAATAATATCCAAATGTACACCACACTGAGTTAAAACAAAAGTAGCAAAGTGTTTTAGACAATGTAACTCCTTCCAGATACACATGTTAAAATTCTATTCTTCTGTATGGTGACATCAGAATCAACCTTTCAGAGGTGACCTTGCAATAATGATCCTGACGAAAGAATCCCAATATAATTACTCTGCCATGTGAACGTCCAGCAAACAGATTATAATGAATCATAAAGTAGACCCCCATAAGACAAAGAATTACTTTGAATAACCATTTTTAAAATCAATGTTTAAGCTTCTAGAATATGGATAATATACTCCTGATATTTTTAAGCCACTTAATTTGAAATATTTTAACAGCCCAATGGCTGACAAAAAGCAAAGTTTTGATTTAAATTTCACAAATTCTGATAATAAAGATTCATAGGGTTTTATTATTTGAATTTTATTCTCCAAGTCTCCGGGTTAAAAATATTTTTAAATGGGAATTGAATTGAGGTTCAACTCTATTCAACTAGCATAATTAATTTTTGAATATTTTCATTATCTTTAGTTGTACAAAGGAGTTACCCTTCACTGAAACTGTGTATGGATACAGTACATCTTGATCAATGTCACCCCTTTCAACAGTCTTATCCACCCCTACCAATCAACTCCAATCCTTATGTATCTTAATATTATGTTATGGAATTTCTTGCCATTTAACAAAGCAGTTTATGTGTACAATGCACCTGGAATTGTGTTACCACTTCAACATCTTCACCACCATTTCACACTACCCCTTGCTTTGTATATTTCAATTCTGGGAAGTGTACAATGGATTCTTGCCTGTATTCTATCCTTTTCCCCTTCAATTTCCTACCCCTCTCACATTGCCCCCCACTATCCTCTCCTGCACTACACATTTACTGGTACTTATTTTGTTGGGCTTTGACTTAGCCTTTTAAGAGAATTATAGTATTTTCACTCTTCATGGACTATGACATTTCAGATAATTCATTTGTACCACCTTGCATACCATCCAGTGTGTTTACTTTTACATTTATTGACACTCCTATCTACCACAAGCGAGGAAAGTCACGCAAACTAAGTTTCTCTGGGTCTGCTTTATTTCACTTAATATTATTTCTAAGTGTTTCATTTTTCCTTTAGAATGGTGCAATATTATTATTTCTGATGGATGAACAGAATTCCATTATGTATGTATTTCTATGTTTGTATATATATATATATATATATGTATATATGTTTGTATACATACATTTATGTACATACATATATACTTGTAAATTGGGAAAAATAAAATTAGATATATATATAATTTATATATACATATATAATTCTTGATCTCTTTTTACAATGAGAGGCATCTGGGCTGATTCCATATGTAGGCTACAGAAAATAATGCAATAATGAACATGATTGTTCTGGTAGCTTCAGTGTGGCCTTGTTTCTTCTCTATTGGATAAACGAACATAAGTGGATTTGCTGGATCATAGGTAGGTAGCTCTCTATATAGTTCTGTGAGCAATTTTATAGTATTTTCCAGAGTGATTGAACAAGATTACATTCCCACCAACAGTGTAATAGAGTTTCCTTTGGGCCACATCCTTATCAATATCTGTGATTGTTCGTTTTTTCATAATGACATTGTAAGAGGGGTGAGATGAATATCAGTGTTGTTTGGATTGACATTTCTTTTATGGGGAGAGATGTGTCTATTTTTCATTCTTACTTCTTCTAAGAAGTTATCTTTAAGTGTTTATCCCATATATTAATTGGGTTCTTGTTTATTTTAGGGTTTATTTTTGTTGGGTTTAACTTTTTGATCTCTAAATATGGGTTAGTTATGAAAACACTTGTCTAATGCTTAACTAGAAAAAATATTCTTCCATTCTGTTCTCTTTCTATATATCCTGCTATCTTTTCCCGTTGCCATGTAGAAACTCTTCAGTATGATGCAATTCTATTGATTCAGAAAGAATGATATTACACCATTCATAAGGAAATGGAAAGACTTGGACAAAACTTATATTAAGTGAAGAAAGACAGACTCAAAGAAATATAGGTTGCCTAATTTCCCTCATTTGTTGTAGAAGAATGTGCCTCTAATTCTACAAGTAATCACAGTTGGATGGTAAAAGAGAAAACATTACACTTGGACATGATAAATTTTATGGGATTCTAAACATTTATACAGTGAGATCAAAGGAGGATGCCCTGTGGAGAGGATCACAAAGGATCAATAGCTGTACGAATATTATCATATAAAATAATGTTCATTAAAATGATCTCCAAGAAATGATTATGAGAGTTTGTTTATTATTTTGCTTTTTCCTTCAGTGTTCTGATGCCGATTTTTTAAATTTCTGCACCTTTGGTCTTATATGTACGTTTGGATAGGGCAAGGGGGAATACAGAAATGGTGGGACAAAGGCTTAAATGCAGCAGTGCTACTCAATAGACACTACATTGTAAATGAACTATACAACTTATGTGACAGGGAGGTTGAAAGGGAAAAACTGGGAGAACATGTGTGAAGAGGTGACACTGTTCAAAAAGAAATGTGCTCATCATCTGACTTATGTAATTGTAACCCTTCTGTACATCATCTTTACAAATTAAAAATGGACCTCATAAACAGGTAGAGTAGCTATACTAATATTAGATAAAATTGGCTTTAAAATAAAAGTGGTATGAAAGTAAAAAGAGACAAAGAAAGACATTAAATATTGACAAAGAAAACTCTCCATCAGAGGGATATAACAATTCTAAATATCAATGTCCTGAATCCTAGAGCTCACAAATTCATCAGAGAAATACTAATTACCCTAAAAACATGCATACATCCAAATTAATTGTTGGTTGCTTGAACAAATCATTCTTACCTCTGGACAGGCCATTCAGGTAAAAATTTAGGAAAAATCTTTAGAGCTAAGTATCTGTATTGACACGCTATACCTAACAGATATCTACAGAGTATTTCACCTACCAGTGTCACAAGATATATTCCACTCAGCAGCTTTCAAAATTCAAAAATAAAAATGAAATTACTCTTTGTATCCTGTCAGACCATGATGGGACCAAATTAGATCTCTACATCCAAAGGCATCACATAACATCCTGAAACTCACAGAGACTGAAGAACACATTGCTAAATCATCAGTGAGTCACTGAAGAGATATGGAGGAAGTTCCAACGTTTGTGGAATTCAGTGGAAGTGAACACACAAATTATTACCTCCTCTGGAACACAGCAGCAGCACAGACAATACTCAGGGGAATATTTATAACTTTGATTATGTACATCAACAAATTAGAACAATCTTAAATCAGCACTAATGATGCACCACTAAGTCTTTGACAAAACAGGAAAAACAAAACCAAAAACCAATAGACAGAAATAATACAAATTAGATTAAAGAAATAAATGAATCAGTCTCAAAAAACATACAATCATAATTGACTTCTATCTACTAGTAGCTCAAAAATTTGCCCAATGAATGTCAATGTAGCTATTTTCACAGATAGACTCAACCAGCTCAAACCAGTGAACAAAACAAACTTCTAGGATTCTAAGAAACAACATTTTTTTGTCTTTTTTAGCAGAAATTTACTCTGTTGTTCTTATTAAGGTGATTTATAGATGGATTACAATTACAAGGGTCAGGTAAGGAGAACATTTTCTTTTATGAAATGTCTTCAGTTCCCACACTTGTTCCCAGTCCCACCTTCCTGTCCCCACCCATGTGTTAAATAGTTCACTTTCATCAATGTTCAATGAACTCCACGGCTGCAATTTTCCACTCTTTCCCTAAAGCTCTGTGCCCCACCCCTCACCTTCCTGAACACATACAATGAATATACCAGGCATAAGGCAAAAAAGACAGAATTATCACAAACTATAAACAACAACAAACACAAAACCAAAAGAAGTTTTCTGTTTCCATATCTCATAGTTCATTTGAGTATGTATATCTTGTTATATAAATCTAATTGCTTTTTATCATGAAGTCAATTCAGGGATTAAGGTGTGATAACATAATTTTGCTTTCTATTGAACGATACTTTTTATTTTAATATTAAATTTGTAAGTAACACAATTCAAGTACTAGTGAAATTTGAAAGTTCAGATTTAAATGTTCCAAATATCTAATAATTCCATTTTGGAACCAAAATGAAAAACAGGTATGTTTTATCCTCAAGAATGTCATTATTTCATGTGTAAAAAAATAAAATAAATGTAATGTTAATTCAGTGGACATAAGGAATCAAATACTTATGCAATGCATCAGTACCATAGATTATGACATCTATTAGTAAAATTAATAAAACTTGTTTTAAGTAGATTACTTAAGACATAAAACAAGTGACAATTTTCTTTTCTAAGTGAAGTTATATAGAAATCACAGTCCAAAGATTCCAGAATTCTGTGTGCTTTATACATATGTCAATTTACACATATGCTAGGCTCATCTCAATGTTATTTGAAGATAACTGAGAGAAGGATTAGAATAAAAAAATCACGCAAATGGTTAGCTGTATTTTGTGACTAAATAGGTCTCCTTTATATCTCTTTATTTTATTTGAAAAATCTGGAAAATTTATTTAAGTCACATAAAAAATAATGAGAAACACCCTTAGCTCATAAAAAGACAATCAAAAAAAGGAAACAACAAAGAAAATATTGAACCTCATTTTGCAAGTGGTCTTTGTATATTGTGGTGCTTTGTTATTGTGGATTCTGTGACTATCCCATGAATCTGGGCTCAAATCACAAGGGCTACAAAAGAAAATTTCAAAATCTAGAGCAGCTAATACAGCTCTGCAGTTGTTTGTAGGTTTTGCTCATATCGCAGCTGGACATGAACAGTACAAAGGAAATAATTCTACTGCTTTGCAGGCAAGAATGTGATGAAAAGCGTACTGTTATCTTCTTAGATGAAATAAGACCACCACACTTTAAAAGCTGACTAAATGATCAGCCCTTTGAATAACAGTGCCATTTTTAATGAACTCTAGATAATTCAAATCCTTCATCCCTGCACAACCATTAATGACATTCACAAATCATTGCCGAAGGGAATTTCCAGTTCTATTTGATATTTCAAATGGATTAGGAGTAACATAAACAATGATTCGATTCAAGTTGTTGAGAATATTTAATTTAGAATAAGCAAACAAATCTAATTCAACTCCATAGCATAACCTTTAGGAAAAATGAATTAAGGTGGGGGGACCAAGATGGCGACGGGGCAGTAGGGAAACGCCACAGCTCTCTCCAACCAAAAAGAGAGTTCGAGTTCCAACCTTTAATCTCCCCAAGAGACCGACAACAACAAAAAGACGAACACTCAGAGAAAAACCAGAGGTGGAAAATAACAAAAAAAAGAAAGAGAGGAAAAGAAGAATTTCAGAACAGAGAAGAGCGAAGACCCCTCTCCCAACCTTTACTGGCCGCGCGGCAGTGCGCCAAGCCGCCGGCCAGCCGGCCCGGCGGGGGCTGCCGGAGCCACAGAGACACAGGGGGCTGCTTGCAGATCACCAGGTACCGGATTGCAGAACAGCCGATCGCCAGGAACAGAGAAACCTACCAGCCGGGAGTCTCCAGGAGGATCCCACCCCACCCATCACTCTCCACTGGAGCGGAGAGGCTCCATCCCGCCAAAGCCGCCCGGCACCAGCAGCGCCACAAAGGGACCTGTCCGCAGACCACCCGCCCAATCGCGATCGCAACGACCTGGCGGGGGGCCGCCCAACCCAGCCCACAACCACCCCAACTGAACTCGGACTGCAACAACAACTGAGGGACTGCAACAACAACTGACAACCTACAGGGTGAGTACCCATCAGGGGACAGGGAATCCATCAAGGGAGACCAGAGCTGGAGGGAATCCCCAGACCCTGACCTAGACTCCCTACCCCAACACCCGGACCACAGGACCCACTAAAACTGGGAACTGTTCGAGAGCTCCACCAGCCGGTGGAGCACACTCTGCTGGCCAGGCCAGAGCAAGAGCGCCCCTGGAAGGGAGCTTAAATGCTCAAGCCAGGAACAGTGCCCCTGGGTCAAGACTACCAACAGTAGAAGAAATTTGAACTGTGTCCTCCAGGCTGCATAACCAAGGTGGTATACACATTAGCACAGGCCTAACGAGCGCGCTCCAGGCTGGGGCCGGAACCAGGCCAGGGGACCGGCGCCTGAACAAAGCAAAAAGGGTCAGAAGTGGGGCTGTGGCTCAAATGGTAGGGTGCCAGCCCTGAGCTGAAGAGCTGAGGGACAGCACCCAAACCTAGAGTTCAAGCCCACAACCAGCCCAAAACAAACAAACAAAAACACATCAGGAGCCCATAGCAGACTCCAGTATTTGGGAGAGTGCATCCAGAGCATCTGATCTTCCCAAGAGCACCCGCAGGAGCAAACACAAGCAGTCTAGGCTGCTCAACCCTTCCAAAGGCGGGAATTGCTACAGCAGAGAGCTGAGAATCCTAAGTGAATAGCAGCTGGAAATAGGCTCCCAACAGAATCCAGATCAGGCACAGACTCTCTCTACCAATACAGAATCAGCAACCAAGCAAAGACAGACACACCAAAACAAGATTGAAGAGCAGTCTCCTGAACCCCCATGCGAAAATCACAGAGAAAAATCACAAGGTTTACCACTACCCAGGACAGCAAGCTCACCTCAAAAGCCAGCAGCCACGCAGGGGAGAGCCCCAGTGGGAGCAAAGCAGGAATGGAAGACAAAAACTACATCCAAGGGTTGCTGGAGGCAATGACTCAAGAAATAAAGCGAGAAATGGATCAGAAATTGAAAGAGCACAAGGATGAACTATCAAAAGATATACAGGATATCAAACAAAAATTGGATGCAAAAATAGAAGCTGCACAAACCTCAGTAAGAAGTGAGATAAACGCCAAATTAGAGGTAATGCATACTGATCTCACCACATTGAGAGGTGAGATCAGTACTCTGAGAACCAACATTGAATCCATAAAGGGATCCATTTCCACCATGCAAACCACAATAGAAGCCACGGTCAACAGAGTGAATGAAATGGAAGGTAGAGTGTCAGATACAGAAGACAGAATACACCAACTGGACCAAAAAGTGACAGATATGGAAAAATCACTCAAATTAAACCAAAGGGAAATTCAAGAGCAAGCAGATAATGCTAAAAAATTTAACCTTCGCATAATCGGAGTGGACGAAGGTGAGGAATTCCAGAGCAAGGGAATGCAACACCTATTTAACAAGATAGTCAATGAAAATTTTCCCCACCTCAAAAACGACCATCTTAACTACATCACAAAAGCTTATCGAACACCCAACAAGCAAGATCCCAGGAGAAACACTTCTAGGCACATAATAGTAACAATGATGGATCTGAATAATAAGGAAACAATCCTGCATGCAGCAAAAATGAAGAAGGAGCTATACTACAACGGGAAAAAAATTAGAATCACTGCAGATCTCTCCACACAAACAATGAAAGCAAGAAAAGCCTGGGAAAGCACCATACCAGCCCTGAGAGCCAATAACTGCCAACCCAGACTGATATACCCGGCAAAGCTAGCATTCACATTCGATGGAGAACTGAAAACTTTTAATAGCAAAGAAAAACTAAATGAATACATAAACATTAAGCCAGCATTACAAAGAATTCTAAGAGGGGGGACACAACCTGAAGAAAGCAACCAGGAACTGGGACCTGCCCCAAACAGGCATTACTCAAAGTCTAACTGAGCAAGCACAGGAGGAAAGGAAAGAAGAAAAACTTAGGAAAACGGAATGGCAGGGACAACAATGCATCTCTCTATACTTTCTCTTAATATAAATGGGCTGAATTCGCCAATTAAAAGAAAACGAACTGAGGACTGGATCAGAAAACAAGACCCATCCATCTGTTGCCTTCAGGAGACCCACCTCTCAGCCAAACATACAAACAAACTCAGAGTGAAGGGGTGGAAAAGGATCTACCAATCAAATTCCCCCAATAAGAAAGCAGGTGTAGCTATCCTGATATCTGACAAAATAAACTTTTCATTAAAATCAGTACAGAAAGACAAGGACGGACACTACATATTAATAAAGGGAACAATCCAAGAGGAGGATATAACCATCATCAACTTATATGCCCCAAATATTGGTGCACCCAGATATGTTAAACAAATGCTCTCAAACTTACAGAATAAAATAGATCCCAATACGATAATACTAGGAGACTTTAACACGCCACTCTCACCAAAGGACAGGTCTACCAACCAGAGGATTGGCAAAGAAGCTACCGAATTAAGTGAGGCCATACTTCAAGCGGAATTAACTGACATCTACCGAGTATTTCACCCTAAAACAACACAGTACACATTCTTCTCAGCAGCTCATGGAACTTTCTCCAAAATAGACCATATCATAGTTCATGCAAGGAACTTAAGCAAATACAAAGGGATCGACATAATCCCCTGTATCCTATCTGACCACAGTGGAATCAAGCTAGCTCTCAATAACAAAGCATACCGCAGAAATTTCTCTAATACATGGAAATTGAACAGCACACTCCTTTACAAGGCCTGGGTAACAGAAGAGATCAGAGAAGAAATAAAGCATTTCCTACAACTCAATGAAAATGAAAACACCTCACAAAGAAACTTGTGGGACACAGCAAAAGCAGTTCTGAGGGGCAAATTTGTTGCCCTCAGTGCCCACATCAAGAGAATGGAGACAGACCAAGTAAATAATCTCATGTTGCAACTAAAACAGCTAGAAAAACAAGAAAAAATGGGACCTAAAGCTACTAGACGAAGCCAGATAACCAAATTGAGAGCAGAGATTAACCAATTAGAAAATCAGAAAACCATAACCAAAATAAACCAAACAAAAAGCTGGTTCTTTGAAAAAATAAACAAAATTGATGGCCCGTTGGCAAGATTAATTAAAAAAAGAAGAGAGGAAACCCATATTAATAGGATTAGGGATGCCACGGGAAACATCACAACACGTACCCAAGATATCCAAACAATTCTAACAGACTACTTTCAAAAGCTATACTCTCTAAAGGAAGAAAATCTGGCGGAAATGGATGCATTTTTAGAGAAATACAAGTTACCCAAACTGAGCAAAGAAGAAGTTAACCAATTAAATAAGCCAATATCCTATAATGAGATACAGGAAGCTATCAAAAGTCTTCCAACAAAAAAAAGCCCAGGACCAGATGGATTCACAGCAGAATTCTATAAGACCTTTAAACAAGAACTAATACCTATACTCCTCAAGCTCTTCAGAGAAACAGAGAAGGAGGGAGCTATCCCAAACTCATTCTACGAAGCCAATATCACACTCATCCCCAAACCAGGCAAAGACCCAACCAAAAAGGAGAATTACAGGCCAATCTCCTTGATGAACACAGATGCAAAGATCCTTAACAAGATTCTAGCTAACAGAATCCAGAAACACATAAAAAAAATAATACACTATGATCAGGTAGGCTTCATCCCAGAGACACAGGGATGGTTTAACATACGTAAGTCAATAAATGTAATCCAGCATATCAACAGAGCCAAGGTCAAGAATCACATGATTATCGCCACAGATGCAGAAAAGGCCTTTGATAAAATTCAACATTCATTCATGCTAAAAGCTCTGGAGAAAATAGGAATAGAAGGAACATTTCTAAAAACAATAAAAGCCATTTATGACAGACCAATAGCCAATATTATACTTAATGGGGAAAAGCTACAACCAATCCTCCTAAAAACAGGAACAAGGCAAGGATGTCCACTGTCTCCACTCCTCTTCAACATAGTCCTAGAACCCTTAGCCAGGGCAATAAGGCAAGAAAAAGACATTAAAGGGATCCGCATAGGGAAAGAAGAAGTGAAACTATCCCTTTTTGCAGACGACATGATACTATACCTCCACGATCCCAAAAACTCCATCCCCAAACTTTTAGAAATCATAAGTCACTTCGGCAAAATAGCAGGATACAAAATAAACTCACAAAAATCAGTTGCCTTCCTATACACTGATAACGCACAGGAAGAGAGGGAAATAAAGGGAGCAACCCCATTCACAATAACCTCCCAAAAAATAAAATATTTAGGAATTAACCTAACCAAAGATGTGAAAGAACTATTTAATGAGAACTATAAAAAGTTAAAGAAAGAAATTGCAGAAGACACTAGGAAATGGAAAGACCTCCCATGCTCCTGGATAGGCCGACTTAATATAGTAAAGATGGTGATACTTCCAAAACTAATATACAAATTCAATGCAATTCCTATTAAAATCCCAATGACGTACATCACTGAAATACAGAAAACAGTCCAAAAATTTATATGGAACAACAAAAGACCTAGAATAGCCAAAACAATTCTAGGGGATAAAGACAATATGGGAGGGCTATCCATGCCGAACTTCAAACTCTACTACAGAGCTATAATCACAAAGACGGCATGGTACTGGCACAAAAACAGACCCGAAGACCAATGGAACAGAATAGAAGATCCAGATATAAATCCACAGGCCTACAGCCAGCTGATATTCGACAAAGGAGCCAAAGACATACAATGGAAGAAACACAGCCTCTTCAACCGCTGGTGCTGGGAAAACTGGGCAGCCACATGCAGAAAACTAAAAGTGGACCCCAGCCTATCACCATGCACCAACATCAACTCAAAATGGATTAAAGACCTTAACATTAAACCTGAATCTCTGAAACTACTGCAGGACAGAGTAGGAGAGACACTTGAACTAATAGGCACAGGAAGGAACTTCCTGAACAGAGTCCCAGGGTCACAAGTTGGAGAGAGACTCGACAAATGGGACTACCTTAAAATAAAAAGCTTCTGCACAGCTAAATCTATCGCAACTAAGCTAGAAAGACAACCAACTAATTGGGAAAAAATATTTACCAGCAATATATCAGACAAGGGGTTAACATCCTGTATATACAGGGAACTCAAGAAACTAATCCCTCCCAAACCTAACAAACCAATTACTAAATGGGCAAGGGAACTAAAGAGGGACTTCTCAAATGAAGAAATAAAAATGGCAAAGAAACACATGAGGAAATGTTCATCATCCCTGGTGGTGAAGGAAATGCAAATAAAGACAACCCTGAGATACCACCTTACCCCAGTCAGAATGTCCCACATCCACAAATCAGCCAATGACAAATGCTGGAGGGGATGTGGAGAAAGAGGAACCCTATTACACTGCTGGTGGGAATGTACACTTATACAACCACTTTGGAAAGCAGTCTGGAGGGTCCTTAGAAAGTTAAAGATTGACCTCCCTTACGACCCAGTCATACCACTTCTAGGCATCTACCCTGAACAACAGGAACCAATATACAAGGACACGTGCACCTCCATGTTTATTGCAGCACTGTTCGCAATAGCTAGGATATGGAAACAACCTAGGTGCCCCACCACAGATGAATGGATCCAAAAATTGTGGTATCTATACACAATGGAATATTATGCAGCCATTAGAAAGGACAAAATAATGGCATTTGCAGGGAAATGGATGGAGCTAGAAGGAATCATGTTGAGCGAGGTAAGCCAAGAACGAAGAGACAAACGGTACATGGTCTCCCTCATAAGTGGATGCTAAATCCAAAAGGTTAGGTGATACGACAAAACTAACAGGACTTAAGAAACAAAGAACTCCCGCTCATCTGGTTGAACCACTACTAAATATCCTCATGCTGCTGATCACAAATATGGTATATAACATGTGAACACTGTTATATATTACAGACTTTGGTAGACAATTTGCTCCAGGGAAGTTAGAATGAACTTGTGACTTTGAAATTATGTAATCATTTAATCACAATCAAAAAAAAAAAAAAAAAAGAACCTCGGGGAAGGGAGGGAGGGAGGGGATGGTAGGGGGAAAACAATGGAGGGGGTAACAATGTTCAAGAGGAAGTGTACTCATAACCTCACTCATGTAACTGTAACCCTCTGTATAGTAGCTTTACAATAAAAAAAAAAAAAACTTAAAAAAAAATAAAATAAAATAAAATAAAATGATAAAAAAAAAAATGAATTAAGGTATATGGCATGTCCTTTGTAATTTAATTATAGACATTAAGACAAAATGCCAGAAACACTCTGCAAGAAGGAAACAGAAGTCTTTGATAAGATATATTAAAGATTACAAGTAATTTTACCTACAATTTCTATTATATGATAGCATATTTTTTCTGCCAATCAGAGACAAAATTATTTTAAATTATGATATGGAAAATGCATCATCATGAATGAATGAAATCAGGGAGTAGATGGCTCAAGTGCTGGTTGGTTCTGTTAAATATTCTCATTATTTTGAATGATCTGGTGTTTTTGTCTGTGTGGAATTATGAATGTATTTTATGTCTGGGCAGGAAAATTTGATTATTAGATCACTACTGACACCCAATGTCAGGAATCTAACCTGAGTCAGAGTGGTAAATATATGTGTGTGTGTGTATGTGTGTGATTGAGTGTGTGCCTACAAGTCTGTATTTAGAAGGAAGTGTCTTATTTCCCTCAGGGTATATATATATAATTCTATTAGTTATACTTCATCAATGACAGAAGATTAAAGTAATTAACTTTTTTTTAATTTAATTTTATTTTATTTGTGAACATACTGTACAGAGGGGTTACAATTACATGGGCAGGATAATGCGTACATTTCTTACCAAGAATTGCAGCATCCTCCTTTGGTTTACTCTTCACATCCCTTCCCAGCCTTCCCCCTCCCCCCAATCCCAATCTTTCTCCTTCTCCCCCTTCCCCCTCCCCCGCACCAACGTTGTAAAGCTCATTTTGTACATGACAACTTGTACTTCTCATTGTTGCAACAAGTCCATCTGTATCCTTAAACAACTGGTTTTTCCCCATCTCCTCCACAAGTTATACTGACATCAAATATAGTGAAAGCAGGGGTTATACTGTGGGGGAGGGATATACAACGCAACAAAGAGATAATCTTATAAATGGGTTAGAAACACATGCATGAAAGAAAAAAAACATTAAAATACATATCTAAGGGTTCATTTTCCTGACATCACATTATCTGACCTTTTCCGCTTGACTCATACATATACTAGATATTGCAAATAAGGGAAACCATGGGGCCTATGTTTCTTTGGGCCTGGCTTACTTCACTTAATATAATTTTTTCCAAGTTTTTCTGTTTCCTAACAAATGGGGCAATGTCATTCTTTCTGATGGAGGCATAGAATTTCATTGTGTATATATACCATATTTTCTTGATCCATTCATCTACTGAGGGGCATCTGGGTTGGTTCCATATCTTAGCTATGGTAAATAATGCTGCAATAAACATTGTTGTGCTGGTAGCTTTAGTGTGGTCTTGTTTGTAAACATTTGGGTAAATGCCCAAAAGTGGGATTGCCGGGTCATAGGGGAGTTCTATGTCAAATCTTTTGAGGAACCTCCATACTACTTTTCAAAGTGGTTGAACAAGTTTACATTCCCACCAACAATGAAGTAAGGTTCCTTTCTGTCCACATCCCCTCCAGCATCTGTTGTTGTTAGAGTTCTTGATTTTTGCCATTCTAACTGGGGTGAGGTTATATCTCAATGTTGTTTTGGTTTGCATTTCTTTTATGGCTAGGGATGTTGAACATTTCTTCATGTGTCTATTGGCCATCCTTCTTTCTTCTTCAGAGAAGTTTCTCTTTACGTCTTTCGCGCACTTATTTATTGGGCAGTTGTTTCTTTGAGGATTTGTTGTTGGGGGGGTTAATTTTTTGAGTTCCAAGTATATTTTAGATATGAGACCCTTGTCCGTTGTATGGCTAGTAAAGATCTTCTCCCAATCCGTGGGCTTTCTATTGATCTTGCTAGCTATGTCATTTGCCCTGCAGAAGCTCTGCAACTTTATACAATCCCATTTGTCCAACCTTTCTTTGATTTGTTGTGTTTCCGGGTCTCTATTCAAAAAATTTCGGCCTGAGCCAAGGAGACCTAGGGTGTCTCCTATTCCATCCTGTAATGTTTTCAGAGTGTCTGCTTTGAGTTCAAGGTCTTTGATCCATTTGGAGTTGATTCTGGTGCAGGGTGATATATAAGGATCTAGCTTTAGTTTTCTACATGTAGTTAAACAATTTTGCCGGCACCATTTACTGAAGAGGCTGTCTTTCTTCGGAGACATGTTTATATTCCTATGTTTGCATGAACAAACTAAAAAGTTATATTTTGGGTATGAGTTTTGTGGAAGGTCAGCTGAAAGTATATCTTGAGAAAGATGTCAATGACAATCATTTCAGTGTAGATCAATTTTAGACAACACTTGGAAGGATATGTAATCATATATGAAAATGCAACATTTATTGATTTTCAAAAGGTACACTATTCGAGAAATATTTAGATAAACAAGGTAAATTATGGAACCATAAAAGTAATGTGATTATTGCATACAGTTTTATATTTAGTTTCGTCAAGTAAAAATGCCATTTATTTCTACTGTATAGGAAGGAAAACCCTAAATATTACAGTTTGTGCCATATTTCACATTGAGAAGCTTTGTCTATATCAATAAGTTCATTTCTTTTGGTTCTGCTTTCCTATTCATAATTCTGCTTCTTATAGTATTCTTCTAAGGACTTTTTCTTTCTGCCAGTTTGGGGCTTGAACATACATCATGCTCTCATTTTTTTTTTTTTTGCTAGCTGTAGTCAGTCTACTATTTGAACCCTGGCCCAGCCTAGAAATTTTTGTCGTTAATTTGAGATACAACCTCATGTACTATCCTACCAGCCTGAAAAACCATTATCCCCCAAGTCTCATACTTCTTAATCACTAGGATTATAGAGATGAGTCTTGGATCAGAAGAGTCAATGACTTTTCGTGTTTTATAGATTCCACATGTTTGCTAGTAATTGCAATAATAAACTACCATAGATTGGGTAGCATTAACATTGTAAATACATTTTCTCTGAGTTGGTGGAATTTGAACTCCAAGATTAGAGTTGGCTTCTGATTCCTCTTTCCTTGGCATATTCAAGGCATTCTGCTTCTCTTGGAGTAGACTTCAACTTAAATGCTCCCTTTTAGATTCTGTTTCCATATGCAGTCACTTTGTAAGACAATGGGTTTTTTATCTTTAGTCTGATTTCAGTGAGACGTAACATATTGCTTAATAGATAGAAGAAAATCTCTAATATGAAATTATTTGTTTGGGGCATGGACCTTATGGTTATACTTTTAAAAAATAGCAAAAGAGGTAAAGGTTTTATTAGAGCTTGTTAGACAATTATGAAGTCTTGAGCTTAGACAAGCCACATTTAAATCCCCAGTGCTACTGGAGGATTAAACTCAAAACCTATACTTGTGAAACAGCATCTCTACTACTACCATACCTGCAGATTAAATTTGATTGCTTATTTTGAAGTAGTATCAATATGCCTGGGCCTGCTTGGACTGTGGTCCTCCTAACACAAGCATAAAACATTTTGCCTGGAACTGGAATTGTCTAAGCTCTGTTTTCCAAGTCGATAATATTATAGATTTGAGCCACTTTATCCAGTAAAAGTATACAATTTCAAAACATCTTGCTATTGCCTGTATTTGTGCTTAACATATATAGCTAACCTTAATTTTCTCCCTCTTTAGTTTAGTACTCTGTGTTGAAAATATTGGCTTTCTTGATATACATGGTTTTGTTGTGGATGGAATCCCATCACAATCAAAAAAGTCTCACAAAATTTTATGTCAAAAATCATGGAAAAGAAGGCTTCAGGTTGGAAAAAGCACTGATCTTTAAGTTATAATTGCAGTATTATTTATGGTGTTAGTAAATGCTTGCTTAAGTATCAGGAGGAAGGCAAAAATGTGAAAGATGTCAGGTCTCTGTAGAAATTTTGTAGTTGTCACTTCATGTTATATTCCTTCCTTAAAGCTTGTTTTATTAAAGCTCTCTGGGTGTATATTCGTTGGACTAATTGGTAATCATCTCTGGAAATAAAGCTGATTTTAAAAGGCTGATGGTGTGGTAAATAAAGGAATGGTCAGAATGAGCACAGATATTGTCACAGATCGACCAGGTTAACTGCTGAACAGCAAAAAAAAAAAAAAAAGCAAAGTTTCAAGTTTGATGATCCACATTGGAACATATACAGGTAGACATATACATATACATACATACATGAAAAATTAAATCTCCAGTAGATTATAGAGAAACGGCGTGACAGGTATTAAACTATATCAAACTCGTTGCAGGAAAGGTACAGGAAAATATAGATAGTTTAGCACAGATTTTGCATAGATTGTGTAAAGGATGAAAATTCTTCCTTCATTATATACTTTACAAATATCCTTATTATGTTTTAAGTTTTTTTGTGAAAATAACATACAGAGGGGTTACAATTACAGGGACAATGTAATGAGTACATTTCTTATCAAGCATTGTTACCTCCTCCTTTCTATCCCTTTATCATCCCTTTCCATCTCCCTTTCCTGACCCTCTCTCCCATCTTGAGCCAAAGTTTTAAATTTCATTTTTCTACATAATATCTTGTACATCTCATTGTTGCACTGGGTCCACCTGTTTTCCTATTTAAATAATTTGCTTTTTCCCTTCCCCTCCACAAATTATACCAACATCAAATACAGTGAAAACTAGTTTAAGTTTTTTTGTATTGTAGTAGGAGCATCGATACAATGCTGAAAATTTGAATTACACAAAATATGCAACATGGGTAGGCACTGCTGCTTCAAGGATGTAATCTTAGCTAGTTAAGAGGCTAAGATCTGAAGATCACAGTTCAAATCCAGCGTGCATACCAAAGTTCATTAGATTCTTATCTCCAATTAACCACCAGGGCAAATGGAGTTCCACTTCAGATTGTATGTTGAGCACTGGCTTAGAAAACAAAAACCCCATCCAGGCTTCCAGGGGAAGACGCAAGTAGATATTTCTGTAAATTCTAATCAGAACTCGGCAGACTAAATATTTTATGGAATTGCTATTGAAAATATTTTCTTGCAGACGGAGTGGGTCTTTATACTACAAATGTGTGCATCTGTGTGTTTGTATGTGTGTATGTGTGCGTTTCAATAAACTAATATAACAATGTAACAGAGAAAAGTATTAGTGGGGCTGGGAAGGTGGCTTAGTTGTGGAGCCCTTGCCTTGAATGCATGAGGCCCTTGGTTCGATTCCTCAGCACCACATAAACAAAAAGAAGAAAGCCAGAAGTGGCGCTGTGGCTCAAGTGATAGAGCGCTAACCTTGAGCTGAATAGCTGAGTGACAATGCCCAGGTCCAGAGTTCAGGCCCCACAACCGGACCCAAAATAAAATTTAGTATGGCTTTTCATTTTTCTTCTTATACTATGAAAGTCTGCCACAATTCCCAATGAAATCGTATCCAAGATTCAAATATTCATGCTCTCCCAAAAGTTTTCCATGCATGAAGGGCTGGGAAGGTAGCTCAGTGGTAGAGCACATACCTTACTTACCAAAAGTTTTGCATGCCCACCCAAGTTCATCTACCTCATTTAAGATGGCCATGGTATATAAAATTTTAAGTCCTCCAATTACGTTGTCACTAAGGAAACAAAATATAATACTTCTTTAAAAATACCTAGATTGTAGAACACTTTACCCAGAAAATTGAAGGAATATACTTTATGGGATTTAATTTAAATATGTAGTCACTGAAATGGATGTTCTATATCCACAACTCAGAGCCTTATTAAACTACATAATTGTAAAACTCATTTATTACCATCTTCCATGAATACAGTCCTTCCTGAAAACAAACCAGATGTGGTAAACAAATTAACATGTACGATATTGTCAAATGCAGCTGTTGTAAAGCATGGAACTGACAGAGCAATTAATGCCTGTAAACAGCTGGTTCTAAGGAGTATGAAAATTGATTGTTCCACTATAAGTGGAAAACTCCAAAGATTTTTCAAATTGTGTTTCATTGTTGGCATTTGTGAGATACATTTTGGAAAGTACAATTAATGAAAGCATGCTGTTTTGTAAAACTTTCCTGGTTGACACACCAGGGAAGGAAAACTTTTGAAATGTTTCAAATGAAAAGACAGACAATAGGGTGGGTAAGTTGTGGTATGCAGTTTAAATACAAACTGAAGCAAACCAAAGAATGGGAAAAATCATTTTCCTTAAGAAAAGCTTTCTGGGTATATTGTGCTATACACTATAATGATGAAATGATAATTTCTTTGGAAAAGTAAAGAAAAAACACTCACCTGTTGAACTTCTTTTTAATGAATCTTAAATGACAAGGATGAAGAAATTTAAATGGGTTCATATTATCCAGTATTACTTTAATTTTTGATTAAAAGTTAAAACAAACTGACAGGCTATTAGTCCATGAAGATTTACAGAGTAAGTTTCTAGCATATATTTTATTTTGTTCTTCTTTTTGGGGGGGTGATATAAATATTTTATTTCAAAAAGGCTACTTGGTTTTAACCATTACCCACAAAATTTATGCAGTCATAGAATAAGAAATTTTTTGATTAATTTAAGACAATAGTAGGCTCATTTTATGCCAACACAAAATATAAAAACCAATGACATTTTCACTGAACAACCACTCATAAAAAATCATGAAATAATATAGTAAAACTCCATGTCAATTTTTTTTTGTTGGTTGTGGGCCTTGAAATCTGGGCCTGGGCACTGTCCCTCAACTCATCAGCTCAAGGCTACCACTGTACCACTTGAGCCACAGTGCCATTTCTGGTTTTAAGGTGGTTTATTGGAGATAAGAGTCTCACAGACTTTTCTGCCCAGGCTGGCTTTCAACCACTATCCTCAGATCTCAGACTCCTGAGTAGCGAGGATTACAGCCATGAGCCACCAAAGTCCAGATCCAAGTCAATTTTTAAAAAGCAAGCTTATTGAAACTTCTAGTTTTTTCCAGTAAACAATCTTATTTTTTCAGTATTAGCTTATAACTGAGTTATTTTTAGATGTAACCATGAAGTTTTTTATAGAATCAAATATAATTCTATTACTCAGTATTTCACAAAAAAACACTATAATTGACTTTCCCCAAAATCAATTATTACATACTATCTCACACACTATAATCATTACATTCTAAATAGTCTGGACCATTTCATATAAATTCCAGGTGCTATTTTACATTATAAATTCACATCTGTGGTTTTAAACTAAGGAGAAAAGATTTTACAGGTAAAATCAAATATGAATGTGTTGT
Source organism: Dipodomys spectabilis (assembly GCF_019054845.1). Classification (NCBI taxonomy): domain Eukaryota; kingdom Metazoa; phylum Chordata; class Mammalia; order Rodentia; family Heteromyidae; genus Dipodomys; species Dipodomys spectabilis. Next base: position 3,840,714 of record NW_024871097.1, on the reverse strand, counting down.
GTGGCCCAATTAAACCAAAAATTGTGAATTCATACAGACAAAATTGTTTTCTTTCCACTAAATACGTTGAAGTAATACTATTGGAAATAGTGAGACAGGAAGTGGCAGAATTCTAATCTCTTCAAACAATGTCTCTGTTATTCTGCTAACCTCTCCATTAAGAAGACGTCCCTTTTCCCAGTTGTCACAAAACTTCAAGTGTCTCTCTTAGAATTCTATTTGGAAAAGTTCTAAATCTCTGATTCTTTTTGTATTTTCTGTTATATGAAACAAAATATAGGCACAAAACAATTGAACTAAAAGGCACACATATGTTGAAGTCATCACAGCTGGAAAAACAACCAACAAATTGGAACTTCCCCCGGAACAAAAACATGTTGTGCCCAGTGTATTTTTTTAAACTACAAAACCTTCAAACACATGTTAATTTAAGTAGAGCTATAAGTATAAATGTCTCTCAGAAATAAGGTTGTGTTAATTTGTAATTAAATTCATCTGGATCAACCTAATATAGAAAATCCTTTGAATGGATCAAATTGTTTAAAACAAATGTAACACGGGGCTGGGAAGGTGGCTCAGTGGTAGAGGGCTTGTCTTGCATGCTCGAGGCCCTGGGTTCGATTCCTCAGCACCACATAAGCAAAAAGAAAAAAGCCGGAAGTGGCGCTGTGGCTCAAGTGGTAGAGCGCTAGCCTTGAGCTGAAGAGCTGAGGGACAGTGCCCAGGACCAGAGTTCAGGCCCCACGACCGGACCCAAAATAAATAAATAAATAAATAAATAAATAAATAAATAAATAAAACAAATGTAACTGTATGTAAAGTAAGATCTGCACATACTTAAAAGAAAAAATGCTACAGAATTAGATCACAAAAATCATAACATTCTTAAAAATTGCGAAATGCAATTAGTAATTCCAAAATATCCATAATGAGCACTAAATACTACTGAATTAACAAGAACAAAATGCACAAATAATAGAATCTGAGCAGTGTACATAATTGAAAAATACTCCAAATTATACGGTTCTTAGAAGACTGAATGTGGATTATCAAAAGGAAAACATCAGCACATCATATAAATGAAATTAAAAATCTCATGAAAAGGGAATAGTAGTAGTTTCTGGAATATAATATTTTAATAAATGGTGGTCAAAATCTAGTACTCACTAAATTGTAAACCTAATTAGTTAGATCCAAAGAAGACCCAAGTTACTTGAGCTGATTCGAAACTTTGGCAAAGTAGTACAATAAAACTGTAATATTATTATGGATGTTGACTCTGGCATGGAATGCATTTCCTCTTTGATCTGACAAATGAATATATGAAAGAACGTAACTTCTCCAACTAAATATCAAGACCTAACTAAACATGTAACTAGAAAAGTCATCATACAATCCGTATTGCAACTGGGATAAAAAGAAAAATCAGTCATACTGATTCTGTATTTATTTTAAATGTTGGCTTTTTTCATATATTATTTCCTTTGTCTTGCATTTTTAAAGCATTGTTTTAAATGATTTATATCTTGGTAACTAATTTTGGATGCCTCCTTAAATTTTGTTCTGGGTATAATATCTCACTTCAGTTCCTAACCAATGAAATGATGTTGTTTACAAAACAAATGCTAATAATCACTGCTTATAATACACAAAATCTCATAAGCATGATTTCAGGAAGCACAGGTTAACATTTTGATATCATGGTCTCATGACTGATGAGTCCTATCTGCATTAGTAAAGTTGTACCTAGATTCCTCAGCCTAAATTTAGCCACTGTTAAAAAATGTTTATACCTTTTTCTGTCACCCATCAGAGGTTAAACCTGAGTATAAAGTCTAAGGAAAATCATAAGGTAAGAATTTAGCTCTTCTGGATATAAAGTAAACCAAAATGCAGCAAAGAGTAACTCATTCGTCTAAAGTCAACCAATTTCTCTAAAACATGTTAAGTATTCCTTACAATGTGTATTATTCTCAAGAAGGGAATGAAGAGCCTGGCGCTGGTGGCTCATGCCTGTAATCCTAGCCACTCAGGAGGCTGAGATCTGATGATCGCGGTTCAAAGCCAGCCCGAGCAGGAGAGACCGTGAAATTCCTATCTCCAATAAACCACCAGAAAACCAGAAGTGGCGCTGTAGCTCAAGTGGTAGAGCGCTGAAGAGCTGAAGAGCTGAGGGACAGCGCCCAGGCCCAGAGTTCAAGCCCCACGACAGACAAAAAAAGAAAAAAAAAAAAAAAGAAGGGAATGAAGAATATGAGAAGAGGACTAAGCAAGTATTGTCTTCAAATATACATAATTTGTATTTACCTCTTTATTTTGTTATAGGCATTTTCGATAAAAACTGTTTGAATAATTGATTTCCTGGTCAGGTGTAATATATCCTAGTTACATATACCAAACTGCATTCAGAAAATGGTATATAGTAATTGAGTAGAAAAATATTCAATAAATAGCAAAAAGTATATACCTATAGGGTAATATTTTGAAGAGTCAATTAGAAATATTCTAATATAATAATTTGAACAATTTCACATTGACAGTAATTATCTAGAATACTTTAATGTTAATTGGACAAGATTGTCCTTCTAAATGAGCAAAACCTATTTCTCCTTTTATTTTATCAGGGAAATACCTGAGCTAAAAATGGAAATTAACATATGAATCTATAACAACTGGAATGAATTTTACTTTTTATTAGCAAATATTAATTTCACAAAAGTATTTTCTTGTGTTATACACATATGACCACATAATGTAGCTTGTTACATTTTATTCATTTTAGTAATTTCATTATCCTATTTTTATACTTATATTTTATTATACCATCATACTAACTTATGAAATATTTGAACATATTTACTCCACAATATTTCTCTTCATCTCCTCTCTTATTTTTTCAAAACTTAATCAATTCCATTTTTTTACACCTGGGTCATTCATTTTATTTTCTGGGTCTAGAGTCTGTATATGAGAAATCTAATATTTGTTTTTCACAGTACCGCTAATTGCTTTAATATGAAGGTTTCCCATTCTATTTTCTTGAAGACGATATGATTTCATAATTATGTGTGGCTAAATAGTATATCATTGTGTGTGTGTGTGTGTGTGTATATATATATATATATATATATATATATTACAGTTTCTCTCTTCAATGAGTGATTAAGGAACATGTAGTTAATTCTGTACTTATTTATGCGTTTTTATGTGGGAGAAGGAAGGATAGAAATAATGTTTGGAATAAGAAACATGCTCTTTAGGCAGGCACTCTACTATTTGAAACATATCTCAGCTGCTCTTTCATCAGTATTTCAATAATGCATTGTTTTTAAAAATAAAATTTAATTATATTGACAAAGGTGCTTTTTTTCAGTACATATATCATTTTTATTACAATGTTACATTTAGTATGTCATGTGATTATGTGGATGTATGTGAGCATGAAAATCTAGGCATGTTTGTACATGTAGCTGACTCGAAGGAAACTGAATGTATGTGAGATACAGGATTCAAATAAAAGTTTGGGACCTGTAAATTGCTAAATTGATGTATATGTCCAGTTTGTGGAGTGTGATTTCAAGATCACATTTGGGTAGGTTTTATACCAAGTAAGTAGATGTTTCTAATCCAAAATCGTAAGGAATAAAACAACAACTCTGTTTCATAATCATTCAGTCTTAGTACTCCAGACATTGTAATAAGTATAAAAAATGATTGAAAGTATGGTGGGTCAGTAGTAACCCTTTTGACACTCTACACTTTCCCGAAAATCTTCAGATGTACTCTTTGGATATAAATTACAAGTATATTTATAAGCATACAGATATAATATGATCTTATATATGTAAATATATGTATATATTACAAATACATCATATATTTACTTATATTTTAAATGTGTGTAACAAATATTGATTTATATTTAAATGTAATTCATCTCATCATAGATAGATAGATAGATAGATAGATAGATAGATAGATAGAGAGAGAGAGAGAGAGAGAGAGAGAGAGATAGATAGATAGTGAGATTTTTTTTTGGTCAGTCATGGGGCTTGAACTCTGGGCTTAGGTGCTGTCCAAGTGCTCTTCAGCTCAAGGCAAGAGCTCTACCTCTTGAGACATAGCGCCACTTCCAGTTTTCTGGTAGTTTATTGGAGATAAGAATCTCATGGAATTTCCTGCCTGAGCTGGCAATGAACTGTGATCCTCAGATCTCAGCCTCCTGAGTAGCTAGGATTATAGGCATGAGCCACGGGCACCCAACTATACTTATATCTGAGAATTGTTAGTGTAACAAAGAGTATAGAAACTATTATTCTTGTCATGAAAGGACTTCACACTGACAGGTATAATTACAAGAAGAAAAACAATAAATATTCACAATGGCACAAAAATCCCTTAGGTATCTAGCAAGACAGCATGTGTTTCCAGACAGAGCAGTTTGCAACCTAAGCGACTGTGGAAGATATTGGACCCTATACAAACCTGACAATTGCATAAACACAGCCCTCTATGACAGATTTAGCAAGGCCTATCTTAGAGATTTTTGTTAGGGACATTATGAAAAAATTTATAGTTTAGTTGTGATTACAGAACTCTTGTACACATAGCACTCAGCCATTAACTATATTTAATATAGTTCCGATTGCCTAACTTATATTTTCTTGGCACAATAAACTGTTTTTTGTTTGTGAAAACTTAGCTGTTCAAAACATAGACATGGGTTTTTAACATTTTTGAAATTACTGTCTGCATATTGTTGTATGAGATGAGCTTCTCTTTACCATATCATAGGAATAAACTTAATCTGATTCAAACTTGGAAACAGGTAGCTTGTTCTCTCTCCTAGAAAACCATCTATATAGACTTCCTTACATGTAAACAGACCATCATTTACTAGCAAAAGTCTGTCAGTGAGTGAAGCCTAACTAACCCAAGTGAGGTGAATTCTTCTCCCATGCATCCTTTACATTAAAAATGGTAAGAACTGTTCTGTAATGTGCATACTTGTTAATATGAAGTGTGACTCCTATTTTCCATAATATGAATCAAGCAGAGGCATCAGTTTAAGATGTGAAAGAGCCTTAAAAAGAGTCTTGGACCTTGAAAATTGTCCTGGGTGTGAATTTTTGGAGAAATATCCCTTTTCAAAGAAAAAGGACTCATTTTTTTAATATTGTGCTGGTACTGGGATATGAACTCCTGGCCTTGAGCTCTATCTGGGCTTCAATTCTCAATGTTTGCTCTATACCACCTGAGCCACACCTTCACTTCTTCCATTTACCACAAGTGGAGAAAAGAATCTCTTAGGTTTATCTACTTGGAATAGCTTCGAATTGCAATTGTCAAATTTGAACCTATCAACTATCTAGGTTTAAGCCCCTGGTGCTGTGCTAGAACTCACTTCTTAAGAATAAAAAATCACAAAAAGAAGAGAAAAAAATATTGGTTCAATTATTTATGTGTTTTCTGATAAACCAAAGCACTTGCTACTGGAAGAGAAAAAGAGAGAAGATAGAGATGAATATGCAGGAGAGAGACACAAAGGAAGAAGAAAGGAAGGGAGGTTAAATGAGGGGAGGGGAGTGGATGGGAGGACACGAGAGGAGGGGTTAGCTGAGTAGAATTGTCTACTCCTCACAAAGGTTGTGTTGGACAATCACTACCTTTTCATTTATGTAGCCAAAGCTTTTTTTTTAGTAGTAGTAAGCTGAGATATAAAATATCAATTTACGGGTAATAACCTGTTAGTGTGCTTCCTCTGCACCAAGTAAGCCACAGTTAGGTTACTGTCAGAGAGAAGGCAAAAGTAAGCAATTTCAGTGGTTCTGAGAAACAATAATTGACATGCCAGGAATGCTCCATTGTATGGTGAAGTCAAGCATCACTCTTGTACCCTGCTCCAGTCTTCCTCTCAACAAAAATAGCAGAAACAGAAGAGGAAGGAGATATCTGAGTAATGATCATCTCTCTGTTTACCCTCATCCCTTGGTCTCTCAAAAAATAAAGCGAAGGGAGACTTAACCTGAACTAGTGGGGAACATGGGAGGAAAAAGTTCAGTCTAACTTATTGTGAAACTTTTAAAATAATTGGGGCAGTATTTCAAATACTGAAATAAAACTTTTTAAATTATTAACAAAAAGTAACTCGAAATTTATCGAAAATTTAGAAGAATGCAGGGCTCACTACATAGTGGAATCTGAAAATTAAAACTGATTCCTGCTTCTATCATCAGAAATTGAAGATCGTCCCTAAACTTCCAATACTAGGTAAATTACCCTTGATATTCACTTATACTGTGTGAATATAATGCAGAAAATATGACTTTATATTTAGACTGCTGAAGTGATAAGCGATGGGAATTCATGATGGATAGCATAATGCTGACAGTATGGAAATTATTTCCCCCCATCTTCAGTGTGTAGAGAATGAAAATGCTCTATCGGATGGCCCTGAAAGTCCAATACTAAATTTAGGACAGAAGGTGAATAGTAAAGGAGATCTATCATAGCCAATCAGAGATTAGAAATGTGGAGAAATATACTCATTTATGTGGAAGAGAGGATGTGGGAAGACCATAGACAAATGCCAAAGTAGAGATATTTAACTAAATACCATGAAGTTGAAACAAGTCTTAAAAGGGGATCTGGGCTAAAGGGAGTAGGGTAGAAGAATGGAGAGGTAAATGTTGGACTAATACAGTCATAACATTCAATGTACACATGTCAGAATATAAGTAGGAAACATAAAGGGATAGGGTGGGGTTGGGGTAAGGGAAGGAAGAAAAATGTGAAGCTTGAAAATGATCCAGATGCACTGTATATTGAAATGCATATACACTTTATTCAACATTGACATGATGAAACAAAACCCCTTTGTACAACTAGTTAACATACATTTTTTGAAGTTATAATATTAAGAGACCAGAAGCATAAACTTTTAGAGATAAATAAGAAGAGAAAATTGACATATTGTTGAGGATTGTTTCCCTTTCAATATACAAAATTTACTGTGTCAAGTCTGCTGCAAATGTAAATTTTATTTTGCCTATTCTATTAAGCAAATTGCTTAAAATGTAGCGCCAAACCCACAGAAACATAGGTCCCATGGTTTCCCTTATTTGCAATATCTAATATATGTATGAGTCAAGCAGAAAAGGTCAGATAATGTGATGTTAGGAAAATGAACCCTTAGATATGCATTTAAATGTTTTTTTTCTTTTATGCATTTGTTTCGAACGCATTTATAAGATTATTTCTTTTTTGCTTTGTATGTCCCTCCCCCACTGTATAACCCTTGCTTTCACTATATTTGATGTCGGTATAATTTGTGGAGGAGACGGGGGAAAACAAGTCGTTTAAGGATACAGGTGGACCCATTGCAACAATGAGAAGTACAAGTTGCCATGCCGAAAACGAACTTTACAACTTTGGTGTGTGAGGGGGAGAATTGAGTGGGGGACTGGGGGAGGCTGGGAAGGGATGTGAAGGGTCAACAAAGGAGGAGGCTGCAATGCTTGATATGAAATGCACTCATTATCTTGCCCATGTAATTGTAACCCCTCTGTACAGTATGTTCACAAAAAATTTAAAAAAAATATAGAGAACCAAATTCCAATATCCTTTCATTTCCAAAAAAAAAAAAAATCTTATGCACCGTTAAGTTATTCCTAAATACCTTAATGCAATGCATTATTGGAACAAATTTCATCCCATATTTAAATTTATTTTTTTGTTGTTGTGAAAATACTGTACAAAGGTGTTTCAATTACATGGGTAAGATAATGAGTACATTTCTTATCAAGCATTGTAGCCTCCTCTTTTGTTTCCCCTTCCCATAACATCCCGTCCTCTCCACGCTCCCCACCCAACCCTCCCCCCCCCACCAAAATTATGAAGTTTGTTTTCGACATAATGACATGTACATCTCATTGTTGTAATGGGTCCAGCTGTATCCCTGTTATTTAAACGATTTGTTTTTTCCCTTCCCCTCCACAAATTATACCGACATCAAGTACAGTGAAAGCAGGGTTTCTACAGTGGGGGAGGGACATACAAAGCAAAAAAGAAATAATCTTTTAAATGTGTTAGAAACAATCACATGAAGGAAATAACATTAGAATATATATCTTAGGGTTCATTTCCCTCACATCAACTTGTCTGACAGTTTCTGTTTGTCTCAGACATATACTAGTTATTGCAAATAAGGGAAACCATGGGACTTATGTTTCTTTGGGCCTGGTTTATGTCACTTAACATAATTTTTTCCAAGTCTTTCCATTTCCTAACAAATGGGGCAATGTCATTCTTTCTGATGGAGGCATAGAATTCCAGTGTGTATATATACCACATTTTCTTTATCTACTCATCTACTAAGGGCCATCTGGGTTGGTTCCATATATTAGCCATGGTAAATAATGCTGCAATAAACATAGTTGTGCTGGAAACTCTAGTGTGGTCTTGTTTGTGAACATTTGGGTAAATACCCAAAGTGGGATTGCTGGGTCATATGGGAGCTCTATGTGGAGTCTTTTGAGGAACCTCCATATTGATTTCTAAACTGGTTGAACAAGTTTACGCTCCCATCAACAATACAGTAGTGTTCCCTTCTGTCCACATCCCCTCCAGCATGTGTTGTTATTAGAGTGCTTGATTATAGCCATTCTAACTGGGGTGAGGTGGTATCTCAATGTTGTTTTGATTTACATTTCTTTTATGACTAGGGAAGTTGAGCATTTCTTCATGTGTCTATTGGCCATCTTTCTTTCCTTTTCAGAGAAGTTTCTCTTTAAGTCTTTAGCCCACTTATTTACTGGGCAGATGTTTCTTTGAAGATTTGTTGGGGGATTTATTTTTTTGGGTTGCAAGTATATTTTAGATATGAGACCCTTGTCCGTTGTATGGCTAGTGAAGGTCTTCTCCTAATCCGTGTGGCCTTCTATTGATCTTCCTAGCTATGTCCTTTGCCGTGCAGAAGCTCTGCAACTTTATGCAATCCCATTTGTCCAACCTTTCTATGATTTGTTGTGTTTCTGGGTCTCTATTAAGAAAATTTCGGCCTGTTCCAACAAGGCCTAGGGTTTCTTCTATTCCATCCTGTAATGTTTTCAGAGTGTCTGCTTTGATTCCATGTTCTTTGATCCATTTAGAGTAGATTCTGTTACAGGGTTATATATAAGGATCTAGCTTTAGTGTTCTACAAGTTTTTAACCAATTTTGCCAGCACCATTTACTAAAGAGGCTGTCTTTCTTCCGTTCTATTTTTTAGCTCCCTTATCGAAGATTAGATGGCTATAGGTCTGTAGGTACATTTCTGGGTTTTCAATTCTATTCCATTGGTCCTGAGTACTTGGTACTGTGCCAGTACCAAGCTGTTTCGATTATTGTGGCTTTGTAGTAGAATTTGAATTTGGTATTGATATTTTTCCAGCACTGTTTTTTCTGTTAAGGATCATTTTTGTTATTCAGGGTCTTTGAGTGTTCCATATGAATTTTTGGATTGCCTCTTCTATTTCCTTGACGAATGAGGTTGGAATATTGATACGTATCACATTGAATTTGTAGATAGCCTTAGGAAGTATTGCCATTTTCACAATTTTGATCTTTCCAATCCAGGAGCATGGGAGTTTTTGCCACTTTCTAAGTTCAGTTTTGATTTCCTTTTTCAGTTTTTTAAAGTTTTCATCATAGAGGTCCTTCACTTCTTTGGTTAAGTTAATTCCTAGGCATTTTATTTTTTGTGGGGTTATTACAAATGGATTTGTTTTCCTAATTTCAGCCACACTTTACTTATAGTTGGCATACAGAAAAACCATTGATTTTTTAGCGTTAATTTTATACTCTGCTACTTTGCCAAAGTTTTGAATCGGCTTGAGTAATATTGGAGTGGACTCTGTGCGATTTTATAAATACAAGATCATGTCATCTGCAAAGAGGGGGAGTTTTACTTCTTCTTTCCATATTTGGGTCCCTCTTATATTTGCATCTTGTCTTATTGCTCTAGTTAGGCATTCCAATACTAGATTGAAGAGAAGTGGAGAGAGTGGGCATCCTTGTCTCATTCCTGAGTAAAGAGGATATAGCTTTATTTTTTCACCATTAAGTATAATGCTGGCTGTAGGTTTGTCATATACAGCCTTTATTGTATTGAGGAATGTTCCATGGATTCCTATTTTTTCCAAAACCTTCATCATAAAGGGTATGTTGGATCTTTTCAAATGCTTTTTCTGCATCTATTGAGATAACCATGTGGTTCTTATCCTTGCTCCTGTTGAAGTGATGAATTATATTAATTGATTTGAGTATATTAAACCAGCTTTGCATCCCTGAAATGAATCCTGCTTGATCATGGTATATGATTTTTTGGATGAATTGTTGAAATCGCTTGGCCAAAATTTTGTTGAGAAGTTTTGCATCAATGTTCAACAAAGAAATGGGTCTATAGTTCTCTTTCTTTGATGGGTCCCTGCCTGGTTTGGGGATGAGGGTAATGATGGCTTCATAGAATTTGTTCAGTAGCGAACTCTCTCTTTCAATTTCATTGAAGAGTTGGAGGAGTATTGGTGTGTACTCTGCTTTGAAGGCCTTGTAGAATTCTGCTATAAAACCCTCTGGTCATGGACTTTTCTTAGATGGGTGGTCTCTTATTGCTGTTTCTATTTCAATGCTTGATATGGGCCTGTTAAGATGGTTCAACTCATCTTGGTTTAGTTTTGGCATGTCAGTATTTGTTAGGAAAAGGTCCATTTCTGCCAAGTTCTCAAACTTATTAGCATAAAGGTTTGAGAAGTATTCGCTTATAATGTTCTGAATCTTAGTTGTTTCTGTGATGATGTTTCCATTCTCATCTCTGAGTTTATTTGGGTGTGTTCTCTTCTTTTTCTGATAAGATTTGCTAAGGGTCTCTCAATTTTGTTAATTTTTCTCGAAGAATCAACTCTTTGGTTTCTTGATTCTTTCTATTTTTGTTACATTCCAATTCGTTTCATTCTGATTTAATTTTAATTATTTATTTCCATCTACTGGATTGTGTTTATCTTGCTGCTCTTTTTCAAGGAGGCTCAGATGTCTCATTAAATTGGTTTCAGCTCTCTCCAATTTATTTGTGTAGGAACTCAGAGTTATAAACTTGCCTCTGAATACTGCATTTGCTGTGTCCCAGAGGAGCTAGTGATTGGTGTGTTCATTTTTGTTGAATATCATGAACATTTGAATTTTCTTTCTAATCTCTTCCATAACCCACTAGTGATTCAGCAGCGTGTTTTTCAGGATCCATGTGTTACATGACTTTCTTTGGTGGCTTTTGGTGTTGAGTTCTAATTTTATCCCCTTGTGGTCTGAGTGAATGCAAGGTAAAACTTCAATGTTTCTGAATTTGGACATGTTTTCTTTGTGGCCTAAAATGTGGTCTATTTTGGAAAATGTTCTATGTGCTGCTGAGAAAAACGTATTGTCTAAAGCTGCTGGGTGAGATATTCAGTAGATGTCTGTTAAATATAGTTGGTCTATACAGTTGTTTATATCTGAGTTTTCTCTGTTGAGTTTTTGCGAAGTTCATCTATCTACTGGAGAAAGTTATATGTTAAAGTCCCCAACAATTAATGTCTTTGGATCTATGTGGGATTTGAGGGAAAGTAGTGATCTTGGATAAATTTGGGTGCTCCATTGTTTGGCAAATAGATATTTGGAATTGTAATATCCTCCTGAAGTAGTGATCCCTTAGTTAGTATGTAGCGAATTTTTCACTAGTATTAATTAAAATCTATTTTATCGGATATTAGGCTTGCAACTCCTTCCTGTTTATGGGGGCCTTTGCTTGGTAGATTTTTTTCCAGCCTTTAAAATTGAAAATGTGTTTGTCTTTGTGTGCAAAATGTGACTCCTGAAGGCAGCAGATAGAGGGATCTTGCTTTTTAATCCAAGTACACAGACTTTGTTGCTTAATTGGAGAGTTAAGCCCGTTAATGTTGAGAGAGAACTGAGAGGTATTTGGGAGTTCCTGCCATTTTATGCAAATTCTTCAGGACTGCGGCAACTGTGTTCTTCCTATGGTTCTTGGATTCTCAGTTTGGGTGCTGTTTCTTTGCCTTTATTGTTGTCTTGTTGGTTTTCTCTGTGTAGGATATCTTTAAGATTCTTTTGTAGGGCTGGTTTGGTGGAGATATATTGTTTCAATTTTTCTTTGCTATGGAAGGGTTTTATTTGACCTCCAAATATTAAGGAGAGTATGGCTGGATAAAGTATTCTTGGTTGATAGTTGTTTGTCTTCAAGGCATGGCTTACATCATTCTAGGCTCTTCTTGCTTTGATTGTCTCTGCTGAGAAATCTGAGGTGATTCTAATTGGTTTCCCTTTATAGATGATTGATCTTTTCTCCATGACAACTTTAAGGATCTTTTCCTTGGTGTGAATTGATCCTGTGGCTATTATTATGTGACAATGGGATGTCCTGTTCTGGCCTGGTCTATTGGGAGTTCTAAAAGCGTCTTGTATCTGAATAGGCCTATCTTTTTGCATGTTTGGGAAGTTGTCTGCTAGGATCCTGTTAAAAATTTCCTTTACCATTGACTTCTGGCTCTAGGTGCTCTTCTACACCCATTATCCTCAGATTAGGGCTTCTAATGGTGTCTTCCAAGGGTTGAATGTTGAATAGATCTATCATATTTCTTGGATTTGTCTTGGATGATTTTATGTCCTTTCTCTATAATATCTAGGCTGTCTTCTATCCTCAGGATTCTTCTGCATGGTCCATCCTACTATCCAGACTTTCTACTTTTTTTTTTCTTTTCCTTCTAGTTGGTCGGTGTTTGTGGCTTCAAATTCTTTGTTGGATCTTTGTTTTAGATCTTGTATGAAATTCTTTACTTCCTTAATTTGGTGTTCAGTGTTTATTCTCAAATCACTTAGTTGATTGGTTATGGTTTCCTTGGCCTCCCATTCCATCTGTTGGGATCCATTCAGCATTCCCTTTGTGGACTCCCTGACGTCTTTCAGCTCTCTCTTTATGGATTCCATGAATGCCTCTTGTGATCTTTGTCTATTCTCATCCTGCTCTCTCAATTCCTGTATTACTCTTTGATTAGCTTCTTCACGTTCATTCAATTCCTGTAGTTCTCTTTGACTGATCTCAGCCTGCTCACACAATTCCTTTATTTGTCTTTGAGTGTTCTCAAGCTGCTCATGCAATTCCTTTATCTATCTTTGAGTAGCTTCCTCACGCCCATCATCTTCCTGTTTGATCTTTGGTTTGCCTCCTCTCTCTTCCTATCATGCTCACACAGAGTCTTTTGCAGGTTTTCAATCTTTTTATTTACCATTAGTGTTTGTAGAGTTTTTTGGGAGCTCTCCTCTGAATTATTCATTATCTGTTCTGTCCACTGATTATCATGAGTGGGAGTTGTGATACCCAGACTTGCCATTTTTCTTCTGTTTTTCCCTGCTTATTCTGCCCTTTTGACATGAGGGTAACACCACTTTTGTGCTAGAAAACTATCTTAAGGCAAGCGTCAACAAAATATGTAATTGCACAGTCAAAAGCCTGCAGAGATAATCTAGTTCAACAGATATATTTTTTCAACATCAAACAACTATGTATTAATAGGCTACAAACTGCATAGAAGAATTTGGCAAATCAGAAGTTATTAGGTTTAGTGAGAGATGTGGGTATAAATAGGAATAGAGGGTTCTGGAAAGGTAGAGGGAGAGCTAACTTAGTCCTAATCTCAAAGCAGGAAATAGGTCGGATAGAATGATAGAAGAGACCAGGGAAAAAAGAAAGAGAAAAAAAAGACAAGGAAAAATAGTAAAACAAAAATTAAAAATTAAAAAGTGGAACACTTAAAAATTATGCAAATTAAAAACTTATTATTCAGATTAAGAAGGCAATAAGAAAAGAGAAATGGAGGGATAGAAAGGAGACATGAAAAATTAAAAAATAAAAATGCTTAAAAATTTATATAGGTATATAGAGGTAGTATGGCTATTAAGGAATTTGTCTAAGAGGTTTTGAATTCAGTAATAAATTTCTGGATTAAGTGTGTATACAATGGGTTATAAGGTTTAATAATCTAATACAGGTATATCTGAGAATGAGCAGAATGATTAAATCAAGCAAAAAAGAATGAAAGAGAAGAAAAAGTGAAAAGAATGAGAAAGAAAGGAAAAAAGTATCAAATGGTCAATAGAGCTAAACAAAAATGAAAAAAAGCACACACACACACACATATACCCCTAAAATAAAAATTATAAGAGGAAGAAAAAAAAGTTAATAGAAAACAATTTTTTAATTAAAAATTAAAAATGTTAAAAAATTTTAATAAAAGGTACCAAAAAAGAGTTCTTTGCTTTTTTGGGGTGAGATGGGAAGATCCCGTATCTCCCTTTTGTCCATAACCAGTCTCTTGTTGGAGTCTCTGGTCTGCTTATGGTGTTTGATTTTCCTGTAGCTTAGTTGTTTTCTTAAGTCAATTTGTTTGAGCAGGCAGAAAAATGCTTTGCTTTACCCTGGATTTTGTCATCCTCCTCCCAGGCTAGTTCAATGGGAGGGAGATCTGCTTTGAGTATCACAAAAAAGGGTGATGGCTGTTTCTTCTAGTTTGGAGATGCTGTGATGGGGCTAGGTTCTGGGCAGAGATGAGGCCTTTCAGCAAACAGTAGCTTTTCCCTGAGGGGCTAGCTTCTGAGGCAGTCACAGAGCCCAACCAGGAGCCATTCTCAGGGTTTATTGGTATTGAATTTCAATTGATTGTCTAGGCTGCTGTAGGGAGGGACAGCCTCTGGCTCTGTTTACCCAGTGAAGAAAGCCACTCCTGGGGCTGGCGCAGGCCTGGGCTGGGTGAATTTTCCCTGGGTGGAGCTGAGCCTGGCAGGTCAGGTTAGGTTCCGGTGACCTGCTAAATGACTTTTTGTTTTCATCCAATGACTGAGTTGGAGCTAGCTGATCAGCCAGGCCTTTGTCAGTATCAAAGATGGAGATCTCCGGTAGTGGGCAGTGGCCTTCCCTTCTCTGCTCCCTGAGAAGGTGTGAGGAAATCAGGCTTCTACTCACACAAGAGTCTGGTTCCTGGGTCATCTCTGGTCTGCGATCTGAAGGATGAAGATGTCTGTTCCTTGTCGGTTCTTGCTGGTGTTTAGTAGAATCCTCTCGCCTGCTGCATCTAGAGCCTTTGTCCTAGACTCTCTGCTGGCAAGTGCTCAGATTTGTCTCCTTGCCTGGATTTTCCCTCTCTGGCCTTACACTCTGTACTGTGATGGCACACTTGGTGTGATTCTCTGGCTTAGGACTCTTCACTGGAGTACTAAAACTGCTTTCTATGTGAGAGCTTGTTTACCTTCCAGCTTCTCCTCTGCTATCTTCCCGGTACCCTAAATTTAAATTTTAAATGATAAATTCTTTTAAAATCATTTCACTCGGGCACAGGTATGGATAGATAAGGGATGGGGGCAAAATCAGAATTATTCAGAAAGTTGTAAATGGATGCTTACCTAGTTTTCTCTCAGCTGGATCATAGAATACAGACTGTCCTAATTGGAAAAAGTTAGCCTTCTGAGATTTTCTGCATATAAACACTCCATCAACATTTTATTAGAGGATTATTCAAGATTAACTATATGTTGATTGATAATGACTGATCATGACAGAAAGTTGAGGGAAAACCATCTACACTTCAGTGAGGTTCTGATTTGTGCTTCAAAAACTGTTATGAAAGCTCTACATGAGAAATCTAGTTGCTGCATTTCCAAAAATTCCTTGGGTTGTTACACTTTCTGATATTTTCTCAATTCAAGTACTTCTCCTTGAAGTTCCATACTATTCAATGATGCTGTATTAGCTCCTTGTTACAATTTGCAGATTGGATTTTTTCATAAAATTTGTGCTTTTCAAAATTGCTCTCCAAATTCCATCCACAAACTACATACAAAATTTATCTGAAAAAAATTGTATCTGTTGATGGTGCACATACTTTTAGTTTTCATTACAAATATAGAATGTAGTAAAAATTCTCATAGCAATTGTACTGCACTAGTTTGTGGGTAGATTCTAATGTAAATAATATACTGTGTTCATGTAAAGATTTTGAGTATCCAAAGTAATAAGCCTGTGGTCCTAAAACCTATACCTTACTTATATTGAGTGACAAATACAACTTCATATAAGTATAGAAGTTTTTGTTGTATCTTTTTAATATATATTTTTTATTATAAATACAGTACAGAGGGGTAACAGTTACATAAGTAAGGTAATGAGTACATTTCTTATTGAGCATTGTTACCCCCTTCTTTGTTTTTCCACTACCATCCCTTCCCTTCACACTTCCGCACCTCCCCTCTTCACCCACCCTCTGATAGAGTGTCTTGTATATCTCATTGTAACAATGGGTCATTCAGTATCCTTTCCTTATATCTTAAACGAAGAAATGCTGGATTGATTTATGCTGATTCTACTTTGTGTAGACACATCTAAAATCACTGGCCAATTCCAGGAGCAAATAAATGAAATGCTCTCATTTTTTTGTCAGTTGGTATAATTGTGTTCTACACATTTATTGACAGGCTACAAATTATTCTCAAACTTTAAAACATTAAAAATACTTCTTTTTTCTTATTTTCTTGGCCAGGAAATCAGCAAGACCTCAGTCAGCATTTCTCACATAAGAATTTTCACATGGGTTAGTTAAATGTATATGTAGAGTCCAGTTTTCTGAGGACTCACTCATCTGCCTAGGAATTCATGCTGGCTGTTGGAAAACGAGCTCAATAAGGATGCCATTTAAACTTTACTCTTTTTAACTTTAACTTTTAACTTTACTCTTTACCAGGGTATTCTCCTGCTACTTTGGTTGTTGAGAGTGTCTACAAGAGTAAGCATTCCGTGAGGAGCAGGGAGACACCATATGACTTATACTTACTGAGATTTCCAAGTGACTTGCTATCACTTGTACTGCATTTTGTAAGTCAAATCTCTCTAAAACTACCAGTTTTAAGAGATAAGAGGAGTGGTAAAAGAACTCTTAGAGGCAAATACATCTTCAACATATATTGTTCCAAGTATTCCGTTTAAGGCATATTCAAAAACTGGTGAAACTTTTGTTGGTTGTAATTATGTGTCTTTCTCCATGTGTGCATGTATACATGTGTATGTGTATGTGTGTAAATAGTAACATGCATGTGTACATTATGGCTTTTATCATCATTTATTCCTTGCTAACAAATAAAGTAAGGAATCCCTAAAGTTTTAACAGAAACTGTGTAGTTAAACTCTTAATTCTTCACTCTGCTTCTTTACACAAAGACTTTGCAACTTCTCATTAATAAAGTTTCCTTAAACTCTGAAATGTATATACTTAGTACTTAATGTCTGCTACCATAAATCTTAAATACTTTACAGAAAAGTTTTATGCCTGCCAAACAGTCCTATTTTTGGCATATATAAGCAAAATCCCAAAATTAAGCATATTTAAAACATTAAAACGTTTAACAAACCTTAAAACTTGCTGCAATGTTCATTTTGACAGGTGCCTTGCATAGAATAATTGAATTCCTCCTCCTACACATCTCTTGAACTACAAATATCTGGAATTATTTTGTTTTTGGCATGTCTATCTTGATTTTATTCTTAAATGTGTGCTTATGTATGAAATACATGATTCTAAAATTTCACAACAATTCTTTTGAACTTACTTTTTGTTGAATTGTCTAGTTTAATAAAATAAATAAAAATTATACTTTATATATAAAAAATGTTCTGTGCTCAATTTAGCATCACATACACGAACATTGGAATGCTACAGAGAAGATTAGCATGCCCCATGTACAAAGATGACATGCAAATTCATAGAGCGTTCCATATTTTTACAAAAACAGATGTTGAAAGGTATGTGGCCATAGGGAATCGTACTGCATTCTTGGTGGGAGTGTAAACTTGTTCAACTACGTTGGAAAGCAGTATGGAGGTTCCTCAAAAGACTCCACATAAAACTCCCTTATGAAACAGTAATCCCACTTTTAGGGATTTACCCAAATGATCATAAACAAGACCATACTAAAACTACCAGCACTATTATGGATATTGTAGCATTATTTATGATAGGTAAGATATGGAACCAACCCAGATGACCCCATTAGATTAATGGATTAAGAAAATGTGGTATATATACAGAATGGAATTCTATGCCTCCATCAGAAAGAATGACATTGTCCAATTTGTTAGGAAATAGAAAGACTTGGAAAAAAATTTATTGAGTGAAGTAAGCCAAGTCCAAAGAATCATAGGTCCCATGATTCCCCTTATATTCAATAACGAATATATGTCTAGGATAAGCAGAAAAGTTCAAAATATATGTGCATATAAACAGATAAGATGATGTTAAAGAAATTGAACCCCGAGATAGGGACCCAAGTTGTTTTTTGTTTCTTGCTATTGTTTCTAACATACTTATAATGTGCTTTGTCATTTTTTTTGTTTCTTTGTATGTTTCTCCCCATGCTATAATCCCTGTTTTCTCTGTATTTGAAGTTGGTGCACTTACATCTTGTATGTATGCATCTTTAATTTGGGGAGTGGAAGGGAAAAAATGCTCAAATAGGGACACAGGTTGACCCATTGTAACAATGTGATGCACAAGACACTATGTTGCAAAATGAACTTTACAATTTAGACTGAGGAAGGAAGGGGGAGGGGAGTGTACTTGTGGAGGTGGGGGGAAGGGATGGTAGGGGAAATATAAAGGAGGAGGTAACAATGCTTGTTAGGAAATGTACTAGTCTCCTTTTTCATGTAAATGTGACCCTTCTGCACAGTATTATTAGAATAAAAACATATAAAAATGTTCTGAGATGGAAGAGTTTATTTCCTCTATTTTACCCATATAATATCAATAACAAAGAAATTAATGCAGAACACTGAGATGGAGGTAATTTGAATAAATGAGTGTGTGTGAGTGCAGCACCACACAAGCAAACACGCGCATGCATGCGAACACACGCCATGTATACATATTGGCGTGCTCAGAGTTTAAAATCAGGGATTCAAGGTCTTGCTAGGCCTTTCCTATCTAGATTGGTGAGCTACTATATAAGCTACATCTAAATTCCTGGCCCTTTGCTAATTCATTAAACATTTTGAAAAATAATTCAATGAAGTTTTTTTTTTTTTGGCCCTGATTGGCTCCCAAGTGTTATCCACAGATCTCAGTGTCCTGAGCAAATATTCAGAGTAGATAGGTATATAAGTGTGACCAGCCAGCACAAGGCATTTAGAATAATTTTAAAAATAAAAGAAAATTTATTTCATGGGGGCCTATTTTATCATCACCTAATTTGAAAGCCTTTTGGAGTGATTACATGCCAATTTAATTCGTTTGGAGATTAAAAGATAGTAAGTGATGATATTTAAAAGTTTTAGTACTTTTTAAAAAAGAAACTGGAACTGTGGGACAGAAGAAATTTGGCTGTCTTCAGACTTCAATTTGTAAGCTCAGCTCTGTGCATGATAACCCAATGTCACCAACACAGTCTGTATTGAAGACAAAATGTGACAAAAAAACAATCACTATGGGCAATATTTGCTATGTTATTATTTCTTGGACAGTATGAATATTGAATTGAGAGTGTAAGAGAATGGAGAGATTTTACCCACCTTTTTGGTATTACTGAAAGACTTTTGGAAACTTTGACTCATTTCCTTCCTCACTGTGTGTGTCTTTGGGCCATGCACTGACTATCTTTAACTACAAATTTTCCCAACACTAAACTAGTAATAACATCAGCATTATAGCAAATGTTATCTTAAGAATTAAGAAAATAAAACTTGTGAAACCCTTAACATAAACCTATCAATGAGCTTTGATTTTAGCCAGCATTCTTTTTTAAATACTAAATAGAATGTGATAAGTAGTACAGAAACCATTACATGTAGTGTGAGTAACCAGAAGTAATATCTATTCACTACGCTCGGCTTCCAAGGAAGCAAGGTGGATAACTTCTCATGCTGTAAATCAAACTGGTTATCTTATGTTGTGATAGTGTAAAAATATCAGGGACAGAACGATGAAGGAATGTTGTAGACTGAGGTGAAATCCATATGAATATGTGCAAAACTGATAAAACATAAAAGTATCTGAACAGTATATTGTGTTTTACATCATTTAAGTTACATCGCAAAGATAAGGAAGACCTAGAAGAATAAATTGTCTTTTTGATATTCTATCATAGGTCCTTAGAAGGATGAACACTTTCCTCATTCTTGTTGAGGCATCATCAGATGAGGGGAAATATATTTTTTCTTTGCTTCCTTCCATTTATTCTTCAGTTTGAAATCTGAACTACATGAGACTGAAAGAAACCAAGTGAAATCAGTCATGCAGGTTTTGGAAAGAACAATCAAAGTAAAATAAATAAAATATATATAGCCTTGTAAAAGGTCTAACTAAATTGAGTTATATAGTCTCAACCATTAAGAGAAAATGATTAAAGCAATATCACGTTTTTAAAAATTTAAAAATGTTAGGAGCTGCTTAATTTTTTTCCTTTCTACTACCTTGAAAGGTAGTAGAATTAATTATTGATTTTCTATAGAGAGATTAAAGATGAGATTAACAAGAAACTTGATTAAAAATGGACAAAAGTTCTGAATAGACATATTTTCCAAAAAAGCCCTGAAAATCGCCTGTGGATTTACAAATTTGTATTTGATACAACTTCTATGCTGGCTTAATGCTTTGTGAGCAGAAGTCATGAGAGAAATGCAATTCAAAATTACTATGATACTACTTCTTAACTATTATAACTCTTGTCAAAAATATCCAAGGAACCAGGTGTGGTGGTAAAGGCTGGTAATTCCAAGGGATTGGAGGTTGGAGTAAAAGGATTTTAGTGTAAGGCCAGTCTTGGATACTGCACACAGTAAAAAACCTGCCCTTTATAAAACTCAAAAGGTAATAATGTTGGTTTGCGACACTGTGGAGAAAAGGAAATTTTCTGAACTCTTGGTCAAAATACAGGTTAGTGTTCTCGTCGTAGAAAGTAGTATGCAGTTTTCTAAAGAAAACCAACGTTGAAATATCATCTGACACACCAATCGTGTGATTATTTCTCTCTGGGTAACTCATAAATGTATCTGTAGTTCATTGTTATTCACATTATTCACAACAACAGCCAAGATATAAATCCAAGTCCAGTGTTCAACTACAAACTAATAAAGCAACTGTGGTTACATGCACAAATATCTTTTTCTGTTGATCCCAAAATAATTTTTTTATTATTTTCCTGTTTCCATGTGATTAATCTCCAAATTAGAAATCCTGATATATTATTTAATTTAATCAAAACTATTTATTGAGTATAAGGACCTTCTACTCTCTACATTCTTCACACTAAGATCACCAAATATGATGGGTCTGAAATAATTAGTCTCTTTTTGACCTATGTTAATATTCTTTACAATGTGAGTGAAATGTTTAAAAAGTAGTATTTGTTTTAGCTTAATTGCTCTGAAGAGACAATAAATGATATTATCAAAGCTTAAAAATGATTTGATTTAAAATTTAGAATTCAGAAAATGGTTTGACCACTCTGGTTACTGGAGCCTTCACTACAACCTCATGAGAAAATTTATATTGATGAAGCAAAAATCTGAGTTTAGATATTTATGAATAAAAAAATCATGTCATTCTGATTATGTAGAGCTGCATATAAAACATAGAAAATTTAGCTTTTAAATACCTAAATATGCTGGTACATTTAATTGCCGGGTAAGTACTTGTTCTGAATGGAGATAAAATTGCACTTATTTTGAAATGAAAACCTAAGTATTTATTCGAATAAAGGACAATGTTTAAAATATCACTCATTCAAGAAACAAGATGTACAGTTAATTGTTTTTCATGTGAATTATGCTCTCTAAACTTACTACAAATACTAGATTTGTAAACCTAATTCATTGCTTTGTGGGGAAATAGCAATTCCGTTTCCTAAAACTCATGACAATAACTTTTTCTCAAACAATTGCTAAGTAACTGTTTTATATTTTTTGTCATGGAATCTTATTCGACAAATTTATATTCATTAAGTTAAATAATTGGACAACAATATAAATTATGCATGGACAAAGTTTATCTAACACAAGTTTGTTTGTTTTTTTCAGAAGACAGATCATGGCTCTCTTAAAGAACACTAGAAGGCAGTGTGTTTTTTATTAATTTTTAGTGATTTTGTTAATGGATATTAATTGTCACAAGTGACAATTCCATAATATATTTCACATATTTGATTATCCTCCCTCTATTTCCTTCTCATTACTCCTTCCTCCAAAGATCTTCTGTTTTTCACATAAAATTACATCTTTATACATGTGCATATAAACTAATTTGGAAGATTTAAGCTAAACTGCAAATTAATTCAAGGTGTACAGTAAATTAATAGGATGAATAGAAACCTGAATATTTTTTGTTAAATTTGAATTGAGCTATCATTATTATTATGGTTAGGGTTAGGATCCCAGACAAAATTAGAATTAGGATTAGAGAAATAGAAAATTTAGGTTCATCACAGGATGATCCATTGCAACAATGATACTCACAAGACACTATGTTGAAAATGAAGTTTACACCATGAGAAGGGAGGGGTAAGAGATGTGGGGAGGGATGGAATAGTGGGAGAACAAGAAAGAAGTGGGTAACAATGCTCAACAAGAAGCATACTCCTTACCTTACACATGTAACATATCCCTCTTTAAAGCAACTTTTCAACAAAATAAAGTTTTTTAAAAATAATGAAAAATAAAACCTGACAGGAAATAGAAAAACACTAACATTTTATGTTCAAAATGCAAGTAAAATTTAGACCTACATGCTGAGCAAGAGTTAGGATAAATGTGAGAAAAAGTAGCTTGCTATTAACATGATGATTCGGTTATATGTAGGCTTAGGATTAGGCAAGGTGTGCCAGTTAGAGCTGGGTTAGGATGAAAAAAGCATGTAAGACATTGTGTAAAACTGCCACATATTTTAAGAAGAATGAATGAAAACCAGTCTGTGTTACTTTAAACATTCGGATATAATTTGGTTTAAAGATACTTTTTTGAGATAATTTTTTGTTCCGGTTAGGGTTAGGGAAGGATAAGCTTTAAGGTAAATTCTAGTTTTCCAATAAGAAGTAGAAGCCAAAAAAATGTGCAATTGAATAGAATCTAGACAATTTTCCTTACATTAACCATTTGGTGTTAAATCAGAATGTGATTTGGATTAGGTTTCTGGTTAACCGGGGTTGAGGATAGAGTAAAGAAATGGGTTAAACTAGTAGCTCGCGCCTATTATCCTAGCTACTCAGGGAGCTGTTTTCTGAGGATCACAGTTCAAAGGTAGCCCAGGCAGGAAAGTCCATGAGACTTTTATCTCAGATTAACCACCATAAAACACAAAAGCAGTGCTGTGGCTCAATTGGTTAAACGCACACCTTGAGCTAAAGAACTCAGGGATCATGCTCTGGCCCAGAGTGCAAGCCCCACGACCGACGAAAAAAAAAAAAAAAAAGAAATGTTAAATATTAAGTAAAGCTGAAATTTTTTTATGTTCTAGGAATTCAGGAAAAGCTGGGATAATGGAAGTACAATGTCTTTCATAATATCAGGATTTGACATCAATGGGTATAATGATTCTTGTTATGGAACAAAATACATTCAGAGTTAAGAGTGAAAAAATCTGTAAGGTTTACAAAAAACTTGCAATTTATTTCAAGAATTACCAGTGGAATTTCAGTTAGGATTGCACAAAATGAGCATTTTTCATAAATTTTAGAATTGGGATACGATTAGTGTCAAGGTTATGGTGAGGATTCCAGCCATGGTTAGGCTTAGAGTGAAGGAGAAAAAAATGAAGGTCAAATTGAAGGTAAATTTTAATATAAGCCTGGTAAGAATTAAAATGAATGCAAACTAGAGTATTGCTATTAATATTAGAATCTACTTAAAATTAGGCTGATGGTTATTCTCAATGTTCCAGTTAAGAAAGATTAAGTTTAGGGTTAGAAAATGACTAAGATATTGGAAAAAATTGAAACCTATGTTTGGAAAGATGAGTGAAAACTACTGTACTTGTGTTAGTGTTAGTATTGTCATATAATTTGGATTAAGATTAGGATCAGTATTTTCTTCTGATTATATTTATATATAAGAAAGGTTTTAGTATAAAATTGTGTTCACTAACAAGTAGAAGCAAATATGCGAGGCTGAATAGTAACTAGAACATTATCATTATATTTATTTCTCAGTGATCATTCTTGTAGTGGTTAATGAGAGTTTTAGGTTTAGGTTGAGAGTTAGAGTTAAGTAATGGACTAGATGGTAAGTAAATCTGAAACTGTTTTCAGATACAGTGGTTCAGGAAAAGGTAGAATCAATGGAAACTACAGTATTTCCTGGTAAGAGAATTTGAGGACAAGTAATATAATGGCTTATGTTAGGGAACAAGATAACTTTAGAGGTAGAGTCAGAAAATTTGTGGGAATTAGAGCAAACTGAAACTCATTTCCAGAGTGAAAAGTGGATTATTCATTAGAATGATTAAAAACTAGAGTATTTCTCTTAAACATTAGAATTGGATTATCATTAGGGTAAAAGTTAAGTTTTAGTTCCAGCTAGGCTTAGAGTAAGCATGAGGAAAATGGAAAATTTAGGGTCAAACTGAAAGTAAATCTTCGAATTACAAGTAGAGTCAGAATTAGGATGAATGTGAAATAGAAAACTGCTAATAATATTAAGATTAGAGTACGATTAGGGTCAGGGTTAACATCAATATTCGAATTAGGGTTAGAGTTACAATAAAGACAAGATAATGAGTGAAACTACAAGCTATTTTTAGAAAGATGAGATGAATTGAAGTTAGGATGAATAAAAACTATTGTTATTTGAGTGGCTTTTAGACTCCAAAGGCCATTAGTTCTAGGTTTAGGTTTATTTCCTAATTCAGTTTAGGCTTAGGGTTAGAGAAGAGTAAGATTTAAGGTAAAACTGAGTTTTTATTAACACTTTCAAGTAATGTAAGTGCAAAATTTAACAAAAACTACAGTTTCCCTAATTTTCCCATTCAGGGTTCAATAGGGTTAAATTTAGAGTTAGGTTTCTAGTAAGGTTTAGATATATAGTTAGGGTTTGGAAGTAGAGTAGATTTTAAGTAAACCCGCAGCTTCTTTTTGGATATACAGGAGTTCAGTAAAAGTTAAGATCAGTGGAAACTATGGTATTTTTCATGATATGAGAAGTTGAGGTTAATGATTCCTAATAGGGAACAAGATAGATTTCAGAGTCCAAATTAGGGAATCTGTAGGATTTGGAGCTAATTGCAAATCATTTCAAAGACAATGGGTATCTGTAAGGATGTATCTAAACTCGAGTAATTTCCATTAATTTTAGGATTGGGTTACTATTATCATCAAGGTTACTCTTAGGGTTTTGACGAGCATTAGAGTTAAGATTAGGGAAATGGAAGTTGAGAACTTGAGTTGACTTACTTCATTTGTGTATATATATATATATATGCACTATTCTAAGGCTTTAACTCAAGGCTTGGGTTCTATTCCTGAGCTTTATGCTATAGGCTACAAGCCACGAATCCACTTCCAGCTTTCTTTGGCAGACAAGAATCGCACAGATTTACTATCCAAGCTGATACTGAACTGAGATCCCCAGATCTCTGCCTTCTGATTAAAGTTAGAATTAAAGGCATGAGCTACCAGTGCCAAGGAAAGTGCTTGATTTTATTGATTGTTTTTACTTATGTTTGAGATCGACTTGAATTCAATATCTGAGAACTTTGCTCACAAGGTAGCCAATGCCACTTGAGCCATATCTCCCAAAATGATTATTTTAAATAGCTGGAAATCATTAAATTTCTTCAGATGACAGGCATCATTACTGTTGTTCTAAAACTCATCCTAAAGAAAAAAGATTTATGGACACTAGAGATGATCTGAGCACATGCTCATGCTTTGCTTCTAATTGCATAACATTTTAGGGACCTGATTTTTAACCATTATTTTGAGTTATCATTAAATAATGAGTTATCATATTAGGAAAATTAACCCTTAGGTATGTATTTTAATGTTTTTTTTTCCTTTCATGCATTTGTTTCTAACGCATTTATAAGATTATCTCTTTCTAGCTTTGTATGTCCCTCCCCCACAGTATAAACCCTGCTTTCACTATATTTGATGTCAGTATAACTTGTAGAGGAGATGGGGAAAAGCAAGTCGTTTAAGGATACAGGTGGACCTGTTGCAACAGTGAGAAGTACAAGTTGTCATGGCAAAAACGAGCTTTACAATGTTGGTTCGGGGGGAGGGAGGCAGGAGGATTGGGAGGGGAGGCTGGGAAGGGATGTGAAGGGTAAACAAAGGAGGAGGCTGCAATGCTTGATAAGAAATGTACGCATTAACCTTCCCATGTAATTGTAACCCCTCTGTACAGTGTGTTCACAAAAAATAAAAATAAAAAAATAAAAAATAAAAAAATAATGAGTTATCATTAAACAAAGCAGTTAATGTGTACAGTATACTTTGATCAATGCCAACCCTTTCAACATTGTCATCCATCCCTCCTCTATGAATATCTCCCTTCACTCTTCTTAATTTTGTAGGAAATTTACTGGAGTCCTCTCTGCACTTCCTCCAATTCCTCTTGTTCATTCTACCTTTTCTCCCTTCACCTCTCTTTTGACTACCCACTTCCATATTATCCATCAACTCTACTCCTAGGCATTTACTGTCCCTGTACTGCAGTAACTGACACATGCAAACTGATGTAAAAGATTTTCAGGGTTATTGGCTAGCCATAGGTTCCTGAATATGAGTTCTTTGCTCCTTCTCTTTTTCTATTCATGCCTTTGAGTAGTGATTGTGCAGATTCATTTGTACCATTAGCTACACAGAAAAGAGATGAACTAGTTGTACATATATTTACATACATGTATATACATACATACATAGATATATGCATTCTATATTTTCAAGAATTATGGAGCTAACAAAACTCGCATGCAT
Source organism: Dipodomys spectabilis (assembly GCF_019054845.1). NCBI lineage: Eukaryota > Metazoa > Chordata > Mammalia > Rodentia > Heteromyidae > Dipodomys > Dipodomys spectabilis. The sequence continues at coordinate 3,813,684 of NW_024871097.1, read as the reverse complement.
TTTCCTTCCTTTTCAATTCTTTCAAAGCCTAAATAACTTTGTCACTTTTGAATACTTAATTTTAAAGAGAATATCACCATCTCTGATCTGTCAATGGCCTTGAAATTAGATGTTCAAATAGGACAAACTTATTTAGGCTTTTTGGTGGGAGAGAGGGGTATTACTAGGGTTCTATCCAGGAGTTCTCTGCTTGCTATACAGAACTTTTGTTGTATAGCACCAAGCAGCTCAACCACTGTTGCCATACTTCTAGTCCATATTATTTGCTTGAGGTCTTGAACTTTTTGCACAGGTGTGAGCTTAGATTGACTGAGACTTTGTTACCTATGCCTCCCACATAATTAACTAGAATTTCAGATGTGAATCACGATTTCCAGCTCATTTGTTGAGATGGGCGATGGCTGTCTTGGCAGTTATTTCTGTGGCCTGGCCTCAGACCATGATCCTTGTCATTTCTTCTTCCCAATCAGCTGGGATTACAGAAGTGGACTACTATACTTGGTGTACATGACACCTTATTTTTTTTGAAAAAGTTTTTATTGTAAAAATACTGTATAGAGGGGTTATAGTTTCTTGATCAATGCAATGAGCGCATTTTCTATCAAGCAGTGTTACCTCTTCCTCTGTTTGTCCCTACCCCCCTTCCCTCCCACCTCCACAACTTCACTCCGCCTCTCCCCTCTTTCCCGCTTCCCTGCCTAAATTGTAAACTTCTTTTCTCAACATATTCTCTTATGCATGTCATTGTTACAATGGGTCAGTCTGTATCCCTATTTAAACATTTTGTTTTTTCCCTTCTCCTCCCCAAGCTAGAGAAATGTGTATACAAGATGCGGGACACCGACATCAAATACAGTGAAAACAGGGGTTATACCATGGGTGAGGAACATACAAAGAAACAAAAAAATCACATGGTTGACTATAAACCCCTATCTTGGGGTTCATTTCACTTCACATCATCTTATCTGGTCTTATATACATAGCTTTTGAACTTTTATCCTTGTCCCAGACATATACTAGTTATTGCAAATAAGGAAAACATAGGACCTATGTTTCTTTGGGTCTGGCTTACTTCGCGTAATATAATTTTTTCCAAGACTTCACTTAGAGATCCTATGACCCAGCAATCCCACTTTGGGGCATTTACCAAATGTTCACAAACAAAACCATACTAAGCTACTAGCACAATGATGTTTATTGCAGCATTATTTACCATAGCTAAGATATGGAACCAACCCACGGGACCCTCGGTAGATGAACTGATCAAGAAAATGTGGTATATATACCCAATGGAATCCTATGCCTCATCAGAAAGAATGACATAGATCCATTTGTTATGAAATGGAAAGACTTGGAAAATTATATTAAGTGAAATAAGCCAAGCCCAAAGAAACATACCTCCCATGGTTTCCCTTATTTTCAATAACTAATATATGTCTGAGACAAGTAGAAAAGGTCAGATAAGTTGATGTGAGGCGAAATGAACCCCAAGATAAGGCTTCAAATATTTTTTTTTCTTTTTTTGCTTGTTTCTAACATATTTATAAGATTTTTTGGTGCTTTTTATAGCCCTCCCCCACCATATAACCCCTGTTTTCACTGTATTTGATGTTGGTATAATTTGTGGAGGAGAAGGGAAAACCAAATTGTTTAAATAGGGATATAGGTGAACCCATTGCAACAATGAGATGTTCAAGACATCATGTCGAAAAACGAACTTTACTACTTTGGCTTGGGGTGGGGGGACACGGGGTAGGAGAGATGGAAAGGGATGGGAAGGGGAAACAAAGGAGAAGGCAACAATTCTTGATAAGAAATGTACTCATTACATTGTCCATGTAATTGCAAACCCTCTGTAAAGTATTTTCCCAATAAAAAAGAGAAAACGTGATATATATATATGTGTGTGTGTGTGTGTGTGTGTGTGTGTGTGTGTGTGTGTGTGTGTGTGTGTATATAGTGGAATTTTATGCCTCTATCAAAAAATGACATCGCCCCATTTGTAAGGAAATGGAAAGATGTGAAAAAAATTATATTAAGTGAAATATGCCAGGCCCAAATAAACATAGGTCCCATAGTTTACTTGTAGTAACTAGTACATGGTACCATATGACCATATAAGATAATGTTAATTGAAATAAACCCCAAGATAGGGACACAACTGATTTTTTATTCCATGAGATTCGTATCTCTATATAATCCCCAAAATAAAGTTGGAAGGGGAGCTGCGTTTCATGTATAGAGCAACACCCATTAGGGAAAAAGCTTAAGTGAGAAGATAAGATCCTGAGTTTAAACCACAATATCAGCACTCAAAATAGTTGATTTCTTTTCCTTGATGTTTTTATTAAATTGCTCAGAAAATAATCAACATTGAATTTATGTTTAACATTACTATTAAAATCTAGTTATATTTAGTGATGTTATTCTTTGTTTTCCTAAATTTTACATACACATTAATATCCAGTAATGGAAAGAGGTGATTATTGTTTCACAAGTTTTTATGGCAGTTGAATATGTGGATGATAGATGCATACAAGGAATTTGGACTGAAAATAGATATGTGCAAGCTCTTCACATAAAGAAATGATAGTTTAAGGAGCTGTGGGTATGTATGAAATAAACTAAAGAAACAGCAAGGAAAGATAAGATATGATTCTGGAAAACACAAATTTTGAAAGAAAAAAAACAAGTAAAATATGTATCTTTTAGCAAGAACTTTGTAACACACACACACACACATTTTATTCCTTATTTCTTCTGTAAGGCATTTCAGTAAAGTTTATTTTACGAAGTTAAACATGATTGACAATTAATATTAACTGGCTTCTGTCTCAGGTAAGCCATTATTCTAGACAGCTGTTTATAATCCTAGCTACTCAGAGGGCTGAGATCGCTAGATCCTAGTTCAAAACCAACTTGAAGAGGAAAGTTGGTGAGACTTTTCTGTTCAATTAACCATGAGATAAGTGGAAACTTCACTGTGGCTCAAAGTGTAAGTACTAGCCTTGAGTAATAAATTTCAGAGACAGAACCTAAGCCCAGAGATTTAGCTCTCTGAAATTATTCTAAAAATATTTGTTCTCAGGATTTCTTTAACTTGTCTAGAAGAATGTTTTAAACTTAGGGATTTTTTATTTCATGTTATCATCATTGATATTTAGGATGTGTAGAGAACAATTATTTATACGCAGAACTGGTTTGTATTGCTTTGTATTACACATTGCCTCTAAACACAGAGATCAGCTGGAAAGCAGATGGCCAAATCCTGGCTGTTGGCAATTAAGATGCATATGTGTTTCTTTGAGCGAAGAAACAAACTTATGAAATGGTAGACTTTATATATAACACCTTAATAGTAACAATAAAATTAATGTTATTACTATTATTATTTTTTGTCAGTTGTGGGGTTTGAGCTCTGGGTCTGGGCATTGTCCCTCAGCTCTTCAGTTCAAGGCTAGCATTGTACCACTTGAGCAACAGTGCCACTTCACATTTTCTGAACCTTTAGTTGGAGATAAGGGTCTCACAGACTTTCCTCCCTGGACTGGCTTTGAACAGAGACCATCAGTTCTCAGACTCTTCAGTAGCTAGGATTACAGATGTGAGCCACTGGCCCCCGGCAGTAAAATTACTTTGAAAAAGAATAAAACTCAAGATTGTATCCTTAAAAAATTACAATCTAGCGAGATCAAGGGGAAGATGGAGGAGGAGAAGATGGAGGCTAAACAAGCTCTCCCGGCTAAAGCAGTTTTAGAGTTCCAGTGAATAGTCCTAAGCCAGAGAATCACACCAAGTGTGCCATCACAGGACAGAGAGTTAGGCCAGAGAGGGAAAATCGAGGCATGGAGACAGATCTGAGCTCTGGGACCAAGGAGCCAGACGGAGCAGGCAAGTGGATTCTTCCCAACACCAGCCAGAACCGACAAGGAGCAGACATCTTCCTCCTGCAGTTCTCAGAGGAGAGACGACCCAGCATGAGTAGAAGCCTGACGTCCTCACTCCTTCTCAGGAAGCAGAGGAAGGAAGGACACCCCTCCCTCCCCCCAGTACTGGAGATCTCCATCTTGGATACCGACAAAGCTCAGCGGAGCTGCTAGCTCCAACTCAGGCCTTGGAAGAAAACTAAAGTCATTTAACAGGTCACAACAACCTAACTGACCTGCCAGACTCAGCTCCACACAGGGAAAAAGCACCCAGCTCAGGCGCCAGCCCTAGGAGTGGCTTTCTTCACTGGGTAATCAGAGCCAGAGGCTGCCCCTCCCTTTAGCAGCCTTGACAATCAAGTGAAATTCAGTAAACAGAAACCCTGAGAGTGGCTCCAGGCTGGGCTCTGTGAGTTTCTCACAAACTAGTCCCTGGGAAAAGCTACTGTTTGCTGGAATGCCTCAGCTCTACCCAGAACCTAGCCTCATCACAGTATCTCCAAACTTGAGGAAAAAGCCATCTTCCTCTATTGTGATATTCAAAACAGAGCTCTCTCCCATTGAACTAACCTGGGAGGAGGATCTCAAAATCCTGGGTAAAGCAGAGCATTTTTCTGCCTGTTCAAACAAACTGACTTAAGAAACCAACCAAGCCACAGGACCACACGCAGACCAGAGAATCCAACAAGAGAGATACAGGATTTTTCCCAACTCTCCCAAAAAAATCAAAGAAATGTTTTTTTCTACTTCTTTTTTCTTTTTTTTTTGGTACCTTTTATAATTTTTTTTCTTTTTTAAAGCTTTTTTAATTTTTATCTTTTTTGAAAAAAATGTTTTCTAGTAATTTTTTTTCCTCTTATAATTTTTATTTTAGGGATACATGTGTGTGTGCGTTTTTCTTTCTTTTAAAAAAATTTTCTTTTTGTTTTTTGTTTAGCTCTACTGAACTTCTGATCTTTTTTTCTTTCTTTTTTATCCTTTTCACCTTTTCTTCTCTATCGTTCTTCTTTATGTGACTTAATTGTTGTTCTGCACATCCTCAGATAAACCCGTAGTTGACTATTAGACCCTATCCTCCATTTTATACACACTTAATCCAAAAATTTATTACTCAATTCAAAATGTCTAAGACAAATTCCTTAATAGCAGTACTACCTCATTATATCTATATAATATTTTAAGTATTTTTATTTTTAAGTTTTTCACATCTCCTTTTATCCCTCCCCTTTTCTCATTATATTCAAGTTCTTCTCTGGACAGTTTGTTTTCGTTCTGTATAATATCTTTCACTTTTACTTTTCTATTTTTTCTGGTCTCTTATTTTTCGCTTTCTCTTTCTTCTTTTTTTTCTCTCTCTTTCAACCTATTTCGTACTTTGAGATTAGGACTTAGTTAAGTTAACTCTCCCTGTGCCTTCCCAAATCACTCTATTCTATTTTTTTACCCACATCTCTCCCTAACCTTAATAATTTCTGGTTTTCCAAATTCTTCTTTGCGGTTCGTAGCACATTAATACATAGTTGTCTGATGTTGAATAGATGTATCTGTTGAACTAGATTGTATCTGCAGATCATTGACTGTGCAAATTCAGACTTTGGTTGATGCTTGTATTAAGTTAGTGTTATACCACAAAACTGTTGTTATTTTCATGCCAAATGGGCAGAGTAAGCCGGAAAAACACAAGAAAAATGGCAAGTCAGGGTATCTCAACTCCCACTCATGATAATCAGGGGACAGAACAGATAATGAATAATTCAGAGGAGAGTTCCCAAATAGTTCTACAAACATTCCTGGCAAACATGATAAATGAAAAGATTGAAAACATACAAAGGACTCTGAATGAGCATGATAGGGAGAGAGAGGAGGCAAACAAAAGGTCAATGCAGGAAAGATTAATAACCTACAAAGGACTCCGTATGAGGGTGATAGGGAGAGAGAGGAGAAAATCCAAAGGTTTATACAGGAATATCATGAGCGTGAGGAAGCTACTCAAAAACTGATACAGGATTTGCATGAGCAGCTTGAGAATACTCAAAGAGAAAGGCAGGAGTGGTGTGAACAGGCTGAGAACACTCAAAGAGAACTACTAGAATGGCATGAACGGGAGGAAGCTAAGCAAAGAGTAATACAGGAATTGAGGGAGCAAGATGAGAATACACAAAGATAACTAAAGGCATTCATGGGATCGATTAACAAAGAGCTGAAGGAAGTCAGGGAGACCACAAAGGGAATGCTGAATGGAACCCAACAGAAGGAATGGGAGTCCAAGGAAACCATAACCAATCAACTAAGTGATTTGAGAATAAACACTGAACACCAAATTAAGGAAGTAAAGAAGTTCATACAAGATCTAAAACAAAGTTTCAACAAAAAATTTGAAGCCATCAAAGCTGACAATTTAGAAGGAAAAGAAATATAAAACAAAGTAGAAAGCCTTGACAGCAGGTTAGACCATGCAGAAGATCGAATCTCGGGGATTGAAGACAGACTAGATGTTATAGAGAAAGAACATAACAACCATCCAGGACAAGTCCAAGAAATATAATAGATCTATCCAACACTTGGAAGACACCATCAGAAGGCCTAATCTAAAGATAATGGGTGTAGAGGAGCACCTAGAAACAGAAGTTAATGGTCTAGGAAATTTGTTTAACAGGATCCTAGCAGAGAACTTCCCAAACATGCAAAAAGATACAAAAAGCTTTGAGAACTCCAAACAGACTAGACCAGAATAAGACATCCCACCCTCACATTATAATCCACACAGGATCAACTCAGAACAAGGAAAAGATCCTTAAAGCTGTCAAGGAGAAAAGATTAATCACCTATAAAGGGAAACCAATTAGAATCACCTCAGATTTCTCAGCAGAGACAATCAAAGCAAGAAGAGCCTGGAATGATGTATACCATGTCTTAAAAACAAACAACTATCAACCAAGAATATTGTACCCAGCTAAAATCTCCTTCATAACTGAAGGCCAAATAAAAACCTTACATAGTAAAGAAAAGAAAAATTGAAACAATACATCTCCACCAAACCAGCCTTACAAAAGATTCTTAAAGATGTCCTACATATAGAAAACCAACAATACCACAATAAAGGCCACGAAACTGCACCCAAACTGAGAATCCAAGAACCATAGGAAGAACCCAGTTTTTGCAGCCCCCAAGAAGGTAGATAACATGACAGGAACTCCCAAATATCTCTCAGTCCTATCTATCAATATTAACTTAATTTTCCAATTAAGCGACATAGACTGTCTAGTTGGATAAAAAAAAAAAAAGATCCCTCTATCTGCTGCCTTCAGGAGTCACATCTTGCCCATTAAAAACAAACACATTTTCAATGTCAAAGGCTGGAACAAAATCTACCAAGCAAATGGCCCCATAAACAGGCCGGAGTTGCGATCCTAATATCAGATAAAAATAGAATTCAAATTAAAATTTGTGAGAAGACATAAAGAAGATAGCTACATACAAATTAAAGGATCTCTCCTTAAGGAGGGTATTACGATTCCAAATATCTATTCGCCAAACAACGGAGCACGCAAATTTATTCAAGAAACACTACTTTCCCTCAAATTCCACATAAATCCAACGACATTAATTGTTGGGGATTTTAACACCCCACTCTCCCCACTGGATAGATCAACTCGGCAAAAACTCAACAGAGAAACCACAGATCTAAACAGCTGCATAGATCACCTAGATTTAAAAGACATCTACCGAATATTTCAACCAGCAGCATCAGGATAAAAGTTTTTCTCAGCAGCACATGGAATATTTTCTTAAATAGACCGCATTTTAGGTCACAAAGCAAACGTGTCCAAATTCAGAAACATTGAAGTTAAACCTTACATTCTCTCAGAACACAAAGGGATAAAATTAGTACTCAACACCAAAAGCCACCAAAGAAAGTCCAGTAACACATGTAGCCTGAACGACACACTGCTGAATCATGAGGGGGTCATGGAAGAGATCAGAAAGGAAATTCAAATGTTCATGCTATTTAACAAAAATGATCACACAAATTAGCAGATCCTCTGCGACACAGCAAAAGCAGTATTCAGAGGCAAGTTCATAGCTCTGAGCTCCTATATCAACAAATTGGAGAAATCTGAAACCAACAATTTAATGAGACATCTGAACCTCCTTGAAAAAGAGCAGCAACGTAAATCCCAAGCCAGTAGACAGAAAGAAATAATTAAAATTAAATCAGAATTAAATGAATTAGCATCCAAAAAAACTATAGAAAGAATCAACAAAACAAAAAGTTTATTCTTCGAAAATATTAACAAAATTTACAGACCCTTAGCAAATCTTATCAGAAAAAGAAGAGAACACACCCAGATAAATTAAACTCACAGGTGAGAATGGAAACATCACCACAGAAACAACCAAGATTCAGAAAATTACAAGGGAATAGTTCTCAAAACTTTATGCTAATAAGTTTGAGAACATGGCAGAAAGGGACCTTTTCCTAGCAAATATTGACATGCCAAAACTAAACCAAGACTAGTTAAAACATCTTAACAGGCCCATATCAAGAATTGAAATAGAAACAGCAATAAGAGACCTCCAAGATAAGAAAAGTACAGGACCAGATGGTTTTAATGCGAATTCTACAAGGCCTTCAAAGCAGAGCTCACACCAATTCTCCTCCAACCCTTCAATGAAATTGAAAGAGAAAGTTCACTACTGAACACATTCTAGGAAGCCATCATAACCCTCATCCCAAAACCAGGCAGGTACTCATCAAAGAAAGAGAACTATAGACCCATTTCTTTGATAAACATTGATGCAAAACTTCTCAACAAAATTTTGGCCAATCGACTTCAACAATTCATCCAAAATATCATACACCACGATCAAACAGGATTCATTTCAGGGATGCAAAGCTGGTTCAATATATGCAAATCAATTAATATTATTTATCACATCAACAGGAGCAAGAATTAGAATCACATGATTATCTCAATAGATGCAGAAAAAGCATTTGATCAGATCCAACATACCCTTTATGATGAAGGTTTTGGAAAAATTAGGAATCCATGGAACATTCCTCAATACAATAAAGGCTGTATATGACAAACCTACAGCCAGCATTATACTTAATGTTGAAAAACTAAAGCCATTTACTCTTAACTCAGGAACAAGACAAGGATGTGCAAACTCTCCACTTCTTTTCAATCTAGTATTAGAATGTCTAGCTTCAGGAATAAGAAAAGATGCAAACATAAAGGGGATCCAAATAGGGAAAGAAGAAATAAAACTCTCCCTCTTTGCAGATGACATGATCTTGTACTTAAAGTATCCCATAGACTCCACTCCAAAATTACTCAAGCTGATTCAAAACTTTGGCAAAGTAGCAAATTAACCCCCCAAAATCAATGGCTTTTCTGTATGCCAACAATGAGAAAAGTGTGGCTGAAATTAGGAAAGCAACTCCATTTGTAATAGCCCCACAAAAATAAAATACTAGGAATTAACATAACCAAAGAAGTGAAGGACCTCTATGATGAAAACTTTAAAACTTGAAAAAGGAAATCAAAACAGAACTTAGAAAATGGCAAAACCTCCCATGCTCCTGGAATTGGAAAGATTAACATCGTGAAAATGGCAATACTTCCAAAGACTATTTACAAATTCAATGCGATACCTATCAAAATTCCAAACTCAAACTTCAAGAAAATAGAAGAGGCAATCCAAAAATTCATATTGAACTATAAAATACCCCAAATAGTAAAAAAGTTCCTCAACGTAAAGAACACTGCAGGAGGAATATCAATAACAAATTTCAAACTCTGCTATAAACCCATAGTATTCAAACTGGCACAAGAACAGACCTCAGGACCAATGGAATAGAATTGAAAACACAGAAATGAACCTACAGACCTATAGCCATCTAATCTTCAATAAGGGAGCTAAAAAAATAGTAATGGAAGAAAGACAGCCTCTTCAGTAAATGGAGCTGGCAAAATTGGTTAACTACTTGTAGAAAACTAAAGCTAGATCATTATATATTACCCTGCGACAGAATCAACTCCAAATGGATCAAAGACCTCACAGTCAAAGCAGACACTCTGAAAACATTACAGGATGGAATAGGAGACACCCTAGGTCTCCTTGACGCAGGCCGAAATTTTCTTAATAGACACCCGGAAACACAACAAATCAAAGAAAAGTTGGACAAATGGGATTGCATGAAGTTGCAGAGCTTCTGCATGGCAAAGGACATAGCTAGCAAGATCAATAGAATGCACACAGATTGGGAGAAGATCTTCACTAGCCATAAAATGGAGAAGGGTCTCATATCTAAAATATACTTGGAACTCAAAAAATTAAATCCCCCAACAACAAATCCTCAGAGAAACAACTGCCCAATAAATAAGTGGGCTAAAGACTTAAAGAGAAACTTCTCTGGAGAAGAAAGTAGGATGGCCAATAGACACATGAAGAAATGCTCAACCTCCCTACCCATAAAAGAAATGCAAATCAAAACAACATTGAGATACCACCTCACACCAGTTAGAATGGCAAAAATCAAGAACTTTAATAACAATAGATGCTGGAGGGGATGTGAACAGAAGGGAATCTTACTTCATTGCTGGTGGGAGTGTAAACTTGTTCAACCACTTTGGAAAGTATTATGGAGGTTCCTCAAAAGACTTCACATAGAGTTCCCCTATGACCCAGCAACCCCACTTTTGGGCATTTATCCAAATGTTTACAAACAAGACCACGCTAAAGCTACCAGCACAACTGTGTTTATTGCACCATTATTTACCATACCTAAAATATGGAACCAACCCAGATGCCCCTCAGTAGATGAATGGATCAAGAAAATGTGTTATATACACACAATGGAATTCTAAGCCTCTATCAGAATGACATTGCCCCATTTGTTAGGAAATGGAAAGGCTTGGAAAAAAATATATTAAATGAAGTAAGCCAAGCCCAAAGAAACATAGATCCTATGATTTCCCTTATTTGCAATATCTAGTATATGTATGAGTCAAGCAGAAAAGGTCATATAATGTGATGTTAAAAAAAATGAACCCTTAGAAATGTATTTAAATGTTCTTTTTCTTTCATGCATTTGTTTCTAAAGCATTTATAAGATTATTTCTTTGTTGCTTTGTATGTCCCTCACCCACAGTATAACCCCTGCTTTCACTATATTTGATGTCGGTATAATTTGGGGAGGAGAAAGGGAAAACCTGGTCATTTAAGGATACAGGTTGACCCGTTGCAGCTATGAGACGTACAAGTTGTCTTGTCAAAAACGAAGTTTACAACTTTAGTGGTGGTGGGGGAGGCTGGGAAGGGATGTGAAAAGCGTAAACAAAGGAGGAGGCTGCAATGATTGATAAGAAATGTACTCATTATCTTGCCCATGTAATTGTAACCCCTCTATACAGTATGTTCACAATAAAAAAGAGAAAAAAATTACAATCTAGGACGTGTATCTGTAATGTTAGTTGTGTCAAGTCACCATCGGCAGCAATCATTTTTAGATCTCACTATGTCCTGTCTAATGCCAGATAATATTTCAATAATTTATTTTACTTTTTCCTAAGAAAATTCACTATGAATGGCAACATCACAATTTTCTAGTGAGCATCAACAATCTTCAACATATTTATTTCAACAAACAGCATTTTGCATTTGGTTGTTGTCGTTGTTGTTTAATTTTGCCAGTGCTGGGGCTAGAAATCAAGGCCTGGGCCTTCTCCCTTAGCTTCTTTGATGCAGACTAGCACTCTACCAATTGAGCCACAGTACCAATTCCAATTTTTCTGCTTATGTCATACTGAGGAATCAAATCAAGTGCTTCATGCATGGGAGGCCAGCACTCTACCACTAACCACATTCCCAGTTATTGGGACTTTTGTTGTTGTTGTTTTAAGATAGCATTTTACTATGTGTCCTTCTGTTGGCCTAAAACATAGGCTGGTCTCAAGCTAACTTCTAAATCTTCCTCTCAAGTTCAGAGATTACAAACATTGACCACCATATTCGGCTCAGGATTCTTGGTGAGAGAATACTCTTTCAGATATAGAAAGAGTTATTCTGTCTTCCTTGGACTCAATGGATTTTGCATTCAGCACTTTTAATCACATTCTTGTCCTGGTGTGTTTCCACTTTTAGATCAATAGAAATATTTCAGGTTCTTTCTTTTTTTTTTTTAATTTAATTTTATTTGTGAACATACTATACAGAGGAGTTACAGTTACATGGGCAGGATAATGCGTACATTTCTTACCAAGCATTGCAGCCTCCTCCTTTGTTTACCCTTCACATCCCTTCCCAGCCTCCCCCCTCCCCCCCTAATCCCAATCCTTCTCCTTCTCCCCCCACCCCCCCCCACCAACGTTGTAAAGCTCGTTTTGGACATGACAACTTGTACTTCTCATTGTTGCAACAGGTCCACCTGTATCCTTAAACAACTGGTTTTTCCCCATCTCCTCCACAAGTTATACTGACATCAAATATAGTGAAAGCAGGGGTTATACTGTGGGGGAGGGACATACAAAGCAACAAAGAGATAATCTTATAAATGTGTTAGAAACACATGCATGAAAGAAAAAAACATTAAAATACACATCTAAGGGTTCATTTTCCTGACATCACATTATCTGACCTTTTCCGCTTGACTCATACATATACTAGATATTACAAATAAGGGAAACCATGGGAGCTACGTTTCTTTGGGCCTGGCTTACTTCACTTAATATAATTTTTTCCAAGTTTTTCCATTTCCTAACAAATGAGGCAATGTCATTCTTTCTGATGGAGGCAGAGAATTCCATTGTGTATATATACCACATTTTCTTGATCCATTCATCTACTGAGGGGCATCTGGGTTGGTTCCATATCTTAGCTATGGTAAATAATGCTGCAATAAACATAGTTGTGCTGGTAGCTTTAGTGTGGTCTTGTTTGTAAACATTAGGGTAAATGCCCAAAAGTGGGATTGCTGGGTCATAGGGGAGCTCTATGTGAAGTCTTTTGAGGAACCTCCATAGTGCTTTCCAAAGTGGTTGAACAAGTTTACATTCCCACCAACAATGAAGTAAGGTTCCTTTCTGTCCACATCCCCTCCAGCATCTGTTGTTGTTAGAGTTCTTGATTTTTGCCATTCTAACTGGAGTGAGGTGATATTTCAATGTTGTTTTGATTTGCATTTCTTTTATGGCTAGGGATGTTGAACATTTCTTCATGTGTCTATTGGCCATCCTTCTTTCTTCTTCAGAGAAGTTTATCTTTAAGTCTTTCGCCCACTTATTTATTGGGCAGTTGTTTCTTTGAGGATTTGTTGTTGGGGGGTTTAATTTTTTGAGTTCCAAGTATATTTTAGATATGAGACCCTTGTCCGTTGTATGGCTAGTAAAGATCTTCTCCCAGTCCGTGGGCTTTCTATTGATCTTGCTAGCTATGTCATTTGCCCTGCAGAAGCTCTGCAACTTTATACAATCCCATTTGTCCAACCTTTCTTTGATTTGTTGTGTTTCCGGGTCTCTATTCAGAAAATTTCGGCCTGAGCCAAGGAGACCCAGGGTTTCTCCTATTCCATCCTGTAATGTTTTCAGAGTGTCTGCTTTGAGTTCAAGGTCTTTGATCCATTTGGAGTTGATTCTGGTGCAGGGTGATATATAAGGATCTAGCTTAAGTTTTCTACATGTAGTTAACCAATTTTGCCAGCACCATTTACTGAAGACGTTGTCTTTCTTCCATTCTATTGTTTTAGCTCCCTTATCGAAGATTAGATGGCTATAGGTCTGTAGGTTCATTTCTGGGTTTTCAATTCTATTCCATTGGTCCTGAGGTCTGTTCTTATGCCAATACCAAGCTGTTTTGTTTACTATGGCTTTATAGTCGATTTTGATGTTTGGTATTGATATTCCTCCAGCAGTGTTCTTTCCATTCAGGAGCGTTTTTGCTATTCGGGGTCTTTTATTGTTCCATATGAATTTTTGGATTGCCTCTTCTATTTCCTTGAAGAATGAGGTTGGAATTTGGATAGGTATTGCGTTGAATTTGTAGATAGCCTTGGGAAGTATTGCCATTTTCACGATGTTAATCTTTCCAATCCAGGAGCATGGGAGGTTTTGCCATTTTTTAAGTTCTGTGTTGATTTCCTTTTTCAAGATTTTAAAGTTTTCATCATAGAGGTCCTTCACTTCTTTAGTTAAGTTAATTCCTAGGTATTTTATTTTTTGTGGGGCTATTACAAATGGAGTTGCTTTCCTAATTTCAGCCACACTTTTCTCATTGTTGGCATACAGAAAAGCCATTGATTTTTGGGGGTTAATTTTATAACCTGCTACTTTGCCAAAGTTTTGAATCAGCTTGAGTAACTTCGGAGTGGAGTCTATGGGATTCTTTAAATACAAGATCATGTCATCTGCAAAGAGGGAGAGTTTTATTTCTTCTTTCCCTATTTGGATCCCCTTTATGTCTGCATCTTGTCTTATTGCTTTAGCTAGGCATTCTAATACTAGATTGAAGAGAAGTGGAGAGAGTGGGCATCCTTGTCTTGTTCCTGAGTTAAGAGGAAATGGCTTTAGTTTTTCACCATTGAGTATAATGCTGGCTGTAGGTTTGTCGTATACAGCCTTTATTGTATTGAGGAATGTTCCATGGATTGCTAATTTTTCCAAAACCTTCATCATAAAGGGGTGTTGGATCTTTTCGAATGCTTTTTCTGCATCTATTGAGATAACCATGTGGATATTTCAGGTTCTTAACTTTAAGGTGATCCCTGCCATCCAATAACATCACATTCTTGTGAATAGCACTAGCTGTCCTCATGAGCATAGCAGTCAGCTGGAGCTCAGCTATCTGATGGCTTTGGCCTCCAACAATGCAATTATTTCTGTGACAGACTGAAAACTGTCATAGGTAATTTTGTTTTACTCCATTCTATTCTCAGCTAAATTCTATTCTCAGCTTTGTATGCTTTAAAATCTCTTGAATATTAATTACTATTTTCCTACATTCTCAAAAGTAACATACGTTACTCTAAAATTCATTCAAACATGCAAAAAATATTAATGTACTTGCTGTCCAACTATGGTTCATATTTTAAAACCTGGCTGCTTTAGAGGTAAAAATCAGAGGATCCTGGTTTAAAGCAGCCTATACAGAAATATCTGAGATATTTCTCCAATTGAGAAACCAAAATCCAGAAGTGGAGATGTAGCTCTCGTGGTAGAGTGCCAGCTTTGAGCAAAAAGTCTAAACAGGAATATTAGGACTACTTCTGTCTCCGTTGCCTCATTGGATTTTGCTTCACAAGTTACAAAATATTTTGACATATTTTTGGTTTGGTGTTTGGGGGAGGTTGGCTATTGAAGTACTAGTGGGCCAGTACTCAGTCTTGAACTGAGGGTCTGTAGGTCTTGCTTAGATTGCTTTACTCAATGCTGTCACTGTGCCACTCTGACCACATCTCCACTTCTGGCTTTTTCTACTTAATTGCAGATAAGAATTTGAGGATTTATTAGCTTGGATTGGCATCAAACTGTGATCCTCAGATCCCATCCTTGGGAACAGCTAAGATTACAACAATGATCCAGAGGCTGAATATATTGTGCTCCCTATGGAACCTAAACAAGGGCACATAATTCTGGGGCTGGGAAGGTGGCTCAGTGGTAGAGCGCTTGCCTTGCATGCTCGAAGCCCTGGGTTCGATTCCTCAGCACCACATAAGCAAAAAGAAAAAAGCCGGAAGTGGCACTGTGGCTCAAGTGGTAGAGCGCTAGCCTTGAGCTGAAGAGCTGAGGGACAGTGCCCAGGCCCAGAGTTCAGGCCCCATGACTAGACCCCCCCCCCAAAAAAAACATAATTCTGAAGCATGTGTGTAAGATTGTGCATTTCTCTGTACAGTATTTTTGCAATAAAAAAGAAAATTAGTTAGAAAATATAGCCCTTATATGTGTGTATACATTATATAAATGTGCAGAGGGAAATGAGGATGTATCTGCTGATTTTGAGGAAAGATTTCAACTATGGGTTTTCACAGACTGGGCTATACTCTACAGAATGGTTGAGACTAACGGTGAGGTAATTGATGTCATCATCCCATTCATCTACATCCTTTGTTAACATGTACATTTTATACTGTGGTATAATCATGATTATTTTATGTATGAGAGGCAGTACTGGGGTTGAATTCAGGACCTGTGTACTGTTGCTTAGCTTTTATATGCGATGCTAACACTCTACCATTTGATGCACATCTCAGCTTTCTGTATTTACTGTTTAAATGGAGGTAAGAGTCTTTTTTGCTCACTTGGCTTTGAACTGAGTTCCTCATATCTCAGGGTTCTGAGTAGCTATTTTTACAGGCCTGAGTTTCCAATGCCTAGCTTTTCATTATTACTTTTACAAGCTATCTGCTCACACACATTCCTTGCATTCAAAAGTCTCACTGTTCAGGCTGACAAGATTTGAGGAAAGATGTTTGAGTGGATAAGTTACCAAATGGGCCTCTAGCCCCATTAACATTATTCTGGCAGTAGGTTACATTTCAGTCAGTGGGTATATATTTCCAATTTCACTGCCTTTTTAAATGCCTTTTTGAACTGTCTTTGATACATCTTTTAAACATTATCTCCCAAACAAGAGACATTATGTGAATGTATTTGATACTATTTCAAACAGGGGTGTTGTTGTGTGTCTGGATGTCTGTTGTCAAAGGCCATCCATCTGGGCTTCAGGAACAGAGCTAATGTTTCCTGTGTGCTGGTTGCAGACAGGAAGGTTTTTCCTGGCCAGGCTTTGACTTGGGATCCATTCATCTTAGACTTCTAAGTAGCTAGGATAACAAGCATGAACCACCACCAACCGGCTTGTTTTAGAAGCATTGCTTTTCATTCATTGACTTTTTTTCCTGGAAGGTTGATCTAGACAGACTGCTTGTACCTCATGATAATGTGATTTGAATAATACCCTTTGCCTCTGGAATTTCTGAAATTGATTTCCACAGTTCTACGAAATTGTTCTAAAGCCAATAACATCTTCCTTCTGAGATGTTAGGTGACTTATTTAAATCTCTTATCCTTTCCTTTAAACCCTATTTCTTGAGATTATTAGACATAGAAGGTATCATGTACACACTTTCAAATATTCCCTCCTTTTATAAACATATGTTACAAGATTGGGTGGAAGAATGATGACTATTGAATTTATTTGATAACCACTCTAGAATTTTTAAGCTTTAATGCTTATTAACTCAAAGGAAGATAATAAACATTCAGAATAGTGGAATGTGGCTGCTACTACTCATTAGATGTATGCTGAAAGATGATCAGAATTCTTATGATTAATAAAATATATCTTCAAATTTCCAATGGTTGACTGCTATGCTAACTGGGAGGAGACATTGGTGCTGCCAGGGATTTGAAAGTTGGTAATGAAGCAAAATATCCGGGGAGAGAATTTGCTAAGGATATAATTTCCAAGACTCATACCAAATACATTGAACTGGAATGCTAAGTGATGAATGACTGAGCACCTAATTTTATTTGTTGGCTTCTTTGTTTTTGACGTCCTGGGATTTGGACCTAAGGACTGAGTGCTGTTTCTTAGTTTTTTACTCAAGGCTAGTGATCTTCAAGTTTAACTACAGCTTCATATCCATATTTTTGTTGTTTAATTGGACATATCTTACCAAATTTCCTCTTCGGACTTCCTTAAAACTCATCCTCAGATATCAGCCTCCTGAGTAAGTAGGATTCCAATTGTAAGTCATCAGAGCCCAGCTAGAATCACATTTTAGAAGTATACTTTCGGTGAATCAGATGTGTCTGACTGCTATTTTAGCACTTTGGTTCCAGTGGGTCATGTCAGTTTTATACTAAAATCAGAACTTTTCTTCTTGTAATCTATAGTATCCCATATCTATCGAATTAATTCCTATCTTCATTTCTGACTTTTTTTTTCTTCATTGTACATTTCAATTCTTACTTCACAAGCAAGCAAGTCAGTGCTGTTTTCCTTTTCTGAAGCAAGTCAGGTCCATTCCCATCAATGGAGGAATGTACTTGCTGTTCTTACTGCCTGGAGTACTTGTTCCTAGATAATTGCCTGGATGATGGCTTTCATATCAACTATCTCTTGTTCAGGGTTGTCTCCTCCCATCCTCACTGTGAAGTTGTTGCTACAAAATCACCAATGTCATGTCTCTGCTTTATAGGAATTATTATGGTTTCTGGTTTTCGTTTCAGCATGAAATTGGTGAGGAGAGAGCCACACTCACTTCTGTTTCTCCAATACCTATAATAGTGCCTAATCCTAGTGTTCAGGAGTCTTACATGGAGATCAGCCTTCTCCAGTTCAATTTATCTCAGCTTCTGGTCAGGACAGCTCTTTAAGATGAAGTCTGGTGGCTAGTAAGTCATGCCTGTTGGTGTTGTTGAGTCCACTTCAGGGCAAAACCAGTGCCTGACACCTATTTGTTGTTATGGCAAAGGTGGCTGTGAATTCGTAGAAGTTATAGCCATTATTTTGTGAAGCTGTGTGAGGACATTCACCCCCACATAATTTCTTCCTTATATGTGTCTCCTTTGCCCAGGAGGGCATTCAACAATTCAACAACCAAACTGTCACCCAGTTCCTGATACACTCAGAATGTATTTTTATTTCCTTTAAAAAAAATTCAAGACATGCTTTGGTGATTTGTCATTGAATTACGGAAACAGAGTATATAAATTTATGTATTTGTAAGTCGTTGTCCATCACTCTTGAGCCCTTGCCATATTTCTATGTGTTTGCAGCTTGGAAAGGGAAGTAAGGTTTAACTCAGTATAGTCAGAGATTATAGTACAGAAGGCTCTTTTTAGACCCTTTTGGAAGGAATGCCTACTTTCTATCTGATGTTCTACAGATGGCCATTTTGGTACAGAAACTGAGTAGAGTGTCATAAGAGGCTTGTCCTGATTTTTACTGACTTTCCTCTGGGTTTGGGGAGTGTGATCCCACTGCATATGTGTCTCTTTGCTACACTGAAGGGCCCAGGCCTCCTCTGAAAATCTAAGGCCTTGGGGGTAAGAGAGACTAAACCTCAGAACCCACCTTCCCACATCACTAGGATTACAGGCCTGAGTCTCATGGACTCAACTCATAGCTGCATTTTTATACATAGCGTAGTCAGTTTCATTATATTCACTTCATAGACAGATATATACAAATATATGTATATGTTTATTCATCTATTTATAATCAATGTTAGATCTAGAAATACATGAATATATATTCATATAATCATACAATTATAATCAAATTATAGCTGTATTTCCCCAAAAATATTTTACACTAATATTTTGTGAAATAATTACTCAAGACTAAAAATTTAAATGACTTTGTAGTTTGAAAAATCATATTCAATTTTATATATTATATAATATACTATATATAACATCAAGAATATAACATGTGGGCTGGGAAGTTGGCTCAGTGGTAGAGCGCTTGCCTTGCATGCGTGAGGCCCTGAGTTCAATTCCTCAACACCACATAAGCAAAAAGAAAAAAGCCGGAAGTGGTGCTGTGGCTCAAGTGGTAGAGCGCTAGCCTTGAGCTGAAGAGCTGAGGGACAGCGCCAAGGCCCAGAGTTCAGGCCCCACGACCGGACCCCCCCCCCCAAAAAAAAAGAATATAACATGTATTTACATACAACTGATTTGTGTCATTTTCCTTCCTGATTTTGTGTTTGTTCATCTATGTAAGCCTTCTTTCTTCTATTGATGATGGTTTTTACTTTCCAGTATACATATTTCCTATATATTTTGTCAAATATCAACCATAAGTAGATTTTTGTATTATTGGAGCCAAATTTTTCTTCCATATTTACCCAAAGCACAAAGAAAATATATACAGATTTGAACTCACTGTTGGAAGAGTTTCCCACATACCACTACAAGTATTTTGTCATTTGTCCCAATTGAGAGAATAGCTTTCTAGGACATTTTATCTGCTGTCCAAAACCTTTTCTATCCCCCTTATCACCACAGCCAGGCATGGCCTGGCTTCTTTGCTGCTCCCTGTGTATTTAACAGTTCCCTGTATACACAGTAGGCTCTCTTGTTCAGGTCCCTTTCACTCTGTGTTTTCCCCCCAACAGCACACGTATGCACGATGCTTCAGATTGTAGGCTTAAAAAGAAACATATTTAGGATTCATAAATCTACAATATATCAAAAACATTGACATTTTAATAAAGTTAGAAAAATAAATAGAATTAACAATCAGAACAAAAAGAAATATGAAGATTTTTCCAGGAAGGGGGAATGGAACCTCTAAATCTAGATTGGCCTCTAAGTTGCCTTCAGGCAGAAATTCTGCCTCTGAGTCCTCGAAGGGATTTACTTCCTCATTAAAGACAGGGTTTTCTTCCTGAGTCCAGGGAGGGACAGATTCTAATTTCTTAATTGGAAATTGGATCCCCTGCAGGAGGATAGATTGGTCTGGGTATTCTGTGAGGAAAGATTCTCTTTCCTCAACTGAATCTAGATTTTGGACCTCTCTTATTGCTTTTCCTGAACATAGACTGGGGTCATTTTCCTTTAGCACACATTTACCCTGCACAGCAAGTCGAGTCTTTTTGACTGGTTTGGCGCCGATCTAGGTGGATTGTGAATATCAATGGGAGACATTCTGGATCATCTTCTTCCTTGGTTGTATGTGCAGGTGCACCTGCATCACATGTGGTGTTCAGAAACAGTGAGATGTCCACAAGACTCAAAATTGCTTGGGCCTTTCTACAAATTAAAAAAAAGCAATCTATGTTCACATGCTTTCTGGAGATTAGTGATGGCTTCCGATCTCTATCAGTCACCATAGATGACATCACTGATGGGTTCTTTATCTGTAGTTCTGCAGGAGTTGTTCTACGGTGATGCAAACCTGAGCATGGAAATAGTTTCAGGAGTCTTAGAACTATAGAAGTTAAGGTGTGACTAAATTTTCATGAAGATTTAATTGGGGAAGCTGTAAAACTTGAGTTTGGACTGAACACTGATGAGAAGATAGGGTGTTTCTAATGAGCGATTACTTCCAAGTTCTTTTAAAAGGAGAACAGATATTACCTGGCAAAGAATAACAATAAAAGGACATTTTTTCAAGCTGGGGCGTACAAAGCGTTCTTGGCCAATCAGGCACAGACCTAGAGACCCAGATTCCATCCGTACTCACCAGCTCTGAGGCATCTAAATAAGGACTTCTTCCTCTTTTTCTTGGTCTCAAGGATCATGCTTTCCTTCAGCTGCTTCAGAAGAATATGTGAGCAGAAGAGCAAGTCTGAAGAGGGCATGTTGAGCTTGACATACTGCGTAAGTTCTTTCATGGTGTCATGGTACTTGTGCTCATAGAAATCATCATGGTGGAAGTCCATCCACATAGGAAAGATAGAACAAACCATGCTGTGGGCAGACAAGGAAAATGAGAGCCCGCCCTCCACATCCTGAGCCTATAGCGTTTTTCTGGCGGGACATGCATGTTGGGAGGTGGGAAGAGACTCCTGCAAGCAGGATGCTCCTCACAATTTCCCAAATACAATACTCTAAAATTCTCCCCGTGATAGGGGAGAAATTTGTTTCCCCACTGAAACTGACTTGTTATACACAGACCTCCTTGTCATCCATGAGAGCCCAAAACAACAACCGCATCCACAATGTGTAATCTGCTATCCACTGAAGTGCTAACCTCAACCCCCTGGTGAAAATCACAACTGGTATGCAAAGAAGAATGTTGACTTTGAATCAAAAAGCTCAAAGATACCAATTTTTCAAGGCCAGAATTTCTCTTTGTCCCAACATACACTTTCTTCTTCATCTTGCTCATCTTCTTCTCAGTTACGGTAGAAGGATCTGTACCAATGGGAGGAGAGAATGAGAATAACTCTGTGCTTCTCCTTTTTCTGAACTAACAGGACACACATGGGACTGGTTAAATCCCACAGAGTAATGTAAACATGACAGACAAAAACTCGAGATATGTCTACACAATTTCAAGGAAATTCTGTGAGGATGCTAATATGCATCTATCCAAATAAATGCACAATGGCTCATGCATCTAATCCTACTAAACAGGAGTGAGAGATCTGAGGATCATAGTTTGAAACAGTCTAATTTGTAAACTTCTAAAGATACTTCAATTAACTGGCCAAAGGCCAGACCTGGACGTGGGGCTCAAATGGCAGAGTGTTACGAACAGGACAGCACTCAGGCCCCAAATTCAAGCTCAAGTTGCATTCTTTCTTCTCTCTATATTCCTTCAAAGGCCTCCAAGTGGACCTTGGGTGCCACTGGCTCATTCCTTTAATCCTAGTCTCTCAGCAAGCAAACTGCTAAGGCTCCACTAGCTTCTGAGGCAAATGAAATGTTCTGGCAGACCAGTCCTAAGGAGTTAGCCAGGGAGTGAACTTCTTTGTCTCAAGACAAGCTCCTGTGATCAGACCCCAGTGAAACAGTCTCAGAGAGGTACCAAATATTCCAAAAATCTGCCAGGGTGTCTCATCAGCCATGTTTGACAGAAGAACACTCACTTTTTAAACAATATCCAGCAACTGCTCCATTGTCTCCTACTCTATAATGGTGAAGGATGTTTCCAACATAGAAAAGATCACCTTTCTGGTAAGCAGGGACCAGGTCCCTTACCAGCATTTCCAACAACCCTGAGTCCAAGCTCCCTACATTATAAGGCACATTCAGGGTTTGGGCTGACTCACTGTCACACTGAGGTGGTAAAAACAATGGATTTTTGAACCATGGAATTAGGAGTATACTTCAAAATGAGTAATAGAGTGGATTGAAAAGTACACAGTAAATATTTTCTCAGTATACACATATAAAAGCACACAAGAAGAAGGTTGTACTGTGGGCTGTCATAGTAATACCTGGCCTAAGTTGCCTTGTGATTTCCTTGGTTTCTTCTTATAAAAAGGCCTGAGAATATGGATTCATGTTTTGGCACTGATCCAATGTCTGCAGCATTAGTGAGGCACTCACACCTATCATGTCTAAGACCTGAGTCTCTTGAACTTTGAAAACAACACAGGAACATCTTTTTTGTTCCTGAGCTACAGGCCACTTGAGCTGGCATGAGCTGACTGTCAGTTACAGTCACATGGCTCTCAGAGTTCCATATTCTATTCCATTGTGAGGTAGAGAGTGTCATCTCTCAGCGCCCAATGATCTAAGCGGCTTGCTCAAATAAGACCATCCCAAAGACATACTGGAGATTGAAATCTCCCCTCCCACGTCACTCTATATACATGTGAACATTGTCAAATCCCAAATTCCTTAGCTAGGCCTGAGAATCAGCATGCTCTCAACCTCAAGGAACACTTACTAGGTCAGATCCATGCCTTATTTGTCACTATTTCTCTCATCCTGCAGAAATCATTTTGCCTCTCAGGGCCCTCTCAGCCTGCCATGTACTTCTTGCATCTATTTTTGAAATCTACATCCTAGGACTTTGTTAGTTTTTTGTTTCCTAATCTTGTTTACCCTTGAAGCCACAATGTGCTGTCATCTGGAAAAAAGGCAAGTACTTAAAGGTGGGAAAATCATACAAGTATTGAAAAATAAACCTTACACATATTGTCAGACATTTTTAGAGATGTACATTCTTGTAAGATAAGAAAGTATTTTTGATACTTTTGTCATATTTTATGACAGAGGGGAGGGAGAGGGGGGAGAGATGCTACATTGTCTTCTGGTAATTCAATGATTATTATAGAAAAATACTATAGTGGAAGGAATGTAAGCTTTAAAGATAAAAACTCTGCTCCTGTGTTTTTTTTTTTATAAGCTAGTTGTTTATAAAGAATTCCTCACTAAAGTCTTGTCATCTTTGTCCCATGAACTATTCTCCTCCTTCATAATAATCAGGAAAAAAACCTTCACAAATGAGTGGGCTGTTGCCCAATCTCTGGATAAGAATTTAAGATACAACATTGCCAGCGAATCTGTGTGTGTACATGTGTGTTGGTGTGTGTGTGTATGTGTGTGAGGGTATGTTGTGTGTATCTATGTTTTAGGTATTGAAATCAGGGGCTATATGACAAGCCTGAGTATCTTTCTGGTGACTGTAGTGATTTACCAATTGTGCCACAGTTCCACTGCAAGATTTCTGTAGTGAACTGGAGAGGAGAGACTCATAAAATTTCATGTTCAGGCTGTCTGAACTAAATCTCAGGTCTCAAACTCCTGATTAGTTAGAGTTATACTTATCAGCATCCATAACCTGGTGATAAAACAGTGTTTCTGGAGGCAGTGGGGTTGTAAGTTTCAATCTAGCTTCACAACATTCTATATCATAAAACAGCAACAGTAGAACCCTATATAAAATAAAATAAGATGTAATTAGAATATTATTTAATGATATTTTCTGTTAGCATTAATTTCAGGAAACCTTGATCTTAATGATTTAGCATCACAAATCCAATAAAATGAGGTAATTTCTGTAGACTCTACAAATTTTTAATTCCATCATATAATAATTTCAAATCATTATAATAAACAGGAAAACATGCATACTTATAATGTAAAAAGATGTAAAAAGATGAAGATGGCAGATTATAAAATGGGAAATTCTACAGTGAAGGAAAATTATTGTCATGGTGAATATATGATGGTATTGTCATGGTGAATATATGATAATATTCTTCAGAGGAGCAATAGATAAATATATATTTACTACACATAGTCTAACTTGTCTCTAACCTTTTCAACTTCCAATATTCTGCACATTGTCAGTGTATTCATGTTTATGGAATATTCCAAAATAGCTAGCAGAGTCAGGAGGCTACCAAAATATATTAGCTTGAATGTTTTAGGAGATAAACCTGCTAATTATATTGACTACTTTAGATATTTAATATGTAATGTGTTATCATTGTACTCTCTAAGTATATACATAAGCTATTCAAAGTGAAATGGAATATAACATGGTTTTGCCAGTAAAGCTAGGTATTTGGGACATCAGTTCCAGACCAGTGTAGAGTTACCTGCAATGCTCCCCAACCCCTGGCTATGCGTGATGGAATACTTCTATCATCCCAGGCCCATGGGGAGCTGAGAACAGGAGGATTTCAATTCCTTGCCATTCTAGGAAAGATCGTCCACATGGCTCCATCTCAACCAAAGAAAGTTCAACACTGGCTAGCACTTATTACCCCCACCTAGGTGAAAATAAAAATAAGAGCATTGTAGTATGAGAAACAAAAATATTAAAAGATGGCAATACAAACCATCATGAACAACACTTACCTAGTGTTTGTTTCTCATAACTATAATCCTAACTATAGCTAGGATTATATATGTGAGCCAGAGGCACCAAGCAGTTCATTTTTAAAATGACTATTTGAAGCCAGGTGCTAGTCTCTCATGCCTGTAATCCCAGATAGTCATGAGGCTGATTTCTAAGGATCACAGTTCAAAGCCAGCTCAGGAAGAAAAGCCCCCATAAGACTCTTATCTCCAATTAACAACTCAAAAAACAGAAGTGACTCTGTGGCTCAATTGATAGAATTCTAACTAACTTGAGCACAGAGTCTCAGGGACAGTGCCCAGGCCTTGAGTCCAAGCCCCACAACTGTCAAAAAAAATAAATAAATATTTTAAAGTCTGAATTTCTTGTAAATTAAAATGACAGCTGTGGTATACAATTCTAAAGACTACTACAGATTTCATTGTATTTGTAGTTAGAAAAAGTAGCAGCAGTTGAATAAAGGACATTTTTTCATTAACTAGGGCAGATTGGTCTCTAATTCGAGGAAATTGCTGGACTCATACATAATATTTTTTGGTGGCTTTTTGTTTTGTTTTTAGAACAGGATGAGAAACCTTATTTCTGACAATGGCCATTTGGATGTGTCTAACATCATTCACAGGCCATGCAAAATTAACAGTAAAGACAGAACACAGTCAACTTGCCATAAATTTACTTGTCTTTGTGCCATGTTCCAAATGATTTGTTTAGCTTATATGTCCCTATGACCTATAGTTTCCTATTCCTGCCTTCCTCAAAATACAAGCATGTTCCACCAATTCAGATTTGAACCAGGCAATATGTAGTATTAGTGCCAAAAGTTGAGGAAAATTGTAACACAACCAGGGAAGCATGAAACCAACACGTTAGTAGCTGGACAAAGGGGACTCAGGCCTATAATCCTAGCTACTCAGGAGGCTAATGATCACAGTTCAAAGACAGCAGGAGTGAGAAAATCTGTAACTCTTTTCTCCAATTAACCACCAAATAGCCTTAAAGGGAGCTGGGACTCCAGATGTAGAGTAGCCTTGATTACAAAAACTCAGGTGTAGCAACCAATCCTGAGTTGAAGCTGATGGTTAGGTACAAAAACAAAAACAAACAGCAACAAAACAAACAGAAGCTGGGAGAAAAGTCAGGAAAGGATGGCATTGTCTACAAGGCAAATGTACGCATTACATGAATTGTGATATGGTAAACACACTCTACACACCTTAGTAACAATTACATTTAAAAAAGAATCTGAGAAATCCCAAAGCCATGGACCTTATGATGTGCATCTGCTTTCTAGTATTTCAAAGTCCCATCATCTGACCTGGTAGCACACAGGTTGTAGCCCAGGGTGAATAGAAAAAATGACGGCAGAGATCTTTTCAGATTATGCCACCAAATCTTTGATTACTTTAAGCTAAAACAAAATAAAGCAAAGCAAACAAAATATACTTTAAGGTTAATTAGGCTGTTATTAAAAATTCAGATGTTGGTAGTCTTTGTGGAGGGGAGGGGAAAAAACCAATTATGTAAATAGCGATACAGGTGGATCCATAACAACAACGAGATGTACGACACATTATGTCAAAAAACGAACTTTACACCTTTGGAGGAGGAAGTGGGAGGTGGGAAGGGATGAAAAGGGGAAACAAAGGAGGAGGCACCAATGCTTAATAAGAGATGTACTTCTTATCTTGCAAATGCAATTGCAACTTCTCTGTATATTATTTTCAAAATTAAAAAATTGAAAAAAAATACTCCAGCCAGAATTATACTGTTAAATGATGAACTAGTACATATGTTTTGTAGATACTGATCTCACATATGTCAGAAGAATATCCATTAATTCATAACTAGAAACTCTGAAGTGTAAGGTATATTAATTCTGTAAGTTTTATTAGGTAACCAATGAAGAGAACACCACATGGTATTCAGTCAGGTAAAGTAGTTTATTTACTGAACTGCTGCCCATGCCATATGTGGTGGAGAGGCATGTGAAAAAAAGGGGATTGACCAATCCTCGGGCCAGGACATATCTAGGCCAAGGACCGGATGACATATGGCCTGGTGGGGGAAAATTCTGGCCACACTGGATGTGACCTCAGGGTCTGGGAATCTCCTCTGGTCAAATGGAAAGTGTGACCAGAGGCTGACCAAGTTGTGACTTAGCAGGAGGGGGAGGTGTCTGCCTCCAGGCATGCCAGATACCTGGGTAACACATAAAGGATGGAAACTTAGCCAAGAAGATCGTAAGTGTCTGCACTGGGTCTGCATGGCTTGGGCAGAACTAATACCAAATACAGGTAACACCTCTGCCATGTAACTCCTGACTCCAAACCGTTCATTCTTAATCATTATCTTACTTTTCTTTTCTTTTCTTTTTTCTTTCTTTCTCTCTCTTTCTTTCTCTCTTTCTTTCTTTCTTTCTTTCTCTCTCTCTTTCTTTCTTTCTTTCTTTCTTTCTTTCTTTCTTTCTTCCTTCCTTCCTTCCTTCCTTCCTTCCTTTCCTTCCATCCTTCTTTCTTCTTTCCTACCTTCCTACCTTCCTTCCTTCCTTTCTTTCTTCCTTCCTTCCTTCCTTCCTTCCTTCCTTCCTTCCTTCCTTCCTTCCTTCCTTCCTTCCTTCCTTCCTTCCTCCTTCCTTCCTCCTTCCTTCCTTCCTTCCTTTCTTTCTCTTCTCTCTCCCTCTATCTATCTCTCCTCTCTTTCACTCACCCTCTCTCTCTCTCTCTTACCTCAGTATTCTCAACTCTCAAAAAATGGACAATTGGTGAGTTGAACTCACAGGTTGTGAAGAACAGCTCAATTGTCAAATGTGAAATTTAATTTACTGTTACCTTATACCTCTACTACAGGTCACTGGAATCAAATAATGAGCACTCAGCAGCATGGCATCTCAAACCATTTGGAGGAGGAAAGCAAGCACATTCACTGCATTCTGGAGGTCCACCCTGGGAAGGTGGGGGAGACTCCTCCCTCCTCTTGGCTAAATCTCAGCCCAGTTTCTGCATCAGGAGAGGTGACTGCCTCCAAGTGAGCCAGTTACCTAAGTGACACAGGTACTGGGCAGAGACTTAGCCTCTTGAGGTGTTGAGACTAATGGCATGATTCAACATGATCCACTAGATTGTTGAGATTGAGACTTCCTAAATTTTTGGTTAGGCTATGTTCAAATTGTAATCTATTTATTTCTGATTGCTAACCATGATTATAGATGTGAACCAGCACATCAGACCATTCAAAGATCTTTACCATGCATGGAAGACATTAAGTTTATTTTCCCAAATGACATACAAGTTGACAGACAGCAATATAAGTCCTGAATTCTGGTCGAGGTGTTTTCCAATGTGAAGCAAAATTTACTTAGCAAATTATCTGACTACTGTGATTGTACTTTCAAACTTACCCTATATTTTAATATCAAATCACCTATGAGCCAATGATTCACTCAAATTACCTGTAATCATTAATTCCTGTCATATCTTCTAGAGGTAGGCAGAACTGGAGCACACACTATTAACTAAAGTGGTAGAAATTTGAGAAGATCACAGTTCTGAATCAGCCTAGGAAGGAAAGTATCACCCATTTCAACCTACTAGGTAGGTATATTGGAATGAAATCATGGTCCCTGCTTTTGGGGCTGGGTGCAAAAATTGCTACTCTATGAGTAAAGTAACTTAAACAAGAAAGGATTGGTGGAGTGACTCCAGTGGTGGAATACCTGTCTGGCAAACACTACATCAAAACTGAAATCAATATCCTAAAGATAAAATAAGAAAAGGAAAGAAAGAACAACTCATACTGAACATGTGTTCAATGTAAAGATTTACACTAACTTATTGTAGTTATAATGCCATCATTTATTTCTAGGGCAAACACATTTTGTGTCAAGCCTAAATGAAAAAAATAACACACGATATACAAAGCTTTGGTAAAACACAGGTCTGGCTTACAATTGCGAACACTTAAGTTTGCATGTGCAGTGGTGTTGCAGGGTTGTTAAGGTTTATGGAAATCCATCCCTTTGATGAACTTGACATGATGAAATTACCTAACCATGCAGTTCCCTGGACAGATATTGCTGATATATATATGCATATAAATATGTATATGTATACATATATACATATACATATATGTATACATATACATATATGTATATGTATATATGTATACATATATATGTATACATATTTTTCACACTTGTATGTATTTATATATTAAGTGACATGTAAATAAAATAAAATTTACAATGAATAAATTTAGTGAACAGATACCTTTCCTAGATAATTATTTAATGAATAATTTCATGTCTTATAGTCTCCAATGCTATATCACAGTTAAATGGCTGCTGATCCCCTTCAGCTTTTTTATGATATTTTTTTCAGATGAAAAAGCCTGCCAATAAATATACTTGTATGACATTCTTTTTTTTTTATGAAAAGAAAAGAAGCTGTGTAATATGGCTCTTTATGTTTCATCAACATTTTTTTTATAGTTTCAAGTACATATTGCCTTATACTTAGATTTCACTCATCTTCCAATAATACTTATGGGAAGGAGAAAATGAAGGATCATTCTGTTACTTTGGGAGCTTCTGTTATTAATCACTGCAATAAATATTATGAAAATGAAACTCTGAAATTTGGAGAGATGACTTGAAAGTTTCCTTTCTACACACTCATGCTACTCCCTCAACTAAATCATAGAACTTAAAATAAGTAACATTTTAGCTGGGAACCAGTTGTTCATGCCGGTAATCCTAGCTATGCAAGAGCTGAGATCTGAAGATGTTAGTTCAAAGTTAGCCCTTGCAGGAAGTCTGTCACATTCTTTCCTCCAATTAAACACCAGAAAACTGGAAGAGGCACTGTGGCTCAATATTTGGAAAGCTAGTGTTTGGACATGTTGTTGGAGTGACAATTGCTGCAGTTGGTTCAAGTGTCAGTAAAAGGGTACAGTTTTAGCACAATGATAGAAAATTTCCGGGATCTGGTAGATTTTCCCACTGTCATCAATTTCCCTTTTTTCTGAGAACTAAAATGTCATTAAGTTATCAGATATTGAGTCTATAACATGTCTAAATAATAGAGAATAGGACCAGGTCTACATTGAGCACTCACAGTAGACAGGTTTCTGGACATTCTCAGGAAGAGCCTTCTGCAATTGTGGGATTGAGAGGGCTGCATAATTTACAAAACAGCCATCATAGATGGAAAGTATTCTGCTAATTTGACCCAGGAAATATTGGATGTTTTATCGGCATTGTATTGATTTTTATGAATCTGTTAATCAGATTCTTTATACTATATGATGTTACTAAATTGTGAAATGCATGTTTATTGCATTTCCTTTGTATAACATATAGTATGTTTTGAAATTTGGTATAAATCATTCATGTTTTTATTTTTTCCAATATGGATTACTCCTAGTTCTCAATAGTGGGGAAATGCTTTGTAACTTTGTAACTTGAAGTCATATGTTGCCATGTGTCATATCCTATTTTCCTTGTACAGAGTTGGTAATAAATTATATGTAATTTATTTTTTATTTTTATTTATTGTCAATTGCAGAGTTTGAACTTGGGTCCTGGGTTCCTGAGGTCTTTGGCTCAAGGTTATCTCTCTACCAAATTGAGCCACAGTATCAATTTTAGTCTTGATTGATTAATTGGAAATAAGTGTCTCATGGCAACTTTTCTGCCCAAGATGGCTTTGAACTGTGATTCTCAGAAATCAGCCTCCAGATTAGCCAAGATTACAGGCATGAGCTACCAGCACCTAGTTATATGTAATTTCAACTGTAGTTTTCTTCAAGTATTTCATCCTGCACTGAAATTTATTTTTCTAACAAACTTTCTAACAATTACGCAATCTATTTAATTTTGAAAAGTACTGCTGTACCTCCTACTTATTTGTGAATTCCAAGTTCCTCTGTGTGCCAGGGTAGATACTTTTGCTTGTAACAAGTATTGTTGTTGAACACATGACATATGGCTAGTAAGAGAACAAAGGATGTGAAGCTACAGCAGCCAGATAAAGAACTCATAGGACAATTCAAGTGCAACTCATGTACTCTCTGTGTAGGTGCATAGGGAACATAGAAAAGACATTCTTTTTTGAGGGGGTCCGGTCATAGGGCCTGAACTCTTGGCCTAGGTGCTGTCCCTCAGCTCTTCAACTCAAGGCTAGTGCTCTACCACTTGAGCCACTGCGCCACTTCTGGCTTTTTTCTTTTTGCTTATGTGGTGCTGAGGAATTGAACGCAGGGCCTCATGCATGCAAGGCAAGCTATATACCACTGAGCCATCTTCCCAGCCCGAAAAGAAATTCTTATACTTGAAAGTGATTGAGTGTGTGTGCACATAGATGTTGACTTAATTATCTGTTGCTATAGTTTTACACATTCAATAGTATAAAACAATATTTCATATATATATATGTGCAGATCACAGTTTCCGGAATCCAGAGAACCACCTCCATGGGCACCACTTGCCTATGTTGCTCTTTGGGTAATAAGAATGAAACGTGGAATTGTGCAGTGGTAGAGAAATTACTCAGAGATTCAAGCATTTGTCTTTCAATATGTTACTTGTTCCTAACTCTAAAATTAGGAAGTCTGTTAATATATAATATATGTTATATTATAATATATTTATTATACTATATAATGTATAATATATTGTACAATATATATATTACATATAATATCTGACAGAATTATATATTTATAAGGAAAAATGTAATAAACACGTCAATGTCCATACTTTCCTAGTCATGATTAAGTTCATCAGAGTTAGGTGCATTATATCTCAACAGGAAAGCTCTACTGAAGTTCTGATGACCTTGAACTAGATAAGAATTCCTGTTTTAAAAAAAACCCTCTCCTCAATTATGAGAAAAGATAAGTTTGGAAGTTTTTTTGTTTTGTTTTTTGGGTTTTTTTTTCGCAGGTCATGGGGCCTGAACTCTGGGCCTGGGTCCTGTCCCACACCTCTTTACCTCAAGGCTAGTGCTCTACCACTCGAGCCATAGCAACACTTCTGCCTGAGGAATTGAACCCAGGGTGTCAAGCCTGAAAGGCAAGCACTCAACCAATGAGCCATGTTCTGAGCCCAGGTTTGGAAGTTTTAGGGAAGAGGAATTTGGCATTTGCTTTGCATCCTTGATTAGTAATAAATAGATATCATTTTGCTCCAAATTTTGTCTCCTTTTATGTTCCCTAGACAGTTACACAGGATCATCATTCCATCACATATCTTTAAGTTCTTCTTTTATTTCTTTATATCATTATTGTTTTTTGTTGTTGTTTTGATGATCCTGAAGCTTGAACTCAGGGCATAGGTAGTGTCACTGAGCTCCAGTCTAGTGCTCTACCACTTGATCCACAGCACTACTTCTGGCTTTTTCTGCCTGGGCTTGCTTTGAATCATAATACTCAGATCTCACCCTCCTGGGTAGCTAGGATTACAGGTGTGAGCCAAGGGTACGCAGTTTGCAAGTCCCTCTCTTTTAGATATTATTCTAAAAGCATATCCAAGGTCACTCCTCAGATAGTAAATGGACCTATGCCAACAATTCCTTCACACTTTCATCTTCTGTTATGGCTATTATGTGTCTTTTCATGTTATCTTGAACCTACTTCACTGTTTTCTTCCTAATCCATGATTGTATATGTGTTACTAATAATTACCTAAATTTAGTGGCTATACACCCTAAATTACTCAACTATTAATTTCATTTACTTATTTTTTTTCAATATGATTGTTCTTCAGTACCAATCTGAGCTTATACTCACCTTCTCTACCTCTTGGCATGTGCGAAGCCTGGGTCTTTTCTAACTCCAATGCAAGTGGTTAGGCAAAGAATAGCCTACAATATTCTTGCTTAGGATTCAGGACAAGTAGTTTAGTGCCTGAAAGAAGCAATGCATTGTTGGCATGGGAAGAGGTGGGAGAGACAACAGCCTATAGAGTAAACTGGTAGACACAACATTTAACAACTTCTTTGAGGAAACTGACCTCCCGCACAGTGGCAGTGAGATAACTCACCTAGTGAATTTTCATATATAAAGGAAGTTGTCATGTCTCACTGCACAACTCACTTTTAGTCAAAGAGAGGATCATTCTTTTGTGTACTCCTTAGGCCCAGTCTCACTTTATCTCCATCGTAGACTTTGCCCAGACTCTGTTCCTCCCAGAAAGGTGCCTGATGAGGAGGAAAATGTGATCTCTTGGTTTCTGACTGGCCCTGTGAGAACTGAGGTCACTTTTAGTTTTGAACCTGTTCCTCCTGACAAAGCTGTGGTAAGTGGTGGGAAAGCTCATTCTCTGAATTGTGCCCTAGTACCAAATCTCTTCAGAGAAAGTCAAGGAATGATAGATCCTGCCTGAGGGATTGAGTTTCTCTATTTCCAAAGAGGTCAATTAATATCTGATTCTGAGTTCCAGGTGCATTGTCTTGTCCCCCAACTGTTGCCTTCTTAAAATTGGATCAAATTACAAACTGTATATGATGGTCTTTTATGTGTTCATTAATATATTTAAATTTCTTCTAATATCCACATATTATAGGATATCTTCAACCTATTGTAACTCCTCTAAAAATGAATATGGAGGTCCCTTTTAAAGAAAAACACTAAGCCACAAAACCTGTGAAATTAAGATTAGGTATATATCCAAAAATATTTAGCAGTGATATTGTAGAAATTTACTTCTCTTATATAACAGAACATGTTTATAGTTTATTGTTATGAATAGCATATTTCCTTTATTCCTTCTTTTTTGTGCATCTAGGTTGATTACACAGCTTTCTTTCTTGCTGCCATGCACATGGATGTTGTTGTTGATTTATATTCCTTCTTTATCTAGTAAGGCTGCAGTAAAGGTCATCAACACATGTGTCTTTTTGGTATTGTCTAAACTTCCATTGTGATCTTCTTATGGGTTGTACTAGTTTACAATATCACAAAACCAAATACAGTTCCTGATTTATTTCAACCTCCCAGATGTTTATTTATTCGAGTGGTGATAGCTATTCTGGTGTGTAGGATGGGATTTCAGTGACTTTCCTATTTATTTTCCTTTGTATTTCCTATGTGGATAAGAATCTCAAACATTTCATTTATTTATTAAACACTTACATTTGTACTGCATTCCTGATCAGTGTCTTTGTTTTTCTTTTGGTATTCGATCAGTTTTTAAGTTCTATAATAATTGATTTTTTTCATATTCTAAATACTCACTTTAGTAAGAAGATTTTTTTCATTGCTGTGGTGCACAATTAACTAAAATCAATAAATTGTACATTCATACCACTGGAATTTTTTTTGTTTTACAGCCAGGAAGTTGTTTCAATAAAGATGCTGAACTTTTCTCACTAGATAGACTGAAATGATAGTATCTCATATTACCCTAAACTAATCTCAGAACTAACAGTCACAGCCTGGGCCACAACAGTCTGGGCTAAGTAAAACCACTAACACAGCACATGATCCATTTAAATAGAGCAAAGGGCTTCATAAAAGTAAGAAGAAAGGCACCCCCTTTATGAAGCAAATTCTGAAGTTCACAAGCAGATGTTAGGAATCTGAATATTAAGAAGATCTAAGGATAAAACTATATAGAAGAAATTTAGAGTTCATCATTCAGGAGGAGGAAAAACCACTAGATACCAAAACTCAATGCTGAAGGGAAGAAGTGTTTTACACCAAACCTCAGCTGTGTTTGACTCTCTCACACCAAACACACACACACACACACACACACACACACACACACCTAGTGAGAGACCTTACCCAAAGTATAGCCATTCTGGACTTAGTCCATTTTGAAGGCCTATACTGAAAGTATCCATTGTGAAGGCATTTACTGAAAGTATCCATTGTAAAGACTTTTACTGAAAGTTAGGACTCAGGTTCCTGGAAAAACCATGAAATGTCCCAATAATATTCTTCCCGTAACTCTCCTAACAATAGCCATAAGCGGATGACAGGAAGGTACCTAAACCTACAGATGTTTCTTAAGATTCCATAGTTATCATAACTGCTTCTTACTGCTAAGCCTGCACATGTTAGCCAATAAGATTGTTACAATATTAACTCATTAAATGTCAACTAATCATGTAACTAACAAGCTATGAACCCACTTACCTCAGCCCTGTGCCTTATAAAAACCCTGTTAACTGAAGGTTCAGCGCTCTCAACTCTGACCCACTGCGATGCTGACAGTTGTGAGTCCAGGCTCGAGCTTGCAATAAATGACCCTTGTGTGCTCACATTGGATATGGCTTGGTGGTCTTTGGGGATCGTTATCTCAGCACAAGACTAGTGTACACAGAGAACTCCAAGGGCAGCTGTATCTGAGAAAATGAAGCTTTTCCCTCTCCCAAGCTGAAATGGGGGTACGCTTTGCCTGGAGGATGGCACCCTGTGAGCCCTGCATGCATGGTGAACCAGACGTGGGAAGCCCTGTGAGCATCTCCAGGATGGCCTCTTAGAGGCTGGAGAAGTTTACTCCTATAGTTTGACATGGCACGAGGCAGGAGGACAGTGGGAATGCAGAAGATGGGAGAGGCACAGGAGCAAATATGCCTATCCGTGGAGACTCCTTGGCCATGTTAAGGAATTTCCAAACCCACACATAGCAGCCACCATGCAAGTCCCCAGAGGCCACTTATCTGGGGGGCAGTCCCTGGTCCTGGTCCAGAGCCAGAACTTCCCCAGTGGCCCTGTGCCTGGTTAGGGTGGAGCAGTGACCACTAGCCATTCTTCCTCTGCCCTGCTGCACATAACCTCCCAGCAGCTGCCTGGTCCCCAACACACATGGCAAGCCAGCTCTGTGGGGCAGGCTGAGGCTGTGCCTGAGATTCCTGGTGCCTGCTTCAAGGCGAGAATGAGGCCTAGTGCACAGCAGAGCTGGTCCTCACTCATTTCAAGGGCTGCAGAGAGGTATGACCACCACTTGTTCAGCACTGCTGCCCTTCCCACCCCCAGAGTTTACCTACAAGTCCCTGCCTTTTTTCTTGAAATTCTTCAGCCACTGGTTGTCTCATTTCTCATTGCCTGTTTTGGTGGAATTTGAGACTCCTTCCTCTCCTCACCCATCCACGAGGCCCCAGGGGCCTAACTCCACACCTCACAGACACTCCCCAGAACCCAGCTGCCTTTGGGGCTGCTGCTTCCTGAGCCATTGGCCTACTGCCTCCTTCCTCCCTTCACCAGCCTCTGCCAGGGCCTCCCATACTCTCTCCACTACCCCCATCCCCAACCCCAGCTCGGCCTCCCCCTAGGCCTCCCTTCCTCTCCACACAGCTCCCAGTGCCAAGCCCAGCAGGGCCACTGCTCTGGGGAAGACAACTGTGGGCCTGGCCCAGCAGAATCAAAGCTTCCACAATGTGTAGTCGGCTTAGAAATGAAGGTAGCATAGGTCACTGGTCAGTGTCTTTCACTTCGCTTATACAAGTATTAGTTGTATTAATTTGGTATTTAATTTTGGATTTTGTAACCTCTTATTAAGCTTTTGAAAAATAGCTGGGAGAAATACAGTTCCAAAAATTCGGATTGTCTCTTGTTTAATTCTTTCGAGATTCAAAGATGTTTACGTAGTTATAACCATCATGAACTCTCATCTATAGCAGAGTCTATTGAGAAAATAATTGCTTATGCATCTGTTATCAATTACTTACAAGACTTGAAACTTTTAAAGTTTCAAATATTACAGGAAGATCTTTGATTCATGTTGAGTGGAAATGAGTAGGTTGAGCTGTTGCATACATTCTTGTGTGTTCGTGTGTGTGTGTGTGTGTGTGTGTGTGTGTGTGTGTGTGTGTGTGTGAGTGTGTGAGTGCATCTGTGTGTAGGGGGGTATATGTGTATCATTGAAATCAAGGATAAGGATGTTGAGCCTGGGTCTGTACTTGTTTCCTTTTTCTAAGATATACACTATGGCGTTTCTTTGTTGGTGGTATGCTCTGATTGCTTGCCTTTGCCTGATGTGCACATTCCAGCTCAATTTTTCAATTAAAGCCTCTTTTTTTTTATAATTCAGCATAAAGGGCTCTGATAGTGTTTTGTCTTTAGTCTGCCATCTAAGATCTTCTTTTCCTCTTCAAAAATTAACGTTCAATATAAATTTTACCTCCTGACTGATTTTCCCTTTAATTTGCATTTTGAAATAAGTGTTATAAGTCCTTTAATCTCTGTATTTATGAAGAAAATCATTTTGAATTCTCTGTTTAGTGTAATAACACCTGGACAGATTTGTTAGCACCAAGACCTTAAAATTACTTTTGTAGTTTTAGTTTAAAATACTTCCTCCATGTTTACAGCATGGGGAGACAAATAATTCCTAGTAACAATGATAACAGTTTTATTCATTAAAATATCAGATAATTCATAATTTTGAT
Source organism: Dipodomys spectabilis (assembly GCF_019054845.1). Taxonomy (NCBI): domain Eukaryota; kingdom Metazoa; phylum Chordata; class Mammalia; order Rodentia; family Heteromyidae; genus Dipodomys; species Dipodomys spectabilis. The sequence goes on along the minus strand of NW_024871097.1, from coordinate 3,776,087 downwards.
TATGTCTAGTGGTGAATGAATACATTTGCTTGATAGACCCTTGCACAAAAATACCACATATGGGGGCTGAGAAGGTGGATCAGTGGTAGACAGCTTATCTTGAATGCATGAGACCCTAGGTTTGATTCCACAGCACCACCTAAGCAGAAATAGCTAGAAGAGGTACTTTGGCTCAAGTGGTAGAGCACTAGTCTTGAGCTGAAGAGCTGAAGGACAGCGACAGTTCACCATCATCAGCAAATTAAATAAATAAAACTCATACTCAAGTACATGAATTTCAAAGGTTGATTACCATTTTAGTTAGGGGCAGGGTGCCAAGATACAGCAGAACTCTGTTGCAAAACTTTAAGCGGAATTTCAACACCTAACAAATATGAAAACCAGAAAGTAAAACATTAGCTCTGCCAACAACATATAGAACTGTTACTCAAAGAGAAACCAGTACTAAGAATGAACTACTTGTTATAACATTTCTTAAGAGATTATGGCTTTATATTAATTATCATATAAATTGACCTTCAAAAACTCCATTGGCGGGCCTGAGTCTTAAGGGCACCTACACAAACTGGAGTAGATAATCATCAATCTGGACTTTTAAAATTGTTATTGTATTTTTAAAATTGTTATACGGATAACAATTTTGTAAGTCAGGTAATGAGTTCATTTCCTGTTTGACAATCCCATCTCTCCTGTCCGTGTCCACAGTCGTATAGCTCGTTGTGAACGTAATAGCTACAGTGTACAAGTGCTGCATTTGTTTCCCTGTTCTCCTTGACTATCTCTGGCTCCCTCAATGCCCTAAAAGGATAAACTAGAACAGAAAAATCCCTCTTGTTTCCAATTCCTGGAATACATTTCAATGTAAACATCAGTACTTTATGAGAGTGTCAGGCTCTGTACACACATGGCAAACACGTATACTTCCTATACCCAGTCATAACTCCCACCTGATTCTAAGGTCCACACAGTAATTCTTTTCACTTTGCACACAGGAAGTAACTGAGATTCAGAAAGATTATGTAAGTCACTGGAAATACTGGACTGGGCATAGTGGCTCACTCTTATACCTTACTTACTCCAGAGAGTAAGATCTGAAGATCATAGTTTGAAACCAACCAGGTTGACATATCCATTACATGTTTATCTCCATTTAACCAGAAGAAAGCGAGAATTGTGTGTTTCACGTGGTAGACCTAGAACGCCACCAGACATGAGTGGGAAACCTAAAGAATATTGACAATATCAAGATTTTTAAGAACTAATGTTGTCCCGTAAATAATCTCAGACACCACACACACACACACACACACACACACACACACACACACACACACACACACACACACACACACATACACACACACACACACACACACACACACAACCACACTGCTTAAAACAGATATTAGTACTGAAATCCAAATAGTTTTTTTTATTTTATAAGTTTTATTTTTAGCTTTAGTGAGGTTTGACTTGATAGTTTCTACTGATGAGCCACAACTTACAACTTTGTTATAATTATACCCATATCTGTATTCAGAAGAACATTCTCCTAGTTAAGTCTTCCTCCTTTTTCATCAATGATAACTTTTCTTTTCTTGGTCCAGTTTCTTTTTGGGATCACAGTCTCTTAGAATTTTCTGTTTTGCATGGTCTGTAAGTTCATTGATCCAGTAGATCTCAGCCATCGTAATAACCTGGACAGAACCTGCCTTGGGAAAAGTATTCCACCATTCAGTGGATGTTGTTAGTACTCACCCATAATCATGTTCTCTTCAGAATTGGAGACTTGTTAGGTCCAGGAATTCAGGGAAAGCACTCACTGTATGCTATTTCATGCTTTTTTTTAAAATGGCAGCTTCAACCTATTGTCTACTTTAAGCATGGTATGAAGAGAAGGATTGCCCCCTAAGAGACAGAAGCACTGTACTAACTGTGGCTCTCAAAACATAGAAGGAGGGAAAGAATTTCTGAAGGAAACATAGAGCTTAGAAACTGATTTCGTAAAAACTCAAACTTCCTTTTATCTTACCTTCAAAATAGAAAGTCAGAGACTGCAGTTACTTGTATGCTCCATTTATATTCCTGAACAAGGGGCTCCCTTCCTCTTTGCCCTTCTGACAATTTACATCAGGGGCAGGTGGGAAGATGTAACAAGAACACCTAGAATTTGGGCCTGAGATTAAAAACTCCTTTTTGTGATCATAAATATTCCACCACTTCCTGAATTGGATCTGAGGGGCAGAAGGATAAAAGGTTAGAAATTCAGAAACGTATGATTACTGCTAGGTTTGCTATCTAAACTCATGCCTTTCCACCCCTCAGAATCCTATTTCCCAACTATGTAGACACCCTTACACTCTGTTCTCCTTGAGCATTTGAGTGTGGGGCATCATCTCTTTCTTATGTGTACTGCTTTACAAATGGAGATTTTTCTCCTAGGCTCAAAATGATTTCATTGATTGGGGCATTGTGCAATATGCTAAACAGAGAGTGACCTGGAAGGAAGGTCCTAGAAGGCAAAACATCTACTAGTACAATGGAAACCCATGGTTTGGCATGCTTAATATTTTAACTTGTGCACTGAACTAACAGGAGAAAATGACACACTAAGAAATCTGCCAATTATGCCAAATAAAGAGATATGATGAAGGTCAGAGAAAGGACATTGATTTCATGGTGGTCATGACAAGACAACACCTTACCACACTTTCAAAATACTAATCCATACTCACCTACTTTTTTATTCACCCATGTCATTAGGTCTGAGTTATATGTAGGAGTCCTCAGGGCCTTCAGAACAGGAAGATCTCAGGGAGAGATTAATCCTACAAATATGTGCATTTATCCTACTACACTTGGTAAGTATCCCCTCACTATATTATCTTTGGTTTCATCACTTGCTGACATAGCAGCTGTCTGGTAGCTCCATTGTGAATTCACTTTATTCTGCTGAACCAGAAATGGAGAAGGAGAGACTGACCAGAACACATTTGCATCTTTCTCAATGAGCAGTGAATGGCAGGGAAATATTTAAGAAGCTCCCCATGTTCTCAGTTAGCTAGTACCATCTTGGATTCCGGCTCAAATCTTGATAAACAGATACAGAAATTAGCTTGTTGTACCAGATTCACAGTTAGAGAGGTAGATGAGAAAATGGAAGGGCTTGGTGTGAAAGCCACAGGTTGATATGAAGCACAATTCAAAAGATGTGGAGATGAAGCAAGCTAACTGGAGGGAAATGGAGAGGCAGCTGAAACAGAAGAGCACCTAGAGAGGGAAGATAGAGCAAGTTTGATGCTACCTGGACATCAAAGTAATCCACCTGAGGTACAACAATCTGGTTGTGCCGAGCCACAGAGAGAAGTTGGAAGAACATCAGCAAGTGCTCTTGCCCATTTCTAGGGAGCTCCCCAATTGCGATGGTAAGAATTGATAGCTTCTCAGAGCACTGCTGCTGAACACACCTCAGATCCCTTGCTACCATGATAATTGACACTGGAGAGGAGCAGCAAGAGTTGTATGAGGTGATTGCAGCTCACTATGTGGAGCCTGTTCTGTAGCATTGTGGAGTGTGGACTGTCAGGATTCTTAGAGCAAAGATCCTATAGCTGGTGTCAAAGAATGCAATCTACTTGGAGTACACATTTATAGATGGCACGTGCCTGAACACAACAAGTGGATAATGCGCTGCTAGAGGTAGTTTTCCTAAAGATCTAACAGCCCAAACTGGACAGGCAAACCCAGAGCTATGCACCACATCAGGCCACCATGCCAATTTCTTCTCCCATAGTACTGGCTACCCACTTTGCACACCCATGACCTTGTTACCCTGATTGTGTACCACAATCCCTCACAACTATTACTCTTTCACTTTGTCTATGCTTCCTTGTCCCTGCTAAACAGTTCTGGATACCTGTGTTAGCTACCCCAATGCCTGCAAAGCTGTTGCTGCTAACCAATTTCCTTACACTGGAACTCAGCAATTACACTCACAGTTAACCTTTACCTGGTATCCTACTCTCTACAACTCTTTTCTGCTACCCATAATTCATAACACCATGGTTCCAGCCACCTGAACCCTAACACCTCTGTCTCCCCTGTCTCTGTTACCCCATTCCCCCCAAAAAAGCAAGGGAAATGTGGGCACAGACAGTTGACTTGGATTCTCCTCTTGCAGGCATATTGGGACAAGTTATTCCTCAGGTATTTAACGCGAGGGACTAACTGGTGGTGGAAAGAAAACAGCTTACTCAAAGTTGACTAAAATCCAAGGACATGACTTATAACTTTTTGCTAAGAAAAGAAGGCCCTGCAGTGAAAGTTACTGAGAATGAAAATTTTACAAATAGTATTGAGAACGATGCAAAAGATTGAGCTTAGTCTCTTCTACCAGTTGTCTGAATTATTTTATGACATATGACATGTAACTACATTGCATTTTAAAAATTATATGAAGATGCACATATATGTGGCATTTATATTAATTGATGGAATAGTTGCACAGGATCACGTTAATGGTATTCAATAGTTTATGCTCTATGATATGTCCACGAATCTGCCTTTGGCAATATGTATTGACCTCTCTAACAACAAATGGAATTTTATTGTCAAATACTACAAGGAGATTATTCATGCTAGTACCAAAATGAAAGCGGGAACAAGAAAACTGAATAAAGCTACCAGTTTGAAGGGAGGGGGTCAATGGTAAGGGTTATGATAAAAGAGAAGTTCTTCACCATGGAATCTTGGAAGAATAGAATGTGTTTATTGAATTACTAGCTTTTAAAACATTGTTAGAAAGCAAAACATTGTTTTTTATTCTTGCTATTTAGAACCTCTTTAATGAATAGTTTAACAAAAAATTATCAATACAACTTTGAAAATTCAATGATGTGAATTATCAGATTAACATTATACTCAAAGTTGGTTTGAGATGCAGGCAGGCTGCATTCCTTTTCCATTAAATTAATGGAATAAGCTTCCTTTTGTATGGTTGGACAGTCCATGACATTTGTTTCAAAACAAGAAAATATACTGGAGAGAAAAAAAAGGAGTAGTTCCAGGAAGATGGCAGAGGAGATTCTGGAGGCTAAACAAGCTCCCACCTAAAAAGCAGTTTTAGTGTAACAGTGAACAGTCCTAGGCAGGAGAATTACACCAAGTGTGCCATCCCAGTACAGAGACTTTTGCCAGAAAGGGAAAATCCAGGCAAGGAAACAGATCTGAGCACTTGCCGGTAGCTGTGGCTGTGGTGGCAGCGGTGGTAGCACTGGCCGTTGCTGCCATACCTACAACACAGAGATTCCTGGACAAATGTGCCAGACACAGCGAGTGATCGGATTCTACTCAACACCAGCAAGAACTGACAAGGTGCAGGTATCTTCATCCTGCAGATCACAGACCAGAGACAAACCAGGAAACAAGACATAATAACACCTTCTCAGGGAGCAGAGGAGGCAAGGTCACCCCTCCCCCTCCCCTCCCCACTGTGCCACTACCTTAGATCTCCATCTTTGATACTGGCAAAGGCCCGGCTGAGAATAGAGCTCTAACCCAGGACTTGGAGGAAAACAAAAGAGTCATTTAGCAGGTCACAGAACCTGACCTGACTTGCCAGGCTCAGCTCCACCCAAGAGAAAGTCACCCAGATCAGGCAGTGAAAACTCAGCCACCAGAGTAATGTCTTTCTTCACTGTGTAAACAGAGCCAGAGGCTTTCCCTCCTTATAGCAGCCTAGAAAATCAATTGAAATTCAGTAAACATAAACCCTGAAAATGGCTCCATGCTGGGCTCTGTGAGTGTCTCAGAAGCAAGCCCCTCAGGGAAAAGCTAGTGTTTGCTGAAAGACCTCAACTCTACCCAGAAACTAGCCTCATCACAGCATCTCCAAACAAGAGGAAACTGCCAACTCCCTCTTTTGTGAGAAACAAAGCAGATCTCCCTCCCACTGAACTAGCATGGGAGGAGGATCACAAAATTCTGGTTAAAGCAGACCATTTTTCTGCCTGCCAAACAAACTAACTTAAGAAACCACAGGAAAACCAAACACCACAAGTAGACTAGAGACTCCACCAAGAGACTAGTTATGGACACAAGGGAGATACAGGATCTTCCCATTCACCGCCCCCCCAAAGATACCTTTCTTTTTACTTTTTCATTAACTTGTAATTTTTTAAAAAAAATGTTTTCTATTAATCCTTTTTTCCTCTTATAATTTTTATTTTAGGTGTATATGTGTGTGCACTTTTGTATTTTTGTTTTATCTCTACTGAATTTTGATCTTTTTCCTTTCTTTCTTTCTCATTCTTTTCACTTTTTCTTCTCTTCATTCTTTTTTAGGTGACTTAATTGCTGTTCTCCTCATCCTCAGATATTGATTGATTCATTGATTATTAGACCTTATTCCACATTGTTTACACACTTAATCCAGAAATTTATTACTTATTCCAAAAACTCTTAGGCTTAAATTCCTTAATAACAGTATTATCTTATAATACCTATATAATATTAAAATTATTTTTTATTTTTTAATTTTACTATAAGTATTTTTAGTTCTTCACATCTCCTTTCTACTCCTCCCCTCCTCTCATCCTATTCCTGTTCTCTCAATATTTCTTCTTTAAACTTGCATCATTTTTGTGTTTCACTTTTTAAATTTAAATTTTTGTTTTTCCATTTATTCTTTCCTCTTTTATTTTCTCTTCTCTTTCTTCTATCATTTTGTCCAATCCATTTTCCTCTTTGAGATTAGGACTTGGTTACTTTCACTGTCCTTTTACTTTTCCACATCTCTCTAATCCTATTTTTCCCCACTTTTCTCCCTAAAACTAATAATTTCTGGTTTGCCAAATTCTACTTTGCTGTTCTTAGCCCATTAATATATTGTTGTTTTACATTGAATAGATAGTACCTGTTGAAATAGATTGTATCTGTCGACTTTTGATTGTGCAACTACAGGACTTTGGTTGATGCTTGCCTTAAAATAGTGTTCTAGCACAAAACTGGTGTTACTTTCATACCAAATAGAGGCATTCATGGAATCCATTAAAAGACAGCTGAAAGAAGTCAGGGAGACCCGAAAGGGAATGTTGAATGGAGCCCAACAGAAAGAATGAGAGTCCAAGGAAACCATAACCAATCAACTAAGTGATTTGAGAATAAACACTGAACACGAAATTAAGGAAGTAAACAAATCCATACAAGATCTAAAACAAAGCTCCAACAAAGCATTTGAAGCCATCAAAGCCAACCAATTAGAAGGAAAAGAAATAAAAAAAAAAAAAACAAAGTAGAAATTCTTTTTTTATTTATTTTTTGGTTGCGGTCTTGGTGCCTGAACTCTGGGCCTCGGCGCTGTCCCTCAGCTCTTCATATCAAGGCTAGCGCTCTACCACTTGAGCCACAGTGTCACTTCCGGCTTTTTTATTTTGCTTGTGTGATGCTGAGGAATTGAACCTAGGGCCTCATACATGCAAGGCAAGCACTCTACCACTGAGCCACCTTCCCAGCCCTCAAAGTAGAAATTCTTGACAGTAGGTTAGACCATGCAGAAGACTGAAACTCGGAGATTGAAGACAGCCTATACATTATAGAGGAAGAACATACAACTATCTAAGACAAGTCCAAGAAATGTGATAGATCTATTCAACATTTGGAAGACACCATCAGAAAGCCTAATCTGAAGATAATAGGTGTAGAGGAGCACCTAGAAACAGAAGGTCTACCGAAGTGGTGCTTTGGCTCAAGTGGTAGAGTGCTAACCTTGAGCCTAAAAAGGCTCAGGGATAGTACCCAGACCCTGAGTTCAAGCCCCAGGAGTGGCCAAAACAAACGAAAAACAAATAGAAACAGAAGGTCTAGGAAATTTGTTTCACAGGATCCTAACAGAAAACTTCCCAAACATGCAAAAAGATAGGCCTATTCAATATAAGAAGCTTTTAGAACCCCAAATAGACCCAGAGAACAAGACGTCATATCAACACCTTATAATCCCCACAGGATCAATTCAGACCAAGGAAAACATCCTCAAAGTTCTCAAGGAGAAAAGATCAATCACCTATAAGGGAAAACAATTAGAATCACCTCAGATTTCTCAGCAGAGAAAATTAAAGCCAGAAGAGGCTGGAATGATGTAGGCCATGCCCTAAAGACAAACAACTATCAACCAAGAAAACTGTACCCAGTTATACTCTCCTTCATGACTGAAGGGCAAATAAAAATTTTCCATACCAAAGAAAAAGTGAAACAATATATCTTTACCAAACCAGCCCTACAAAAGTTACTTAAAGATGTCCTACACAGAGAAAACCAACAGGACCACAATAAAGGGTAAGAAACTGCACCCAAATTGAGAATCCAAGAACGGTAGGAAGAACCCAGTTGGCGCAGCCCTCAAAAAGGTGCATAAAATGGCAGAAACTCCCAAATATCTCTCAGTACTATCTCCCAACATTAAAAACTTAACAATACAATTAAGCAACATAGATTGTCTAGTTGGATAAAAAAAAGATCCTTCTGTGTGCTGCATTCAGGAGTCATAACTTGCTCATAAAAACAAACACATGTTGAAAGTGAAAGGCTGGAACAAAATCTAACAAGCAAACGGCCTCATAAACAGGAAGGAGTTGCAATCCTAATATCAGATAAAATGGATTTCAAATTAAAATTAGTGAGAAGAGATAAAGAAGGTCGCTACATACTACTTAAGGGATCTCTCCTTCAGGAGGATATTACAATTCTAAATATCTATTCGGCACACAACGGAGCACCCAAATTTATCCAAGAAACTATACTTTTTCTCACATTTCCCATAGATGCAAAGATATTAATTGTTGGGGACTTTAACACACTCTCCCCACTAGATATATCAACTCGGCAAAAAAATCAATGGAGAAACCACGGATATAAAAAAACTGCATAGATCACCTAGATTTAACAGACATCTACCGAATATTTCACCCAACAGCATCAGAATGCACGTTTTTCTCAGCACACAGAAACTTTTTCCAAGAGAGACCACATTTAGGTCACAAATTAAACTTATCCAAATCCAAAAACATTGAAGTTATACCTTGCATTCTCTCAGGCCACAAGGGAATAAAATTAGGACTCAACAGCAAAAGTCAATAATGAAAGTCCTGTAACACATGGAGGCAGAGCAACACACTGTTGAATCACAAATGGGTCATGGAAGAGATCAGAAACGAAATTCAAATGTTTATAATATTCAACAAAAATGAACACTCAAATTACCAGCTCCTCTGGGACAGAGCAAATGCAGTACTCAGAGGCAAGTTTATAGCTCTGAGTTCCTACATCAACAAATTGGAATGACCTGAAACCAACAATTTAATGAGACATCTGAGCCTCCTTGAAAAAGAGCAGCAGGATAAACCCCAATCCAGTAGATGGGAAGAAATAATTAAAATTAAATCAAAACTAAATGAATTAGAATCCAAAAAATCATAGAAAGAATCAACAAAACAGAGTTGGTTCTTTGGAAAATTAACAAATTGACAGACCCTTAACAAATCTTATTAGAAGAACAAGAGAACACACTCAAATAAATAAACTCAGAGATGAGAATGGAAACATCACCACAGACTCAACCAAGAGTCAGTACATTATAAGGAATACTTCTCAAACCTTTATGCTAATAAGTTTGAGAACTTGTCAGAAATGTACCGTTTCCTTGTAAATATAGACATGCCAAAACTAAACCAAGATGAGTTAAACCATCTTAACTGGCCCATATTAAGCAATGAAATAGAAATAGCAATAAGAGACCTCCCATCTAAGAACAGCCCGGGACTAGACAGTTTTACAGCAGAAATCTACAAGGCCTTCAAAACAGAGATCACGTCAATACTTCTCCAAGTCTTCAATGAAATTCAAAGAGAAAGTTCACTACCGAACTCATTCTATGAAGCCATCATAAACCTCATCCCCAAACCAAGCAGAGACTCATCAAAGAAAGAGAACTATAGATCCATTTCTTTGATGAACATTGATGGAAAACTCCTCAACAAAATTTTGGTCAATCGACTTTCACAATTCATCCAAAAAATCATACATCATGATCAAACAGGATTCATTTCAGGGATATGAAGCTGTTTCAATATATGCAAATCAATTAAAACAATAACTCAAATCAACAAGAGCAAGGATAAGAACCACATGGCTACCTCAATAGATGCAGAAAAAGGATCTGACAAGATCCAACAACCCTTTATGATGAAGGTTCTGGAAAAATTAGGAATTCACGGAACATTCTTTAATACAATAAAGGATGTATATGACAAACCTACATCCATTTTACTTGATGGTAAAAAAATAAAGGTATTTCCTCTTAACTAAGGAATGGGATAAGGATGTCTACTCACTCCACTTCTCTTCAAACTAGTATTAGAATGGCTAGGTACAGCAATAAGATAAGATTCAAATATAAAAGTGAATCCATATAGGGAAAGAAGAAGCTCTCCCTCTTTGCAGATGACATGAACTTGGATTTAAAGAATCCCACGGACTCCACTCCCAAATTATTCAAGCTGATTCAAAACTTTGACAAAGTAGCAGGGTATAAAATTAACCCTCAAAAAACAATGGCTTTTCTGTATGTCAAAAATGAGAAAAGTATGGCTGAAATCAGGAAAGTAACACCATTCGTAATAGCCCCACAAAAAATAAAATACCTAGGACTTAACAAACAAAAGAAGGACCTCTATGATGAAAACTTTAAAAACCTGAAAAAGGAAATCAAAATAAAACTTATAAAGTGGCAAAAACTCCCATGCTCCTGGATTGGAAAGATCAACATCGTGTAAATGGCAATACTTCCCAAGGCTATCTACAAATTCAATATGATACCTATCAATATTCCAGCCTCGTTCTTTTAGTAAAAAGAAGAGGCAATCCAAAAATTCATATGGAACAATAAAAGACCCTGAATAGCAAAAACGATATTTAACGGAAACAACAGAGCTGGAGGAATATCAATACCAAATTTCAAACTCTTCTACAAAGCCATAGTAATTAAAACAGCTTGGTACTGTCACAAGAATAGACCATAGGACCAATGGAATAGAACTGAAAACCCAGAAATGAACCTATATACCTATAGATATCTAATGTTCCATAAGGGAGCTAAAAAATTAGAATGGAAGAAACACAACCTCTTCAGTAAATGGTGCTGGCAAAATTGGTTAACTACTTGTCGAAAACTAAAGCTAGATCTTTGTATATCATCCTGCACCAGAATGAACTACAAATGGATCAAAGACCTCGGAGTCAAACAGACACTCTGAAAACATTAAAGAATGGAATAGGAGAAACAGTAGGTCTCTTTTGCACAGGCTGAAATTTTCTTAATAGAGACCCAGAATTACAACAAATCAAAGAAATGTTGGACAAATTGGATTGCATGAAATTGCAGAGCTTCTGCATGGCAAATGACATAGCTAGCAAGATCAATTGAAAACCCATTGATTGGGAGAAGCTCTTCACTACCATACAACAGACAAGAGTCTCATATCTAAAATATACCTGGAACTCAAAAAAATTAAATCCCCAAACAACAAATCCTCAATAAAACAACTGCCCAATAAATAAGTGGGCTAAAGACTTAAAGAGAAACTTCTCTGAAAATGAAAGAAGGATGGCCAATGAACACATGAAGAAATGCTCAACCTCTCTAGCCATAACACAAATGCAAATCAAAACAACATTGAGATACCACCTCACCCCAGTTAGAATGGCTATAATCAAGAACTCTAATAACAACAGATGCAAGAGGGGATGTGGGCATAAGGGAAATTTATTGCATTGTTGGTGGGCATGTGAACTTGTTCAACCATTTTGGAAAGTAGTATGGAGGTTCCTCAAAAGATTCCACATAGAGCTCCCCTATGACCCAGCAATCTGACTTTTGGGCCTTTACCCAAATGGTCACAAACAAGACCATATTAAAGCTACCAGCACAATTATGTTTATTGAACCATTATTTACTATAGGTAAGATATGGAACCAACCCAGATGCCCCTCAGTAGATGCATGGATCAATAAAATTTGGTATATATATATACATACACACACACACACACACACACACACACACACACACACACACACACACACACACAAGAGAATTCTATGCCTCCATCCGAAAAAAATGACATTGCCCCACTTGTTAGGAAATGGAAAGACTTGGAAAAATTTATATCAAGTGAAATAAACCAGTTCCAAAGAAACATAGGTCCCATGGTTTCCCTTATTTGCAATATCTAAATATATGTCTGAGACAAGCAGAAAAGGTCACTCAAGTTGATGTTAGGTGAAATGAACCACAAGATAAGGATTCAGTGTTTTTTTTTTTTTTTCCTTGGGATTGTTTCTAACATATTTATAAGATGGCTTCTATATTGCTTTGTATGTCCCTCCCCCACAGTATAGCCCCTGCTTTCATGGTATTTGGTGTTGGTATAATTTGTGGAGGGGAAGGGAAAAAAACTAATCTTTTAACTAGGGATACAGGTGGACCCATTGCAACAATGAGATATACAAGTCGTTAGGTCGAAAAACGAACTTAACAACTTTGATGGGTGGTGGGGGGAAGATCGGGTGGGGAGAGGGTGTAGTATGGAAAGGTATGGGAAGGGGAAACAAAGAGGCGGCAACAATGCTTGATAAGAAATGTACTCATTATCTTGCCTATGTAATTATAACTCTTCTGTTTGGTATTCTCACTATAAAAAAAATAAACAAATAAAAAATATAAGGAAAATGAACTTTACAACTTGGCCGGCGAGGGTGGGGGGTGGGCAAAGGGGTGTCTGGAGAGCACGGCAGGGGGCAGATGAGAACAGATGGGAAGGGGAAACAAAGGAGGAGGCAACAGTGCTTGATGAATAATGTACTCATTATCTTGCCCTTTTAATTATTACCCCTCTGTATGGTATTTTCATAAATAAATAAATACGAAGGAGACTCAAAGCTGCTGAAATAAGCATATTTCCCACTTGGACTTTAATGGGATTTTTCTACAAACAACAAGATTTTCATCTTAACATAGAAATTTCAAAATGTATTGCTACAGAATAGATTGTAAATGTAATATTTAATACTATTGGAATAATTGAAGACAAAGTTTTACAGAAAACTTTAATTTCAGATAAACTGCAATATTCCAATAAATACATAGAAGAAATATAATTTAAAAATTCACTGATCAAAGCAAACTCTTGCAGGAATGTCTGAAAGATGTTTATCTGAAAACAGGAATTGGCACTGTGGCTCAAGTGACAAAGGGCTCCACTTGAGCAGAAGAACTCAGGGATATGTTAACACCTTGAGATTAAACCCCAGGACTGACAAAAATAAAATTTAAAGAATTGAAGCATTAAGGCTGGGAAGGAGACTCAGTGGTAGAGTGCGTTTCCTGAATGCATGAGGTCCTGGGTTCAATTCCTCAGCACCACATAAGCAGAAAAGTGTGGAAATGGCTCTGTGGCTCAAGTGGTAGAACACTAGCCTTGAGCTGAAAAGCTCATCAGGTACAGCAACCAGATCCAGAGGTCAGGCCCTCCTACCACCACCACCAACAACAAATTAAAACATCAAACAACCTGAAGTTGTTGTCCAGAATAATGAGTGCGGCATTATCCGTTTACATGACTTAGTGACTTTAAACCTAGTTTTAAAGTGGAGGTGGTGGGCAATTTGTGTGTTTGCCAAAACCTGCAAAATTATTTTGTACTTTCCCAAGGAGGAAGAAAGGAGGAAATGCGGGGAAGAGTGGAGGTGTTTGGTGACCTTGCCTTTTGGTTCAGTGTTTGTTTTCTGGAGTTAAATTCAGAGAAATTCTGCTTGCAATCCTAGTTGCATGGAGGGGGGGAATGAAGAAGCCATGCCCTGGAAGTGGTTTTGTCCTGTCCTTGGCCTAGCTCCAACCATCACTGGATAATCCAAGTGCCACTTCAGGACCAAGAAGCATTGAAGACTACTGATCCACTAGGCAGATGGACCTAACCACAGCCAGAAAAGGAAAAAAATGCAATGCTGAGGACAGCACTGGAAATCTATACCAGAAAGAGAGTTTTATATTGTTTATTATAAAAATACTATACAGAGTGTTTACAGTTACATGAGTAGGGTAATGAGTACATTTCCTATTGAGCATTGTTACCTTCTCCTTTGTTTTTCCCCTACTATCCTTTCCCTCTCCAACTCTCCAACTCCTCCCTCCTTTACCCCTACCCAACATTTTAAATTCATTTTCTACAAACTGTCCTGTACATCTCATCATCCCAATGGGTCAACCTGCAACCCCATTTCAGCATTCTGCTGTAACCTTTCCACTCCCCAAATTACAAAAATGTATATAAAAATGCAGAACACTGGAATCAAATACACTGAAAACAGAAATTATACCATGGGGGGATGAACCTGCAAAAGAATCACATAGTGCATTATAAGTATACTAAAAACAAAAACAAGAAAGAAAAAATCACTTGTGTGTTTGACTTGGGGTACCTTTCACTTAATTTCATCTTATATGGTTATACGTCCATAGCCTTTGACCTTCTCTGCTTGTCCTAGACATGTCCTAGTCCTTGCAAACCAGGGAAACCATGAAACATATGTTTCTTTGGGTCTGGCTTACTTCACTTAATATAATATTTACCAAGTCTTTCCATTTCCTAACAAATGTGACAATTTCATTCTTTCTAATGGAGGAATAGAATTCCAGTGTGTGTGTGTGTGTGTGTGTGTGTCACATTTTCTTGATCCATTCATGAACTGAGGAGCATCGAGGTTGGTTCCATATCTTAGCTCTTAGCTATGGTGAATAATGCTGCAATAAATATGGTTGCACAGGCAACTTTGGTATGACCTTCTTTGTGATCATTTGGGTAAATGCCTAAATGCCCAAAAATGGGATTGCTGGGACATAAGGGAACTTTACATGGAGTCTTTTGACGAACTTCCATACTGCTTTCCAAAGTGGTTAAACAAGTTTACACTACCCATCATCAATGAAATAGCATTCCATTTTAGCCACATACCCTCCAACATGTTATTAAATTTCTTGATTATAGCCATTCTAACTAGAGTAAGGTGCAATCGCAATGTTGTCTTGATTTGCATTTCTTTTGTGGCTAGAATAGTTGAGCATTTCTTCATGTGTCTAATGGACATTTTTATTTCCTCTTCAGAGAAGTCTCTCTTTAAGATTTTAGCCCACTTAATTATCGAGCAGTTGTTTCTTTGAAGATTTGCTGTTGGGGGATTTAATTTTTTGAGTCCTAAGTACATTTTAGATATAAGACCTTGTCCTTTTTATACCTCGTGAAGATCTTCTCATAGAACGTATGCTTTCTATTGATATTGCTATCTATGACCCTTGCAGAAGCTCTCATGTTTCATGCAATCCCACTTGTCCAACCTTTCTTTGATTTCTTTCTATTGACTATTGTAATATGTTTATTAAATACAGACTGTATCAGCACTTGGAATTTATAATTCCATCTCATCTTGTAATAGTAAATTACTTGTTTCATAAAGAGATGAATTAAGGAATGAATTTCTTAACTGATTTTTCTTTACTCTTTGTTTCTGGCTCTATTAAGAAAATTTCGGTATGTGCTAAAAAGCCCTAGTTTATCCTATTCCTTCATATAATGTATTAATGTTACCCTCTTTTATTATGACGTCTTTCATCCATTTGGAGTTGATTATTGTGTAGGGTGTTATATATGGATCCAGCTTTAGTTCAACAGGTGTTCAACCAATTTTGCCCACACCATTTACTCAAAAGGCTGTCTTTCTTCCATTCTCTTTTTTTTGCTCCCTTGACAAAGATTAGGTGGCTATCGGTCAGGGGGTTCATTTCTGAGTCTTCAGTCCTACTCCATTGGTCCTCAAGTCTGTTCTTGTGCCAGAACCAAGTTGTTCTTATTACTATGGCTTTTTAGTAGCGTTTGAAATTTGGAACTGATATTGCTCTAGTGCTGTTCTTTCTGCTAAGAATGGACAAACCTACAGACAGCATTATACTTAATGGTGAGAAGTTAAACCCATTTCTTATAAATTCAGGAATGAGATAAGGATGTCTGTTCTCTCCACTCCTTTTCAACTTAGTATTAGAATGCTAGCTGGGGCAATAAGATAAGATGCAATCTTAAAGGGATCCAAATAGCAAAAGATGAAGTAAAACTCTCCTTCTTTGCAGATGACGTGGTCTTGTATATAATGAAACCCATGGACTCCATTCCCAAGTTACTTGAGCTGATCAGAAACTTTGTCAAACTAGCAGAGTATAAAATTAACCCTAAGAAAATAAAGGCTTTCCTGTATTCCAATAACGATAACCAAACCTGAACCCGAACCCTAACCGAACCTGAACCCGAACCCTAAACTGAACCCTAACCCAAATCCTAACCCAAACCCAAACCCGAACCCGTCCCTGAACCCGAACCCGAACCCGAACACAACCCAAACCCTAACCCGAACCCGAACATGAACACCAACGCGAAACCGAACCCGAACCAAACCCTAACTGAACTCGATCCAGAACCCGACCGGAACCTGAACCCGAACCCGAACCCAACCCAAACACGAACACGAACTCGAACCTGAACCCGAACACGAACGCGAAACTGAACCGAACCCGAACACTAACCTGAACCTGAACCCAACCCGAACACTAACCTGAACCTGAACCCAACCCGAACCCTAACCCCAAACCCAACCCTAACCCGAACCCGAAACCCTATCTGAACTAGAACCCGAACCCTAACCCGAACCCTAACCCAAACCCTAACCCGAACGATAATCCTAAGCCTAACCCTAACATTAACCCGAACCCGAACCCGAACCCGAAACCGAACCCAAACTCGAACCCGAACCCTAACCCGTCCCGAACCCGAACCCTAAGACGAACCCAACCCAAAACCCAAACCCGAACCCGAACCCTATTCTGAACCCGAACCCGAACCCAAACCCGAACCTGAACCCGAACCCGAACCCAAACCCGAACCCTAACCCGAACCCGAACTCGAATCCGAACCCTAACCCAAACCCCAACCTGAACCTGAACCCTAAGCCTAACCCTAACATTATCCCGAACCCGAACCCAAACCCAACCCTGAACTCAAAACCGAACCCAAACCCGATCACGGACCCAAACCCGAACCCGAACCCGAACCCTAACCCAAACCCTAACCCTAACCCTATCCCGAACCCGACCCTGAACCCGAACCCGAAACCTAACCCGAATAAGAAACCAAACCCGAAACTGAAACTGAACCCAAACCCGAACCTGAACGCGAACTTGAACCCGAACTGGAATCCGAACCTGAATCCGAACCCGAACCCTAACCCGAACCCGAACCCGATCCTGATCTCGAACCCAAACCCGAACCCGAACCCCAAGCAAAACCCGAACCCGAAACCGAACCCGAACCCAACCCAAAACCGAACCCGAACTCGAACCATAACCCGACCCGAACCCGAACCCTAAGACGAACCCGACCAAAAACCCACACCCGAACCCAAACTGAAATTAAGAAAGCAACCTATTTTTACTAGCCACACAAAAAATAAAATACCTAGGAGTTAACTTAAGAGGTGAAGGTCCTCTATGATGGGAAGTTTAAAAACCTGAAAAAGAAAATTAAAGCAGAGCTATGGAAGTGGGAAACTTCCCATTCTCCTGGATTGGGAGGATTGACATCATGACAATGGCAATACTGCCAAAGGCTATATCCAAATTCA
Source organism: Dipodomys spectabilis (assembly GCF_019054845.1). Classification (NCBI taxonomy): domain Eukaryota; kingdom Metazoa; phylum Chordata; class Mammalia; order Rodentia; family Heteromyidae; genus Dipodomys; species Dipodomys spectabilis. The sequence continues at coordinate 3,758,315 of NW_024871097.1, read as the reverse complement.
ATGTGATACCTACCAATATCCCAATGTCACTCTTCAATAATGTAGAAGAAGCAATCCAAAAATTCGAACAATAAAAGACCCAGAATAGCAAAGAAGTTTATTGTGACAATCATTTTGTATTGCCACCTTGATTCTACAAAGTCATTTATGAATTTTAAATTTCTTCCCTCCCTTTGGATAAAGCTCACAAACACCCTGCCTCTAGCTCCCAGACACTTAACTCTTAGCTCTGGACAATTGTTCCTAGATAATGTGTTACTTAATTGTATTTTGAGTGCATAAAATATGCATATAAAACTAGCATATTTTGATCTTATGAGAAAGCAGCCTTTTTTTCCCCTCTCAAATTTATTTCCTGATAGGCATTTTTATAGAGAATCTGTTTTCTTTTTTAAATGAAAGACTGGTAGGAAATTATGTTCATAATCTGGCTCCTTCTCTCGCACCTCAACACCTAAAACACAAATTTCACAAAGCATTTACAAGAAACAATGCAAAAACCAAATATTGGGAATGCTCAGATGCAGAATGTTTTACAAAACCCAGAATAACTCTGCTGTCTGAGGGAGGGGCTGTCTGTATAAATTAACAAACAAACCCAAAAGAGCAGCCAGGAGTACCAGACGTGAGTGTCCCTGGCTGCTACTCCATGGACAAGGAGCATGGAAGGGCTTCCTGAGCCTGCTGGAGAGTGCATGGAGGAGTTTCCTTGCCAGCTTGAGTACAAAAAGATGGCTTCACCCGCCTGGATCTGTCTTTCTTGTTTTCTCCCCACAGCAGAGCAGATTTGTCCCCTACTCTAAGAAGAATAAATATTGTACCAGCCAATCTGCAGAGTGGTTTCTGTTTGGTCTGCACACCTTCTTAGGTAGGCGCCCTCTGCCCCGCGGTGTGTGTGTGCTCCCAGGGGCTGATCATCAGGGCCCAAGCCCACGGGGTGGGCATGTGTTAGATGTGAGTCAGTGACACTGTCATTCACACAGCAGCTGCCGTGTTGCTGCCCTAGCTGAACAGCAGTTGCACCCTGATCTTCTTCCACAGTCCCAGGTGAGGTGCCTGCAATGGCCCGATATGGGCAGGCTACCACTAGGATCCTACTTTACCAGACAGACATGCATGCCAGATGAAGTGGCTGCCACCTGAATTATTAATTATTTTATGGAGCAGTATTAAACAAAGTGATACACATTACTATATGATATGTAATGCTATATCCTTGAGTCTCTAGTCCAAAATTATTGAACTTTATACTAGCAAGAATGGATTTTATTGTTTGTATTCATAAGGCCATAATGGAAAACTGAAATAAAAGTACAACAAAACTCTTATCCATAAACACCTGATTAAATCTCAGAATTTGAAAAAAAAATGTTTGTAAGTAGTGCAAATGAAATTATACTAGAATAGTAAAATACACACAAAATACATTACATTAGTTACGTTCAAATGTAAAATAAGTAATTACAGACACAATTCCTACTGGATAAAAAAAATTACAGTAGTTTAAAACGTTGAAGTGATATAGGTTATATATTTTGTTTTTATAAAACTTATTTAAATCTCCAAGCTCTGTTTATCTCAGTGAAGGAAAATGTTAGAAAGTAGAAATTATTTGTGGCACCTCTTGCTTGCAGTACCACGAAGGGGAGTGGCACGTCCTAATGGGAGTCCTGAGATGAAAACCACACCCCGCCCAAGTAGACCCATCAGAGGTCCATGTGGTGACCCTAAGGGGGTCCAGGAAACCGCATAGCTGCTGCAGCAGCTGCAGGACCTTTCCGGTGGGCTGTAGCCAACAAGGTTCCATTAGTGACCAAACCAAGCAACACAGACTCAGGTGCCAAAGCCAGGCGGGGGAAGGCAGGGCAGACGCCAAGTCCTGGCTACCATCTGTGCAGCCTACACTTCCAAGGCCAAGCCCTTTCTCCTGCTTTGGAGAGCAACAAGGGTAAGGGGTGAGCCCATTGCCTCCAAATGGAGTATCTGTAGAATGGCACCCAGGGCTGGACCCATGTGGGCCAGAAGGGCGACAGAGGAGGCTACACAGCAAAGCAAGAGGGGATTCATTCCCCCGGTGCTGCAGCTGGTGTGCTGCAAGTCCAGGATTCTCTGGCACTGATTGGCATATGAAGGGTTGGCCCTGTATCGAGTCGACAAGGACCAGAAAGTGGAAGTCCACAGAGATGCTGAAGGGGCTCCAGGTTGTTGAGCTGCTGCAGCTGTCACAAGCAAGCTGACAGAGCGGTCAACACATGGCTCCAGTACCCAGACCCCCTTAAAGACTGATGAAGTGAACCAAGGCTGGGCTGCCTGGCCCAAAGGGGGCAGGCTTCATGCCTAGCCTTCCTTTACCCATGGACTGTGCAGTATACAAACATGGTGTCCCCCACCCCGCACTCGTGGGGGCAGGCAGTGACCCCAGAACAGAGTCTCCGTAGGATGGGCCATGCACTCAGGAGCACAGAAGACCAGTACCACCAGCAGAGCTGGAGGAGGAGATGGCAGCAGTGTCCTCAACTACAGACCCATGCCTGCCAGTTCCTGGGTGAAATGGAGCAACTGAGACTGGGAAGTTAGGTGGGAAGGGTGGGCGGGACTCATCTGGCAATGCTGGGGAGCATGCACACACATCCACTCACTGCACATCCACCGTAAAGGAGTTGGCCACACATCTCAACGGGTTACCTGAGGAGGCACCCACACCCACAGGGACTACAGAAATGGAGTTTCACGTGGTGACTTGGAAAGGGCTCCAGGGCACAGCCTTGGAGCAATGAACAACTGGCAAAAACAAAAACAAAAACAAAAGAAAAAGAAAAACGAAAAACGTCCAGTAAAACTTTTCAGCAATGATAACCGATTATACCTTAAAAACAGTTTTACTTTCTTCTTGTCCTGTATTTTTGCATGGGGCCCTCTGAATTAACCAGAAATCTTCAGGATTTGTTCATGCTTAGTAATACAAATAAATATAGCTTCTATTCTTTTTTAATTAAGGTAAGTTGCATTTAGTACTTTCCATTGTTTGATTCATGAAAAAGAATTCCTGAAGTATATCTGTAAAACACCGAACTCAGCATTTCTTCTGAACTCCTCACTGAAGAAAGAGAATAAAATGACTGAGCAACAGGTAACACCCATATTGTCACTGTGCTAGCTGTCTCTCTGATTAGAAAATAATCCTGCCATGCATATGCAGATCGCTTATGCAAAATGTTTTCCAACAACTCTTGGTGTTATATTGCATTTATTTTCCTCTTCCTGCCTTCTTTTCTGCTCCTCTTCTCGAGTCCCGTTTCCCTCTTCCTTCTCTCCTACCTCTACTTTCTCCCTGTCCGATCCTCTTCTCCCTCCTGCTATGCCCTTCCTCCTTTCTTACACCTTCCTCCTCCTTTCCTTTCCTCTTTCTCTTCTACTTCTTTATGGTCCTGGGCGTTGGACACATACCAAGCAGATGCTCTCCTGCTCACTACAGGCCTCCAGTCTGGACTTCATTTCAATGACACTCTATTTCTTTGGTGCAAAACCAACAAAGTCTTTTGATTCAGGATTTAATTCATTGTACATATTCTAAACCATGAATATGTGCTACTTCATACAGTGTGGCTAATAGGTTTGGATTATGCTTTGGGCTTCAGTTAAACTCATCAGAAATAATGTGTTTTGAAGGCAATCTAATGTGATCCTGTTACTCCCACATTAATGAACTGGTTACTTCATATATTGCACGAGTACTTCCATATTGCTCCCAGTTTAATGAACTGTCATTTTGTGGTAGCACCCACAGTAACACTAACCCAAGGATTGCTGGAGGTAAGAAGATTAAGTCCAGACAGGAAAATCCATGAGATATGTATCTCAAAATAACTACTAAAAAGCCAGAAGAAAGCCTGTGGCTATGTGGTTTAGTGCCATACTTCCACAGAATAAGCTAACGACAGGGCCCAGACCTCATTTGGAGAAGTGTGGTGGGTGCATACACACACACACACACACACACACACACACACACACACTATTTCCCAGCAAGAGCAAGTATCTGGTTTCCCAATAACATATCTGAGTTCCAATTTATGTGTTTGGATATTTTTGAAAGTTTTATCATCAACTTACCTAATTTTAATGAATGATACCCTGTTCACTATTATTTAATCCTGGTTGGAAAATATTTTAAGACACATTTTCATGTACAAAATTGTTTTTTCCCCAAATTGTGACTGTCTTGGTTTGTAAGAATGAAAGAATTGTGCCTTTAATTAATTAGTTCATTAATTAGAAAAGTAACCCTAACCCTAGAACCAATTGCCTTTGGATTCTAAAAGCCACAAAAGTACATTAAATTTATACATCCTGTCTTTGATTCAACTCATCTTTCTTAAAATAGTTTCTAGTTTTACTCAATATCGTGCCATTTTTCTAACCCAACATTCAGGCTAACCCTCACATTAATCATACCCTAATTCTCATATTATTAGCAGTTTCCTATTTATATTCATCCTAATTCGATCTTGACTTGTTGTTCAAAGATTTACTTTCCGTTTGACCCTAAATTTTCCATTTCCCTAATGCTAACACTAAGCCCAGCTGGAACTGAAACCTAATTCTCAAACCTACTAATAGTCCAAAATTAATATTAAAAATACTCTAGTTTTTATACATTGTAATGAATATTCCAGTTTGCACTCTTTAAATGAGTTTCAATTCGCCCTAATTCCAACAAATTTCCTGACTCTACCTCTGAAGTGATCTTGTTCCCTAACATGAACCATTATATTACTGGTCCTCAAATTCTCTTACCAGGAAAAATACTGTAGTTTCCATTAATCCTACCTTTTCCTGAACCACTGTATCCTAAAACAATTTCAGATTTACATATCACCTAGTCCTTTACTTAACGCTAATTCTCAACCTAAACCTGGCTGTAAAACTCTCATTAATCATTACAAGAATGATTACTGAGAAATAAATACAATGATAATGCTCTAGTTATTATTCACGTTCACATTTTTGCTTCTATTTGTTAGTGAAAACTCAATTTTATAGTAAAACTTTCCTATTCATAACACTGATCATAATCAGAACAAAATACTGACCCTGATTTTAATCCAAGTTATATGTCAATACTAACACTAACTAGTTAGTGTTACACTAGTTTTCATTCATCCTAACTTGATTCAAATAAGCCTTCCAAACATAGGTTTCAATTTTTTTCCAATATCTTAATCATTTTCTAACCCTAAACTTAATCTTAACTGGTATATTGAATATTGCAAGTAGATTCTAATATTAATAGCAATACTCTAGTTCACATTCAATCTAATTCTTACCAGGCTTATATTAAAATTTACCTTCAATTTGACCCTCATTTTTTTTCTTCTTCACTCTAACCCTAACCATGGCTGGAATCCTAACCATATCCTTGCCATTAATCGTATCCCAATTCTAAAATTTATGAAAAATGTTCGTTTTGTGCAATCCTAACTGAAATTTCACTGCTTCAAAATAAATTGCAGGTTTTCCTAAACCCTACAGATTTTCTCACTCTTATCTCTGAACCTATCTTGTTCCATAAGAGGAATCATTATACCCATTGATCTCAAATCCTGATTTTATGAAATACACTGTACTTCCATTATCCCAGATTTTCCTGAATTCCTAGAACCTAAAAAAGTTCAGCTTTACTTAACATTTAACACATTTTTTTTTCTTTTTGTCGGTCGTGGAGCTTGAACTCTGGGCCTGGGCACTATCCCTGAGTTCTTTAGCTCAAGGTGTGAGCTTGTACCACTTGAGCCACAGCACCACTTTCTGGTTTCCTGGTAGTTAATTGGAGATAAAATTCTCACAGACATTCCTGCATGGGCTGGCTTTGAACTGCTGTCCTCAGAAATCTGCTTCCTGAGTAAGTAATGAGGCTGACAGAGGGATTACATTTAAATGTGTAAGGTAATGAGTACATTTCTTGTTTATCATTGTTACTACCTTCTTTGTTGTTGTCCAACTATCCCTTCCCTCTCCCATCTCCATCACTCTTCTCTCCCCAAGCTGTAAAGTTCATTTTCAGTGCAGTGTGCTGTGAGTATTATTGTTGCAATAAGTCATCCTGGGTTGAACCCAAATTTGCTATTTCTCTAACCCTAATTCTAATTCTGTCTGGTATCCTAACTCTAACCATAATAATAATAATAGTTCAATTCAGAAGTTAACAAAAAATACTCGTTTTTGTTCATCCTGTTAATCCTCTGTACATCTTTAATTAAGTTGCAGTTTAACTTAAATCTTCCAAATGAGTTTATATGTGCATATATAAAGATATAATTTTATGTAAAAAACAAGATTTTTGGAGGAAGGAGTAACAAAAAGGAAATAGAGGGAGTATATTAGGGAAAGAGAATAACCAAACAGCCACTTCTGAAAATTAATAACCATTAATAAAATAACTAAAAATAAATAAATGACACACTGCCTTCCAGTGTTCTTGAAGAGAACCATGATATGTCTTGTGAAAGGAATACTTGTTCTAAACTTTGTTCATGCATAATTTATATTGGTATTGGCCAATTATTTAACTTACTGAATAAAAATTTATCAAATAAGATTCCATTACAAAAAATATGAAACAGTTACTTAGAAATTGTTTGAAGTTTAGAAAACATAATAGGCATGAAAAACAATGAACTGTACATCTTGTGTCTTGGATGAGTGATATATTAAACATTGTCTTTTATTCAAATGAATACTTAGCTTTACTTTTCAAAATAAATGCAATTTTATCTCCTTCCAGAACAAGTACTTATCCTGCAATTAAATGTATTAGTATATTCAGATATTCAAAACCTAAATTTTCTATGTTTGTTATGTAGCTCTACATATTTAGAATGACATGATTTTTCTATTCGTAAATGTCTAAACTCTAGGATTTTTGCTTCATCAATATAAATTGTCTCATGAGGTTTTTGTGAAGGCTCCAGTAACCAGTGTGGGATTTTTGCTTCATCAATATAAATTATCTCATGAGGTTTTTGTGAAGGCTCCAGTAGGCAGTGTGGTCAAAAACATTTCCTGAATTCTAAATTTTAAATCTAATCATTTTTAGCCTTTGATTATATCAGTTATTGTCTCTTCAGAGCTACTAAAATAAATACTACTTTTTAAACATTTCACTCAAATTGTAAATAATATTAACATAGGTCAAACAGAGATTAATCATTTCAAATTCACCATATTTGATGATCTCAGTTTGAAGAATGTACAGAGTATAAGAATCTTATACACAATAATATTTTTGGTTAAATTAAATTAAATTTTCTATCTAGATTTCTAAATTGGAGATAAATCACATTTTCTTCTTAATTTTTTTATTGTGAAAATATCGTACAGAGGGGTTACAATTATATGGGCAAAGTAATAAGTACATTTCTTATCAAGCATTGTTTCCTCTTCCTTTGTTTCCCCTTTCCATGCTTACCCATCTCCACACCCTCGCCAGCCAAAGTTGTAAAGTTCTTCTTTCGACATAACGTCTTGTCCATCTCATTATTACAATGGGTCCAACGATATCCCTAAAATTATGAAGCAAAAATATTTCCAGGAAATATATTTTTCAATAAAATGTTTCAATCCTTAGGTAAAGTGCATTATACTTTAATATAAATTTTATCTCAAAATAGAAATTCTGCATCTAATCTAATGTACTTTTTCATGCACAAAATTCTGTGACTTCTAGTCTTATTACGTGATTTTAATTATAATTTTATTGTGAAATGATCCCTACTTATATTTATTACAAAATTCTGTAATTATACAAATCATGCCTGTACATGCTAATTTACATAATTTAATACTCAAACAAAATTATCTTTTTTCTTGTCTCCCACAGGGAAGGATGAAGTGCTGAAATGTATTAAATGGAAGCAGTCTAACAGAGAGTCTATAGGGAATGGAAATTTGCAACTTGAGGATGGGAACATGAGCACTTTCTACTTGGCTGAACAAGAATTCTTGTTTCTACAGTACTTTCTTGCCATTTAATCACACAGGGAAAACCACAAAATTTGAAGTTCATATGAAGGAATTACATTCCTAAAAGTTGTGGCAACCCTGCTCAAAAGCTCAATCTTATCACAAATTCTTTGGGCTTGCTGGCTGATCTATTTCTCTAAGACATGTTTCATATTATTAAGCATATTAGTAATTCAACAAGAAGTACATGGCAGGAGACTCCTGAAATTACATCTATTTCAATGTAATATTTAGAAGAGAGGAAAAATATTATATTGATCTCCAATTCCTCCCTTTGGCCTTCAGTATACTAATTAATTGTCAAAACAATCATGTAAGATGTTAGTTTATTTTCCCAATTTAATTAGAGATAAAGCAAGAGTTTTTTTGCAGTAAAGTGATGATAGTAGTATCATAGCTCTGATATGAGAACCTCCTCCCTAACAAGTAATGCTCTATGTACTGTAAATATGGGAGCCACACTAAATTCTATCTCTGTCTGTCTCTCTTTCTCTCTCTCTACTGATACACACACACACACACACACACACACACACACACACACACACACACACACACACACACACAAACACATAGAGCTGCCACTCAGACACATCAGAGATCAGTTCCATTCATTTGTAAGTATAGTTGATTGATGTTTGTGCTCCCTTGCTTTTCTTTGCTTCAGGATCTTGCCTGGACCTGTATGTTTCCCTGAATTCAAGTGCCTTGTTCTTAGTATACTGTGTATCTTTATATACTTCAGGCCAATTAAGAGTACCCTGAATACAATATCTTCAAACTTGACATTCAAGTCAAACTCCATGAATTCATACTACTGTTCCAAGATACTAGAATGTATTGCATCTAGAGACAAAAAAACGCCCACCTTTTTATTTTAGAAGGAATTGAAATCATGAAATAGAAGAATATCGATCAGGAACTGACCTAAGTGAATGGGAGTATGTGGGAAAATGTAGAATGCTGTATGTGTGTTATAGATACAGAATAATAGGCTCATTTATTGAAAACTTGTCATCCTATATTGAAAGCTCAATTTAAGCATACAGTTTTTCAGTTACTTTGCTCACCTATCACTTCTGATCACAAATTCTCTTATGAGTATGTATAATATCTTTGAATAAATCACACGATTTTTTGGTACTTAACATCTTACGGAAAGACAGTCTGCTTCTACATTTTTCATTCTATGTGACAAACCCTTATTTTTTTTCCCATTTTCTAAATAAATGTATTCCTGGAAACAGGATATTGACAGCAAATCTGAGTGTAATTTTCATTTTGTAAACTTCAAATATAATATAAACTTTGTATTGACTAGTCATTTTTTAAAATTAGTGATATTCATGAAAACAATATTTTGATGCCTTTAAGTTAATTGAGAATTGCTATGGTAGTTCTTGTGCCTAATTGACTTAACCATTATATTACTCATGCATAAACATTACATTGCACTTTTTTATTTTTATATATAAAATAATCCCCAAGGGTTTACTTTAAAGTGATAATAGGGGAGTTGTCTTCATGTTCCAAACTTTATATTTACTTCAGTCAAAGTACTAGAAACACATGATGTTTACTGGAGCAATTTAAAAGCTGAGAAGGCATATCTAAAGAGAATGGATTTATTGATTAAAACATAGAATAGAGTAAAAAATTCAGGTTTCTTGCTTGAGACTGCATAAATTTCGTATGAATGTAGCTCAAGATGTGACTCACAGATAAATTCATATTTATATTATTGAGATTTACAAAACAATATAAGCAATATAGGTATTTAAGGAATTAGTCATTCAAAACCCTAGATACAAAATGGATGAAGAATGGAATTGAAAATAGCAAAGGGAAAACAATTCAACATGCAGCTTTTATGATTTTATAATACTAATATGGAAGTAATGGAGCTTTTCTCTTTCTGAAGAAGAACGTTTAGCCAGTAATTTCAATGTAAGTCATCAATTGTAATGAGTCTAAAGTCTTTTCCTCCAAGAAATCCAAGAGTACTATACTCATCCTCTGAAGAGTAAATAAGTAATTATTTTCAATAGCTTTGCTTAATATTAATTTACTTGTAGTAAATAGGTTTAAATGTCTTCTCTTCCTCTCTATTTAATTACATACATTTCTGTCTTTTTCTGTTTCTTCTTACAAGGCTGAAATCACTATTTCAAAGTAGTCTAAGCAGGAAAACAAAATAACCTGATACAACAATCACAAATCCGAAATTATGTGAAAAAATCCAAAATATAAACAATAAATCTGAGGAAGAGGAAAAACAATGACAGAATAACAACAGAAAATTATCCTAGCAATCTCTAATGAAACAGAGATTTAGAGTCCTAGCAGGTACTCCACATCTAGAGGGTCACATCAAATCAGCTATAATTAAAGATATGCAGCTATAAATATAGACATAATTATAGACATACATTTCATAAGAAGATTTTATTCTGTCTTCACAAGAAAACAGAAATCTATGAAAAGGTGCCAGCCAGTAACACATTGGGCAGCACATTCAAAACCACATGTGCAGTGTGGAAATAAAAGGGCAACATGGAAAAAAGCAGGAACAGAAGTATACACCAGAGAGAGCCACATCCATACACATAGACAATTCACCATACCACTGAACAGTCCATATGGTCACTGGAACCACAAATATTAACATCACAACATCTCAACACAACTGATTTCTATTCCTTAATGGACTCGACAAAAATGCAATTCCAGAAAAACAAATCACAAGAGGCAACCAAACCAAGACCCTGAAAATCAACCAAGAACATAGATAGTCACCTATTAATATCATAGATCCCCCAAAAGAAACCCTCCAAATGGACAGAACAAATAAGAAAAATACAAGAAAAGTGATGTCAAAGTAGTATAGTTCACACAGTAAATAACCAGGCATTAGAACAGACAATCAAGGATGTAGAAAATAGTTATCAAAATGTATTACAGATACTGCAGAAAAATGTGATTAATGGAAAGATAGAAAACTTCTACAAGGAAATTGTGAACAAGATGAGACCAACCAGTCATTAGCAAAATAATTCATGGAGACTTCAAACAGAAAGATAAATAAATTCTGAGAAGGCAAGGGAGTCCAAGAAAAAATGGATGCCTAGCTAAAAGATATGAGAGAAGACACAGCCAAGAAAACAAGCCTTACATCTCCCCCAACCAAAGAAAAAATGTACAGAAAGCCCATACAAGACCTAAAACAAAGCTTTAATAAAGAGACAGAATCCCTAAAAAAATGACCAATTAGAAGACAGGGAAATCAAAAACAAAGTAGGAAGTCTCCACAGCAAATTGATGACATAGAAGATAATCTCAGGGTCAAAGACAGAATAGATATAATAGGAAAGAGGAAATAATCATTTAGAACAAATCCAAGAAATAAGAAATCATCTTGCCAGAACTTCAAGACTCAGTTAAAGGATCATATTTCGGGGAGATAGGTATCAAGGAGGAGACGAGCAAGAAACTAAATGGATGGGAAGAATATTGCAGAATTCTAGCAGAGAGCATTTTAAACATCCAGCGAGATAGGCTCATTCAGAAAAGAGAAGCCTGTAGAAACCAAACAGAATTCTAGAACTGAACAATCCACCATGACATCATAATCCATTAGAGGATTATTAAAGATCGAGGAAAGGATTCTTAAAGATGCCATAGAGAAAAGATTGATTATTTATAAAGGATATACAGTCAGAATAAATACAGATTTCTTAGCTGATATGGTAAAAAGGAAAGCCTGGCATTTTATATGACAAACATTAAAGGTAAACAACTACCAACCATGAATATAGTCCCAAGCCAAACTCTCCTTTACATTTAAAGGATATATAAACATATTTCATGACAAAGAAAACTTGACACAAAGAATGTCCATCAAATAATCAGGATAGAATATAATCAAATATATCCTACATACAGAAGATCAAGAAGAAGAGGAACTGGTTATATAATATGCTCCCTACCAGAGAACAAGGTAAATATGTTAAGAGTAGACGAGGCACAGCTCCTAACAACAGGTGTATAACATAACAGAACTTATCAGATATTTCTGTCTAAACTCTCAATATCAATGGACTTAAATTTGCAAATAGAAGACATAGATTAGATAGTAGTATCAAAAACCAAGATGCATGCATCTAGTATCTATGAGAGACACATTATCAAACACATTCTATGAAGCTAGAATTAGACTCCTCCTCAAATCACATAAAGACTCACAAAGAAAGAGAACTATGAACTCAACTCTTTGATAAGCATTAATGCAGAACTTCTTAATAAAATTCTCACTAACCAATTTCAGCAACTAACAAAAAAATCATATGGTATGATCAAATAGGATTCAACTTGGATAAAAGTGGATTTAATATTCTTGTGAATAAACATAATACAAACTATCAGCAGAAGTGGGGACAAGAAACACATGATCGTCTATAGGGATGTGGAAATAGCTTTTAACAAGCTCCAATACCGCTTTATGATTAAAAAGGTCTGAGAAGCTAGGAATGCATGAAACATTCCTCAATATAATACTGAGTATATATATATGACACAGATAATTAACATTTACCTCACGGTGGAAACCTGAAGACATTAACATCAGGAATGAGACAAGAATGTCCACTCTCTCTACTACTCTTCAATATGGTAGTCAAATTTCTTGCAAGAACAATAGACAAGAGAAAAACATAAAGCAGATCCAAATATGGAAGAAGTAAAACTATCCCTTTTTACAGATGAAATGACCCTGTATTTAAAGACCCTGTGGCTTCCTCTCTCAAGTTAGTACAGGTGATGCTAAGCTTCAGCAATGTAGCTGGGTATAAAAACCACAAGAATCAGTAGTTTTTCTGTTACCAACAATGGGAAGATCCACGCTGAAATCCAAAATACAACCTCATATGTATTAGCCTCAGAAACAAATCAAATCTAAACAAAACAAAACAACAAAACTAGGAATTAATTAATTTAACTAAAATTGTGAAGGACCTATATGTGAAAACTTTAAAAATATAAAAAGGGAAATTGAAGGAGATTCAAGGAAATAGAATGTCTTTCAATGTTCCTTGTTAGAAGAATTAACATTTTTAAAATTGCAATACTTCCCCCAAACAATTGGCAGTGCAATACTCATCAAAATCCCAACAAAATTCTTCAGTGCAGTAGAGAAAGCAGTCCAACTTTAATATGGAATTACAAAATTACAGATGATGCAGAATGCTTAGAAATGAATTCTTGGGCCTATAGTCATCTTACACACACACACACACACACACACACACACACACACACACACACACACACACACACACACACAATGGGATTATATTCACCTATCAGAAAGATGACTTTTCACCAGTGGTAAGGAAAATGAAAGGTTTGGGAAAATTATATTAAGAGAAAAAAGAAAGGAATGCAGACACAAAGCAATATAGGTTTCAAGGATTCATTCATTTATTGAAACTAGAAGGTGCATACAAATCTATAAATAAACTTCGTCCCAGTTAATATGGCCATTACCAAGAAAACTAACAATAGCAAATGCTGGCCAATTGGGAACTCTATTACACTGTTGGTGGGAAATTAAAGTGGTTCAACTATTGTGGAATGCAGTATGGAGTTTCCTGAAAAGACTAAACCTATATCTCCTTTAAGACCCAGTAATTTCTCACATGGGCAGTAATCCAATCAATACCAAACAGTCTCACATGAAAGCTATCAGTATATCCTCGTTCAGGGCCCAGGCCCAGAATTGAAGGACTGGAAACAATTTACCACTTCTGGTATTTGTTTCTGCAAATATGAACCGTTTGATATAAGATACCAAATCAATCTATTTCCAGGAGCTAGTTTAGGACTTAAAGGTAGTAGGTGATAAAATGGCTCTTCGTTGAATGTTAGGAGAAGATGTGGGCAGTCCATGAAATGGGGATTTGTTGTTGTTGTTCGAGGTGCTTGAAGTCTGGACTTGGGCACTGTCCCTGAGCTCTTCAACTCAAGGTGAGTGCTCTACCTCTTGAGAGACAGTGCCTCTTCTGGTTTTCTGGGGGTTAAATAGAAATAAGAGTCTCATGGACTTTCTTGCCCAGGCTGTCTTTGAATTGAAGTCCTCAGATCTCAGCTTCCTGAGTAGCTAGGATTACAGCTGTGAGCCACTGGCACCAGGAAAAAATGAGGGATTTTTAGAAAAGAAAATCGCCCTGCCCTTTTCTCCTGTGTCTAAACCTCAGATATTACTATTAGAACACTTCACCTTTAACGCATTTCATCAGACATTTGTAAATTTTCTCTTTTCCTTCATGTGGGAATACTGCAGTCAATATCAACTCAGCTGGGGGACTGGATCAATTGTATGGTAATTGCCAGCACCTAATTTAAGAACTTTTACATCAAAATAAATAAAACCCTTATTTGGAATTATTGTGTTTTCTTTTTATTACAAGTCTGTGCTGGATTACTTCCTAATGTGATATTGGACCTCCTAAGAGAATGATGACATTTTCTTTCTCTTCAGCCTTCTCCCACATATGTTCAAATATTTAAGAATTCAAAGATTTGCATTGATAATTGATTAAGCTGACTTCTAAGAAAATATGCATTTCTGGAATTTGGTCGGCTGTCTTGTTCTTACATGCAAAGGCTTTCTATGCTTTATTTGTTCTACAAGGAATTCTACTTTCCAATCTTTGTGTGACCAATTTTAGTGTCTCTGATCAGTTTTTCTGACTCTCTCTCTGGAGTCTCATTTGAGTTTGCCTCATAAAAAATATTTTAGTTATCAGCTAAATGACTCTCAGCTTCTGCTTTTTGCCTGACTTCATTTAGGGTGTGATGGCAACCTTGCTTGGCTGTGCTTACTGGAGTGTTTTTTGTGTGTTTGTTAGTGTGTGTGTGTGTGTGTGTGTGTGTGTGTGTGTTTATGTGTGTGTGTGTGTGTTGTTTAGAGGTCTAGGATTACTATTCAAGGTAGTAGTTTCTCTTGGCCCCTGTGATCCCCTGGCCTAGAGTCAATGGGTTTTTCTAAAGATACAAAGAACAGCTTACTAAATTCCTGTTTTAATATTCCCACAATGAGGGAATCAGGCATCCTTGCAAAGCCATCAATAATGCTTTGTAACCACTTACAGAAGTTGTCTATCAAGATGGCTTTCCAAGGTTGACTGTGAAAATTGTTCATTTCCAAGTAGGCACCATAAAGCACATCAAATTCCTAGGATCAAACTTTTGGAAGGAAGGTTCCCCTTTCTTCCTTCTCTTATGATAGATCAAACCATAATATTACTCAGTTGTGGAGCCTGGAGCACATTTTCTCAAGAATATTCTGTAGTGTAAAAAAGGACCAACTTTCAAAATAAAGGTGAAAATACTTGTCTACAACAGATTGATTTATCTTGCTTATATCTGTTGTTATTTTCATTACTTCAAACACATGGATATTTTATATTGGTATTAGACAAGTGGCAAAGGATTAATGGAATAAGCATTCAGTTTACTTTCATATATCCAATATAATACACTTAGCCTGTCATGGAAAATTAACTACAAGTATAGAAAAAAATGTCAACAATATAAAATAAGCCTGAAGATAAGGTCAGGAAGATGGCGGAAGAGGAGCTGGAGGCTAAACAAGCTCTAGCATAAAAAGCAGTTTTAGTGTTCCAGTGAACAGTACTAGGCCAGAGAATTACATCAAGTGTGCCATCACAGGACAGAGAGTTTGGCCAGAGAAGGAAAATCAAGGCAAAGATTCAGATATGAGCACTTGCCAGGAACTGTGGCAGCGGCAGCAGCGGTGGCGCCCGTAGCCATCATACCTGCAACACAGAGGGTCTGGGACAAAGGCACCAGATGCAGCAGGCAAACTGTTTCTACTCAACACCAGCAAGAACTGACAAGGAGCAGATATCTTCACACTGCAGATCGCAGACCAGAGACAACCCAGGAACCAAGACTCCGGCGGCATGAGTAGAAGCCTGACATCCTCACTCCTTCTCAGGGATCAGAGGAGGGAAGGCATTCATCCCCCACCCCACTACTGGAGATCTCCATCTTTGATACTGACAAAGGATTGGCTGAACTGCCAGTTCCAGTTCAGGCTTTGGGAGAAAACAAGACAGCTATTTGGCAGGTCACAGGAACCTGCCCAGATCTGCCAGGTTCAACTCCACCCAAGAAAAAGTCACCCACCCCAGGCAGTGGAAATCTGCCCCCTGGGAGTGGCTTTTTTCACTGGGTAAACAGAGCCAGAGGCTGCCCCTCCCTACAGCAGCCTAGACAGTCAATTGAAATTCAGTAAACATAAACTCTGAGAAAGGCTCCAGGCTGTGCTCTGAGAGTGTCTCAGAAACTAGCCCCTCAGGAAAAAGCTACTGTTTGCTGAAAGGCCTCAGCTCAACTCAGAACCTAGCCTCATCAAAGCATCTCCAAACAAGAGAAAACAGACATCTCCCTCTTTTGCCATACTCAAAACAGATCCCTCTCCCACTGAACTAGCCTGAGAGGACGATTACAAAATCCTGGGTAAAGCAGAGCATTTTTCGGCTTTCCCAAACAAACTGCCTTAAGTAACCAATCAAGCCACAGGAAAAGCAAAAACCGCAAGCAGACCAGGGACTCCACCAAGAGGCTGGTTACAGACACCAGGGAAATACAGAATCTTCCCATCTCCCAGCTGACAAAAAAAAAAAAAAAAAAATCAAAGAACTTTCTTTTTGTTTTTGTACCTTATTTTTATTATTTTTTAAATTTTTGTTTTTATTGTTTATTGTTTTCTTTCTCATATAATTTTTATTTTAGGTGAATATGTGTGTGTGCTTATTTTTTAATCTCTAATGAACTTTTTGATCCTCTTCTTTCTTTCTTCTTTCTTTCTTCCTTTCTTTCTTTCTTTCTTCCTTCCTTTCTTTCTTTCTTTCTTTCTTTCTTTCTTTCTTTCTTTCTTTCTTTCTTTCTTTCTTTCTTTCTTTCTTTCTTTCTTTCTTTCTTTCTTTCTTTCTTTCTTTCTTTCTTTCTTTCTTGCTTTTGTTCTCTCTTTCTTTCTTTCTTTCTTTCTTTCTTTCTTTTCTCATTCTTTTCACTTCTTCTCTTTCATTCTTTTCTGGATGACTTAATTGCTGTCCGGCTCAACATCAAATATACCCGTCGTCGATTATTAGATCTTATTCTCCATTGTGTACACACTTAATTCAGAAATTTATTACTCAATTCAAAACTTCTTAGAGTTAAATTCTTTAATAGCAGTATTACCTCTTTATACCCATATATTTTAAAACATTTTATTTTTCTAGTTTTTCATGTCTCCTTTCTATGCCTCCCCTCATTTCATCCCATACCCATTCTTCTCTGAATACTACTTCTTCAAACTTGCAGTTTTTAAGGGTTCCATTTTTTAATATTAAATTTTTGTTTTTCCATTTTTTCTTGTGTCTTTTTTTCTTTCTTCTTTTTTTCTTAGTCTTTTTTCTCTCGCTGCTATCATTCTGTCCAATCAATTTCCCTCTTTGAGATGAGGACATGGTTAATTCCGCTCTCCCTCACCTTCCCACATCCCTCTAATTCTATTGTTCCCCACATTTTCCCTAAACCTAATAATTTCTGGTTGCCAAATTCTCCTTTGCTGTTCTTAGGCCATTAAGACATAGTTGTTTGATGTTCAATAGATTGTATCTCTTGAACCAGATTGTATCTGCAGAATTTTGACTGTGCAACTACGGACTTTGGTTGATGCTTACCTTAAAATAGTGTTCTAGCCCAAAACTGGTGTTATTCTCATCCCAAATGCGCAGAACAAGCCGGAAAAACACAAGAAAAATGGCAAGCCCGGGGTTCTCAACTCCCATTCATGACAATCAAAGGAGAGAAGAGATAATGAATAAAGCAGAGGAGAGTTCCCATAAAGCTCTACAAACACTACAGGTAAGCAGGGTAAATGAAAAGATTTAAAACCTGCAAAAATCTCAGTGTGAGCATGATAGGGAGAAAGAGGAGGCAAACCAAATATCAATACAGGAGACTCATTAGCTTGAGGAAGCTACTTAAAGATTGATACAGGAATTTCGTGAGCAGATTGAGAACACTCAAAGAGAAATAAAGGAATTGTGTGAGCAGGTTCAGATCAGTCAAAGAGATAGACAGGAATTGTGTGAGCAGGTTGAGATCAGTCAAACAGATAGATAGCAATTACGTGAGCTGGCTGAAAATAGACAAAGAGAAAGTCAGGAATGTCATGAACAGGCTGAGAACACTCAAAGAGAAATTCAGGAAATGTGTAAACGTGGGGATGCTAATCAAAGAGTAACACAGGAACTGAGAGATTGGGATGATAAAGGACAGAAATCAATGGAGGCATTCATGGAATACAGAAACAGAGAGCTGAAAGAAATCAGAGAGACAGCAAAGGGAATGCTCAGTGGAGAACAACAGAAGGAATGGGAGTCCTAGGAAACCATAACCAATCAACTAAGTGATTTGAGAATAAACACTGAACACCAAATTAAGGAAGTAAAGAAGTTCTTACAAGATCTAGAACAAAGTTCCAACAAAGAATTTGAAGTCATCAAAGTCGACCAATTAGAAATAAAAAACAAAGTAGAAAGACTTGACAGTAGGTTAGACCATGCAGAAGATCGAATCTCAGGGATTGAATACAGCCTAGATATTATAGAAAAAGAACATAAAACCATCCAAGACAAATCCAAGAAATATGATATATCTATTCAATTCTATTTGGAAAACACCATCAGAAGGCCTAATCTGAGGATAATGGGTGTAGAGGAACACCTGGAGATGGAAGTTAATGGTCTAGGAAATTTGTTTAACAAGATCCTAGCAGAGAACTTCCCAAACATGCAAAAAGACAGTGCTATTCAAATACAAGAAGCTTTTAGAACTACAAATAGACCAGACCAGAACAGGACATCCTACTGTCAAATTATTATCCTCACAGGATCAAATCAGAACAAGAAAAAAACCTTTAAGCTGTCAAGGAGAAAAGATCAATAACCTATAAAGGGAAACCAATTAGAATCACCTCAGATTTCTCAGAAGAGACAATTAAGGCAAGAAAAGCCTGGAATGATGTATGTCATGCCCTAAAGACAAGCAACTACCAACCAAGAATACTGTACCCAGATAAACTCTCCTTCATAACCGAAGGTAAAATAAAAAACTTCCATAGCAAAGAAAAATTGAAACAATATATCTCCACCAAACCAGCTCTACAAAGATACCTAAAGATGTCCTACACATAGAAAACCTACAAGACCACAATAAACACCAAGAAACCACACCCAAACTGAGAATCCAAGAACCATAAGAAGAACCCAGTTGTGGCAGCCCCAAAGAAAGTGAATAAAATTGCAGGAACTCCCAAATACCTCTAAGTACTGTCTCTTAACATTAATGGGCTTAACTCTCCAATTAAGCGACATAGACTGTCTAGTTGGATTAAAAAGGAACATCCTTCTACCTATTCCCTTCAGGAATCCCACCTTGTCCATAAAAACAACACATTTTGAATGTGAAAGGCTGGAACAAAATCTATCAAGCAAACGGCCCCCATAAACAGGCAGAAGTTGCAGTACTAATATCAGATAAAATAGACATCAAATTAAAATTAGTTAGAAGAGATAAAGAAGGTCTCTCAATACTAATTAAGGGATCTCTACTTCAGGAGGTTATTACAATTCTGAATCTCTATTCGCGAAACAATGGAGCATCCAAATTTATCCAAGAAACACTACTTTCTCTCAAATCTCATATAGATCCAAATACATTAATTGTTGGGGGCTTTAATACACCACTATACCAACTAGATAGATCAACTTGGCAAAATCTCAACAGAAAGACCGCAGATATAAACAACTGCAGAGATCAACAAGATTTAACAGACACCTACCGAATATTTCACCCAGCAGCATCAGAATACATGTTTTTCTCAGTAGCACATGGAACATTTTCCAAAATAGACTACATTTTAGGTCACAAAGCAAACTTTTCCAAATTCAGGAACACTGAAGTAAAACATTGCATTCTCTCAGATCACAAGGGAAAAAAATCAGAACTCAACACCAAAAGCCACCAAAGAAAGTCCTGTAACATATGGAGGCTGAACAACACACTGTTGAACCACTAGTTGGTCATCGAAGAGATTAGAAACAAAATTCATGTGTTCAAGGTATTCAACAAAAATGAGCACACAAAATACTAGCTCCTCTGGGACACAGCAAAGGCAGTACTCAGAGGTAAATTTATATCTTTGAGTTCTTACATCAACAAATTGGATAGATCTGAAACTAACAATTTAATGAGACAGCTGAGCCTCCTTGAAAAATAGCAAGACAAACCCCAATACAGTAGATGGAAGGAAATAACTAAAATTAAATCAGAATTAAATGAATTACAATAAAAAAATAGAAAGAATCAACAAAATAGAGTTGGTTCTTCGAAAAAAATAACAAAATAGACAGACCCCCCCAGCAAATTTTATCAGAAAAAGAAGAGAACACAGCAAAGGCAGTACTCAGAGGCAAGTTTATATCTTTTGAGTTCTTCCATCAACAAATTCGATAGATCTGAAACTAAAAATTTAATGAGACAGCTGAGCCTCCTTGAAAGAGCAGGAAGATAAACCCCAATCTAGTAGATGGAAAGAAATAATTAAAATTAAATCAGAATTAAATGAATTAGAATAAAAAAATAGAAAGAATCAACAAAACAAAGAGTTGAGTCTTCGAAAAAATCAACAAAATAGACAGACCCCCCCAGCAAATCTTATCAGAAAAAGAAGACAACACACCCAACTAAATGAACTCAGAGATGAGAATGGCAATATCACCACAGAAACAAACAAAATTCAGAACATTATAAGGGCATACTTCTCAAACCTTTATGCTAATAAGTTTGAGAACTTGGCAGAAATGGACCTTTTCCTAGCAAATATCGACATCCCAAAACTAAATCAAGACGAGTTAAAACATCTTAACAAGCACATATCAAGCGTTGAAATAGAAACAGCAATAAGAAACCTCCCAGCTAAGAAAAGCCCAGGAGCAGATGGTTTTACAGCAGAGTTCTACAAGGCCTTCAAAGCCGAAATCACACCAATGCTCCTTCAAATTTTTCATGGAATTGAAAGAGAAAATTCACTACCAAATTCATCCTATGAAGCTATAATAACCCTCATCCCAAAATCAGGCAGGGACTCATCAAAGAAAGAGAATTATAGACCCATTTATTTGATGAACATTGATGCAAAACTTCTCAAAAAAATTTTGGCCTATCGACTTCAACAATTCATCAAAAAAAATCATACGCCACAATCTAACAGGATTCATTTCAGGGATGCAATGTTGGTTCAATATACACAAATCAAATAACATAATTCTTCACATCAACAGGAGCAAGAATAAGAAACACATGGTTATCTCAATAGATGTAGAGAAAACATTTGACAAGATCCAACACCCCTTTAGGATGAAGGTTCTGCAAAGACTAGGAATCCAGGGAACCTTCCTCAAAACAATAAAGGCTGTATATTAAAACCTCAAGCCAGTATTATGCTCAATGTTGAAAAATTAAAGCCATGTCCTCTAAACTCAGGAACGAGACAAGGATGCCCACTCACTCCATTGCTCTTCAATCTAGTATTGGAATGCCTAACTACAGCAATAATAACAGGTGTGAACATCAAGGGGTTCCAAATAGGGAAAGAGGAAGTAAATCTTTCCCTCTTTGCAGATGACATGATCTTGAATTTAAAGAATCCTGTGGACTCTGCTCCGAAATTCTTCAAGGTGATTCAAAACTTTGGCAAAGTAGCAGGGTATAAAATTAAACCCCCCAAATCAATGGCTTTTCTGTATGCCAACAATGAGAAAAGTGTGGCTGAAATCAGGAAAGCAACTCCATTCGTAATAGCTCCACAAAAAATAAAATACCTAGGAATTATCTTAACCAAAGAAGTGAAGGACCTCTATGATGAAAACTTTAAAAACTTGAAAAAGGAAATCAAAACAGAACTTAGAAAATGGGAAAAACTCCCATGCTCCTGGATTGGAAAAATCAGCATCGTGAAAATGGCAAAACTTCCCAAGGCTATCTACAAATTCAATGGGATACCTATCAATATTCCAATCTCATTCTTCATGGAAATAGAAGACTCAATCCAAAAATTCATATAGAACAATAAAAGACGCCGAATAACAAAAACAATCTTTAACAGAAAGAACAGTGCTGCAGGAATATCAATACCAAATTTTAAACTCTACTACAAAGCCATAGTAATCAAAATAGCTTTGTACTGGCACAAGAACATACCCCAGGACCAATTGAATAGACTTGAAAACCCAGAAATGAACCTAAAGACCTGTAGCCATCTAATCTTCCATAAGGGAGCTAAAAAAATAGAATGGAAGAAAGACAACCTCTTCAGTAAATGGTGCTGGTAAAATTGGTTAACTACTTGTGGAAAACTAAAGCTAGATCCTTATATATCACCTTTCACCAGAATGAACTCCAAATGGATCAAAGACCTCGGAGTCAAAGCAGACACTCTGAAAACATTACATAATGGAATAGGAGAAACCCTAGGTCTCCTTGGCACAGGCTGAAATTTTCTTAATAGAAACCCAGAAACAGAACAAATCAAAGAAAGGTTGGACAAATGGGATTGCATGAAATTGCAGAGCTTCTACATGACAAAGGACATAGCTCGCAAGATTAATAGAAAGTCCACGAATTGCGAGAAGATTTTCACTAGCCATACAACAGACAAGGGTCTCATATCTAAAATATACCTTGAACCCAAAAAATTAAATTCCCCCAAAACAAATCTTCAAACAATTGCCCAATAAATAACTGTGCTAAAGTCTTAAAGAGAAACTTCTCTGAAGAGGAAAGAAGGATGGCCAATAGACACATGAAAAAATGCTCAAGCTCTCTAGCCATAAAAGAAATGCAAATCAAAACAACAATGATGTAACACCTTATTCCAGTTAGAATGGTTATAATCAAGAATTATAATAACAACAGCTGCTGGAGCGCATACGGACAGAAGGGGACCTTACTGCATTGTTGGTGGGAGTGTAAACTTGTTCAGCCACTTTGAAAAGCAGTATGGAGGTTCCTCAAAAGACTCCACATAGAGTTTCCTTATGACCCGGCAATCCCACTTTTGGGCATTTACCCAAATGATCACAAACAAGACCAAACTAAAGCTACCAGCACGACTATATTTATTGCAGCATTATGTACCATAGGTAAGTTATGGAACCAACCCAGATGCCCCTCAGTAGATGAATGGATCAAGACAATGTGGTATATATACCCAATTGAATTCTATTCCTCCATCAGAAAGAATGACATTGCCCCATTTGTTAGGAATTGGAAAGACTTGGAAAAATTATATTAAGTGAAGTAAACCAGGCCTAAAGAAACATAGGTCCCATGTTTTCCCTTATTTGTAATAACTAGTATATGTCTGAGTCAAGCAGAAAAGTTCTGATAAGTTGATGTTAGTGGAATGAACTCCAAGATAAGTATTCAAATGTTTTTTTTGTGTTTTTTTCCTTTTATGCAATTGTTTCTATCATATTTATAAGATGATGTTTGTCTTGATCCTCCCTCCCTTTTTCATGTTCTTTGTTTTGTTGAATGTTGCAGATCTGACGGGAGTATTCTTATGCTGGTGTTCTTGTAGTAGTTCTTGTCCTAAGCTCTCTCATGGAATCTTGTTTCAGACATCTGAGAGCTGTGATGGGAAAGAGGGGCTGGCCACATTCCCAGGCTCTGGGAAATCCTCCCTTTTCTCACTCAGTGACTAAGAGGTCAATATCCTAACATACTCCAAAGTTGCCTCGAATCTCTTGCTCACCACTGAGCCACCTCTACTTTCCTCAATGGCCGGTAGTGGTGTCAACCAACAGAGGGAATTCTGGTGCTACAGGGCAGCACGGAATGTGGGCGTGTCCAGCATTCTTGAATCCCATTGGTCAGAAAGAACCATGAAAGAATGGGGTTGTGGCCGGAATCCTGTGATGCAGGCAAAATGGGTGGAGTAAAGATGACAGTAGCTTCACCAGACCCTTTCCCAGGTAACTCTGTCCAATTCAGTTGGGGACAAAATGGTGACCTGCTTTACTTGGATGGCTGCACAAATTGTTGTGTATGTCTGTTTGTTGCCAGTCTCGGACCTTGAACTCAGGATCTGGGCACAGTCTTTGAGCTGCATTTGATCAAGGCTAGCGTGAGACACACGTCTCTTCTTGTGGCTTTGTTGCCACTTAAGTTGGACAGTGGCCCCAAGGACTTTCCTGCAAAGGGTGACTTTGAACATGACCCTCTTTTCACAGCCTTGTAAGTATCAAGGAGGACTGCTGACAGTGGTGCCTAGCTAATCATTGGTCTTGCTGATGTTCTTAGACAGACCGGTGAGTTCCTTATCCTCAGGTTTAAGTGGTGGGAGCTGGAGCCCACAGTTTGAATCCTGGTCCTGCCATTTGCAAATGGCAGAAGATCCTAAGAAACTCATTTTATCCATATGAATGAATACCAATGGAATGTGATGTATGTCATGATTGAATGGTCAGTTCTTGAATGATTCCAGTATAAAATTATACACAATTATATTATAGGACACTGATCGATTTTAGTTAATACTTTATTAATCATTTAAACAATCACATTCATTAAATGGAGGAAGAATGAAATACCTAAGAATTGTGTGTCATATAGCATAGAGATTCCATTTTTCTGCCAGGACTAGGATTTGAACTCATGGTCTTGGTAACTCTCTTGCACTGTGTGGGAAGGGGAGACTTGCCTCCTTGAAGTCAAGAAATTCAAGTCTGTTCCTTAGGCCTGAAATCGATCCTCTGTGCTAGATAAAATCCTATTCATATACATTTTAAATAT
Organism: Dipodomys spectabilis; assembly: GCF_019054845.1. NCBI lineage: Eukaryota > Metazoa > Chordata > Mammalia > Rodentia > Heteromyidae > Dipodomys > Dipodomys spectabilis. The sequence goes on along the minus strand of NW_024871097.1, from coordinate 3,733,361 downwards.
ATGATTTATATTTACAGACATATGTATGTACATATTGAGTTCAGTATATTTATTCATTTTATTTTTGTTTTGTTCATGTATTGACTGTTTATTTTATTGTCTATAATAGCATATAGAACATTGATTACATTGATTACATAGGATATGGGTGTGCATATGTATCCTACTTCATATATGACACCCAGGACTTTCACAGAAAAGCAAAACATGTGTCACCATCAGGTTTTTACTCCACAATTCATTGTTTGGGAGTTCTGGCATCTGAACTCATGGCCTACAGGGCCAAATTCATGAATGGGTCAGTGTCAGCATGCCCTCCTGTGGCAAATTGAGCTGACAGAATGTTCCCAGGGCCTGAGATAGAGCCCCAGCGGTTGACAAAATAAGAACAGATTGACACTCAGATGGTAGTACGCTAATAAATATATATCTTTACAGAGTGCCAGAGATGTCTATCCATTATCCTACCAATTCTGGGGTATTATTATTCCTCCATGTAATTAATGTTGTTGTTTTCATCCTCAATGAGATGTACAAGTCGTTATGTTGAAAACTAATTTTACAACTTTGGTGCGGGAGTGGGGTGGTGAAGGTGGGGTGGGGAGGATTGGCTGAGGAGGCGGGGGAAAGATGGGAATGGATGGGAAGGGGAAACAAAAGAGGAGGCTACAATGCTTGATCAGAAATGTACTCATTATCTTGCCCATGTAATTGTCACCCCTCTGTACAGTATTTTCGCAATAAAAAAATAAATAACTAAACTCTTAAGTAAATTGGTGTCCTGAAATCATTGAATCCCTGTAAGAAAGAGTATTCTTTTAATGTTTCATATTATATAAAGTCAACCAGCCGACTGAAACCATGATGTCTAATTTTATACGAGTATCATTCATGAGCAACTCATTCAACCGTGATATTTATAAAATTCCATCGTCATTCTTATAGATTGGAATGAGTCTCTTAGGATCTCCCATCATCCAGAAGTGACATGACTGGGATTTGACTCTAGCCCTATATTGCCCTGCAGGACTATGGCTCAATAGCCCAGTAGCCCACCAGCCTTCAGCAATGCAAGTTGAAGTACCCTTTGGAGCTGTGTCATTCAGACCCAGATGGTCATGGTGCAAAATCTAAAAAGGCCATCCCACCACTTATTTTCTGTGCATTCCCCCCACCCCTGCAAGGCCTGGAGGTCTAGGATCCCAGGATGGTCTATGGTTCCAGTGGCTGCACCCCAGCCTAGGGTGATGGAAGCTGAGGCAGAGTTGCCATGACCTGATTTCAAGACCTTGCTTGGCCAAAAAAACTCCCTGGCTTGCAATTGGTTCCGTTTTATCTGCCAGGCTTTGGATTTGAACTTAGGGTCTGAGTAACTCTGTAGCATTGTGGATGAAAGGGAAGCTCACCATGCTTGAGGACAAGAAAGTCAAACCTGCACCCTAAGCCTGAATTCATGCCCCAGGCCTGGGAAACACACTAATTATACACATTGAAAAGATAGGATTTGTACCTACCTATAGATGTTCAGTCCCTATCCTGTTTTTTGTGGTTATTTATTGTATTTCTGTTTTATTCATTTATTTACCACTTATTTTATTGACTGTGATAACACACATTCCATTTATTATATTGATGACATCGTATCACATATATCTATATTTGTAGACATGTTCTTCTTCATGTCTGACACCCAGGACACTCAGAAAAAAGGAAAACAGGTGTTACACTCCACTTCTTACTCCATGATCCAATTGTTGGCAGTGCTAGGACTTGAACTCAGGGACTAGCAGACCCAATTCATGAATGGGTGTGTCCACACGGCAACCTCTAGCCCAGGAAGCTGCCAGGCAGTTCCCAGACCCTGAGATCGAGCCACAGGGTGGACAATATAGCCATACATGGATAGGCAGGTGGTAGTATACCAATAAATATATATTTGTATAGAGTGCCAGAGACATCTGCCTAGGATTCAAGTATACCAACTACGTTCCTACCAACTCTTAGGTAGTTATTATGCCACCATTGAAGGAATAGGATTCTTTTCATGCTGAATAGACTATTCATTAAGATAAATCAGCATTCTAGGATCATTGCATCTAATTTTAGACTAGACTGATTGATGCAGTCAGAAACTTATCATTCAATCATGAGTTTGCTCACATCCCATCGGTATTTCGAAACGTAAGAACGAGTGTCTTGGGAATTCCACATATTGGTAGGTGTCAGGACCAGGACTGGAACTCAGGGCCTACATTGATTAATGGGCCTATGGCTTCCCCGATAGCCTGCTATCCTTCACCAACGCAAGGTGAAGTACTCTTTGTAAGCATATCATTAAGACCCAGGATGGTCACCTTGGAAAGGAACAAAATGTAAAAATCAATCCTGCGGCTTTCCTCTCTCTCTCTCCCTTTCCCTCTCTCTCTCTATCTTACTCTCTTTGTGTGTGTGTGTGTGTGTGTGTGTGTGTGTGTGTGTGTGTGTGTTTTCCTGCAAGACTTCAGGGCCTAGTATCCCAGGATCGGCTATGGGCCCATGGCAGCCCACCACCCTGAGGTGATTGAAGCTGAGGCAGAGTTACCACAAACTGAGTTCAAATCCTTTCCTTGGCAATAATAATAATAATAAAAATGCAACCTGGCTCAGAACTCGCACCATTTTTCTGCCACAGCTGGGATTCCAACTCAGGTCTGGGTAAATCTATAACACTCTGGGGGAAAGGGAAGCTCATCATCCTTGAAGACTACAATATCAGGCCAGGTCACAGGTCCTGAATTGAAGCCCCTGCACTGGAAAAAATAATGTACCCACCTATTTTACACATAAGATCTCTATTTACATATATGTATGGAATGCATCTTGAGTTCAGTGTAGTTACTCTTTTTATTGTGTGTCTTAGTCATGGATGCATTTGTGTTTTATTGAGTATGATGACAGACATAACTGTGCCGATGCGAATAACAACTTATTCCTATGGTTATAGAGTTTCCTATATAGAATTCTCCATCCTCCCTGAAACCCAGGACTTTCACAGGACAGGAAAACAGGTGGACCGATGGGCTTCTCACATTAGGATTCATCTTTTGGCAGTATTGGGATTTGAGCTCAGAGCTTAGCAGGCCCAATTGGCGAAAGGGTCTAGGTGAGGATACCAACCTGTGAGCAACTAAGGAGCTAGGGTGTTCCTGAGACCTGAGATTGAGCACCAGGGTGGGGGTGGGGCACAATATTCATCCATTCATAAGCTGAAGCTAGTATGCTAATAAATACCTATTTGGGTAGAGTAGGAGATGTGGCTAGCTGTGTTGGAATCCCATCTACCATGTTGTCGGGTCTTCGTTCATCCCACAAAAGACGGTCAGGGTCCGAGGAAAGGTAAGTGCGGCCACTCATCTGTTCCCCAGCCTCCCTCATCCCAGGAGACAATCAGATGCAGCAGGGAGTCAACTCAAGCAGGAAAACTCGTTTATTAACACAGAGCAAGCCGTTTTTAAAGCAAAAAAGAGCAGGTGGCATGGGAAGGGAGGAAGAGGAACCAATCACTGTCAAGGTCACACCCTATCATGCACCTAAGCTTCCACGGTCTGCTTACATACTGTAAAGCAAATCGGGCTCTGCCCACTCAACTCCCTATCAGCACCAGCTTTGCTGCCCATGTGCTCTATAGATTCCCTCTTTTTTGTTTTAATGGCAGACCCATCTCCAAGTTAGTTATCTTTTCCCCTCCTCTGTAAAGGTTATTTAAAAAGGATTCCATTGGTAAGGATAGCATTGGCCATGCAGGGGGTTTGAGGCAAGTCTGGGTGGTGAGATTCGCCAGACAAGGATAGGGAGGGCCCTTGTGCATGATCCAAGAGCCCATCCCAGTTACCTCACATCCCCACCTAGCATAATAATAAACATCAGTCCCACCACAGTTAGAAATGTCCAAAGCAGTTCAATTAATTCCTGGGCATATATAAAAGTCAGTATCTCATAAGGTCATCCTCTTCAGGACCTGGAAGCAGCCTGGGTATTGGGAGTTCCACACATGCAATATGGTGCATCCTCGTGGGCCCCCACACTCAGACCATTCTACTATAGTCCAGAAAAACAAGGAAAATTTAAAACAAACTGCAGACATAGCAGAGCAATCCTGGGCACCTGGTGTCTTTTAAGTAAGCCAGTTCCTTGTACGTGCCTTTAAGCGAGCACAGGGGTCAAGATGACTTTGAGCTTTACTTTAAGCTCCAAATGGCTCCCAACATCTCCCCTGTCTTTGTTTAAGGAAGCGAACCCACCTATCTTAGGTTGGGTGGATCACCTTGTGTGCCTGACCCGTCATCAAGAACTTCAGAGCGAAGCTGAAGGCCTGTCTTAGGTTGGCCAGACTGACACCCCCTCTTACCCATCTCTGGCTGCGATTCCTCTCTGGGGAAATTTATTCACTTGGAGCTTGATCTTATGTAACAGGCTGGCTAAGCTCATAACAGTTTTGCAGTGCACGTATAGTGCAAGTAAGGCATAGAAAAACAATCAGCAAAAGCATTCCCAGGCCAAGCAATGTCATTAGCAGCCCTTTAGCATTAGTCAGGGGGGATAGCAGTCTTTGCCACTTCAGAGTCCAGAGGTGGGGGTTGTTCTGGAGCAGATTTTAGACTAGTTCACAGGAAAGCATAACAAAAGGTGGTTGTATAAGCAAGTAGTAAAAGAACAGTTAGAGCAGGTAACATTAAAATAAGTTGCTCCTACAGAAATATTAGATGGTCCATGCATAATGACAAAGGGTGGTGATCAAAATGAAGGTCAGGCCTCCAGGTCAAAGGTACAGCTTCTCTTGTGGTCTATTGATGATTTCTGCATTGTCAGCGCCGATCACTGTCCAGATCACCTGTTGAGGTTGATCATCAGAGAGAGGGACTTTCAAGAGAGACACTTTAAGAAGGACTGCTTACAACAATACCCCTGCCAAACGGCTGGGGGGGTAATTGCACCCTACACCCTTCAAATCCCTCTCCCCGATGATCTTGGGGTTCCTCGGCCCTGGGCTGCCAGCGCCTGGGTAATAGCCTCAGTCATTGCAGATGTCTGAGCCTGTAAAGCTAAAGCTAGTGATTGGGACTGGTGCTGTTGCATTCTCACATTTTGCGGAAGCAGCCCAAATTCAAGGGACATCTAATGGCCCATTGGTGGCCAGGGAAGAGACCCATGTTATGCTTATCCCAAACAATAAATTGTTTTCAAGGGGAAGAAATGCCTACAACAAAGATTTGTTCTTCCAGTCCTGTGGCTTGAACTCAGGGCCTGACTACACTCTCTGAGCTCTTTTTGATCAAAGCTGACTTTCTACCCGTTGAGCCCCACCTCCTCTTCCAAGTTTTTCTGTGTGGAATTGAACCCAGGTTGTCTGGCATGCTAGACAACCACTCTACCACTGAGCCACATTCTCAGCTAGGATGATTATCCCTCCTCCCAAACACATATGGCCATTCCTCAGATAAATAGGAAGTAGAGACTAGGATGAATATGAAACACAAGTATGGTTCACAGAGAAATATTCCCCTGCCCCCTCTTTGACCCCCTTAGTTGAAGTTTCTCTTCTACCATTTAGGGATGAGAGAGGGAGAGGGAGTCCCGAGAGAGGAGTACCAAGAAGAATAGTCCCCTGAGCCCCACAGCCTAACCTACACAAGTGGTCCTCTAGACTCCAATATTACCTGATTCAATGTGGAGTCTACACTGTCTCCCTATCACTTCAATGCTCAGGATGAAATAAAGGTCAGCTTTGTCCTTAGCCCACACACAGGGTAGAAGCTCCTAGTCCCAGACCGACTTCCACCTCTGACTGCCCCGAGTTAGGCTGGACCCACCACTCACCACAATGGTGGCGGTGATGACTTCATGCATAGATTCCAGAAAGAAGGTCTAGGGCAAAGGGCAAAAGCAGCAGGGTGAGCAGGGGAAAGGAGCTGGGGCAATTGTTCTGGGATCTTCCTCCTTGGAGCCCTCCCATCAAGCCAAAGCCATGCTGACCCAAAGCAGGGCCAAGGCCAGAGTGTGAGAAAAGATGGAGGAGCATGGTACTAAAGGAGGTAGTGCTTTGTCTTGGAGCACTTGAAAATTTCAATTATATTTGGCCCATGCTAATCCCAAAGCCAACATGCAATGCCTCTCCTTGTTGTCCCTGAGCGCTGTCCCTGAGCTCTTTCTCTCAAGTCTGGCATAGAGGATAAGAGTTTCACACACTTTCCTACCCAGGCTGTCTTGGCACCATGATCCTCCAGATCTCAGCTTCCTGAGTATCTCAGATGGCAGGTATGAGCCACCAGTGCCCAGCATGTGATGCCTTTTGAAGGCATCTTGGCAAGTCTGTAAAAGGAGCCAAAAGGGGCTTGTGTAGACCATGACCCAATCAAGGACCTGGGATGGGGGAAGACTGACCTTCTAGCCATCCTGTTCCCCAAAATTAAAGATGCCAGATGGTGTTGGATGCATCAAACGCCTAGGCCAACAGCCATCAGACTTAGTGGGGAAAAGGTAGAGAATATCCAAACATAGCAGTGTCAAAATTTCTGATTTTGCATGCATGTGGTGCGTGTGTGTGTGTGTGTGTGTGTGTGTGTGTGTGTGTTTGTGTGTGAACTCAGGGCCTAGGCTCTATCCCTGAGTTTTCTTGCTCCAGGTAGTGCTCTGCCACTTGAGCCACAGCCCCACTTGCTTTTTGCTTAACTTGATGGTTAATTGTAGGTAAGACTCTCAAGGACTTTCCTGTCCAGGATGTCTTTGAAGCAAGATGGTGGCCCCAGGGAAGCAAGAGTAACACAACTCACAGGGACAATCCCTATGGAGAGAGACTCCTGCTCTCTGGTGGCCAGATGGGGGACATGCGGCCCCTTGCCATAATCCTCTAGAGTTCAATTGGGGGAAGTGACCATGGCTAAGCTGACTCTTGCTCACTCTGAGTGCTGATGCCAGAGCAGATCTGTTCCACCCTAGGCCAAGAGCGGGTATTACCTGGTGTGACATGTTGCAGCTCTTGCCCCTCCTGGCCCAGAACCATGGTCTGAGACGTCAATTTACTACTGCTCAGATCTACATTGCACCCATGACATGCCATTGTGATGTTCTCCATGCCCCAAGACTCGACCCTTCTCTAGTACTGTGGCCCGTTCTGTAGGCAATGGCCTCCAAACAGACTGCTCTCAAGACTTGTACGACACCTAGACATTGGGAGACCCTCAGGGGCCCACTGGAAAGTACTCTGCCTAGAGCCACAGAGCGAGGTCCAAGCAGGCCAAGGGTTGGTCATGGGGCTTGAACTCTAGGCCTGAACGCTGTCCCCCAGCTCTTCAGCTTACCACTTGAGCTACAGAGCCCTTCTGGTTTTCTGGAGGTTCCTTGGAGGTCAGAGTCTCCAAGACTTTCCTCCCCAGGCTGGCTTGGAACCACAATCCTCACATCTCAGCCTCCTGAGGAACTAGGAAGACAGTCATAAGTCACCAGTGCCCCGCTGATCTGGCCTTTCACCACAGTGTACTAGGAGCTCCTGAAAGCTTTTCTTTATTTTTTCGTGCCAGTATTGGGGCCTGAACTCAGAGTCTGGGCTCTGGTATCAACTATTTCCCTCAAAGTTAGCACTCTACCACTTGACACACAGTTCCACTTCTGGCTTTTGGTAGTTAATCAGCAAGAAGAGTTTCACTAACTTTCCTCCCCTGAGCTGGCTTGACCCATGATCTCTGATTTCAGTTTCCTGAGTAGCTAGGATTTACAGGGGTTGAGCCACTGCTGGCATTGGGCTAGAACCTTTTTTAAGCAAGGGTCCTTCCCTGCATTTGCCCTGACTCCTCCATGCAAAGGAGGTCTAAGGGTCAGGAGCTGTGGCTTCCAGCCACAGGAAATGGCTGGGGTCCATGGTGAAAAGTCAAGTTGATCTTCCCCCTGGGCCTAATTCTGGGACCCCACCCTCTGCCCTGTGACTCAAGTACAAACGTTGACCCAGCATTGAACGTCCTGCCAGACTTTTCTCTAGCCACAGAACCTTCATTCCACCCATACTACCTGTTCTACAGCATACCTCAGGACCTTTGCCCATGCTGTAACTTCTTCCTGAGGCTCTCTGTCCTGTATCCACATCTTAGAAGTCCTGTGGAATTTTAGCCCTGGTTATATCACCTCCTGGAGCAAGTCTTTCCTTCCCTTCTCCCTCTTTTTAAATATTGAGTTGCTAGAAATGGAAGTTGTGCAGGCTGACTGGCGAATTCTCTATCATGGTGTGTGTGTGTGTGTGTGTTTGTGTGTGTGTGTGTACCAGTCCTGGGGTTTGAATTCATGGCCTGGATGCTATCCTATCCCTGAACTTTTGTGCTCAAGTCTAGCCTTCTACTACTTGAACCACTGCTCTACTTCTGGCTTCTTAGGTTTTGAATTGGAGAACAGTGTCTCATATAGACTTTCCTGCTTACAATGGGGATCCTCAGATCTCAGCCTCCTGAGTAGCTTACAGGGGTGAGCCACCAGCACCTGCCCTCTACCCTACTGCTTACCTATATCCTCGGCCCTCCTCTGAGTCCCAGAAAAATATGTCTCACCAGGCTCATTTTTTTGACAGTCTTGGGGCTTGAACTCAGGTTCTCTGCATGTTCCGAGCTTATTTGCTCAAGGCTAGCACTCTATCAATTAAGCCACATTGCCACTTTTAGCTTTTTCTCCTTCTGTGGTACTGAGGAATCGAACCCAGGACTTAGTGCATACTAGGTAAGCACTATACCACTAAGCCACATTCGCAGCCCAAATCCCATTTCTATGAGAGTGGGATTTATTGGCATACCTCTTTTGGCATAGAAATAGCTTACTATTTCATATCTTTGCCAAGATTTGGGACCAGCCTATGACTTAGCAATGAGGAATGATTAGTGACAGCCACCAGGCCCCAGAGGTCTAGGCTCACATCCTACAGAGGGATAGAGAATATGGAGCCAGAACCTTCGACAACTCCTACAATCTAGGAACTGTGGTCCCCTTGGAGGCAGTGACTGTCTGCTATGTGTCCCGATGGGACACCTCAGCCAGAATATAAGACTTCAATTATTAAATGGCAGAGAAGAATGCTTTGTTCATGCTGCTGGCTCAGACTTAGTAGTCTCTGAGGGTTTTTCCCTGCTTGCCCAGGTTGGGGGGCGGGGCATGGGCAATCTGCTGAATATCCATCATCCATCCATCATCATCCATACACAGAAACATGGAGTTATTGCCTCCTTTTGGGGGAAGGGGCAGTTCTGGGTTTGTACTATGAGGTAAGGCCCTGTCCCTGAGCTCCTTTTGCTCAAGTGTAGTGCTCTGCCCTTGAATCACAGCCCTATTCATGTTTTCCTTTCCTGTGATCTCTTAGAAATAAGAGTGTCGCAGACTTTCCTGCCTTGGCTGAATTCAAATTTGTATTCTCTACATCTCAGCCTCCTGAGGAGCTAGGATTACAGGCAAGAGCCCCTGGCTCCTGGGTTTCGTTTCTTCTTGTTCTTTTTTGTAATTGTAACAATCTGAAATCTTCACGGTGTCAATCCAATGGTTTGCATCCGAAGTAAACTACCCAGGCCTGGAGTTCAAATGCCAGGACTGCCACCAACAAATGGAAGGAGATTCTGACAAATTCATTCCTATTCATGTGAATGCTAATGGAATGTTATTTATACAAGTAACAAATAAATTTTCAGTTATTTCATGATTCTATTTTAGAATGCCACACAAAAATTATTGGATTTATATCTTCCATTCTAGCTCCATGGTATGATTCGCCTAATGGAAGAATATTGACTAATTTTTAATTAATGCTTTTCTAAGTATTACATGGAGGCATAATTTAATAACTAATAATTGGTATTATATACATATATATATATATATATATATACATATACAATTTAATATCCGCACATTCCCTGTTTCTCTATGCATGTATATACTATTGGGAACACCTGTGGATTGATCACAGGTACTCAGAACTTCCTGGCAGCTCAGTTTGCCAGAAGCTGGTGTGCTAAGATTGTGACCTATTTTTGGATTGGCAATTGTAGGCCATGAGTTGAAATCCCAGCATGGCCAAAAATTTATTCCTGGAGTCAGAAGCCAATGTTGACACATTTTTTTTCCTTCTCTGTGAAAGTCCTCTCAATATGATGTATAATCCATATGCAAATATATCCTATGTGATATGATGTAATAAAAGAAACATGTATATGTAATAATACTAAATATATAAGAGTAATAAACAACATATGCAGTATACCTATGTATGTAAATATATCTTATATATTAATATTACTTTTTCCAGAGCTGGGGCTTCAATTCAAGCCCTAGGAACTGATCTGAATTTCTTGTATTCAAGGACGGTGATCTTTTCCACTTCACCCACAGTGCCACAGAGTTATCCAGACCCTGAGTTCAAATACAAGGCTTCCTGAAAAATGGTGCAAATTCCAAACCAGGGCCTTATTATTATTATTATTATTATTAGCCGAGCACAGGGATTGCACTCAGGTCTTGGCATCTTTGCCACAGCCCACCCTTATATCCCAGGACCCGAGTTCAATTCTTGGGACTGGGAAAAAAATAAAAAGTACAAGCATAAAACTGAGAAGTTCAAGAAGGTGGTTTTCCTTTATTTTCCTTTGTATTGTGACCTTCCTGAATGCAAATGACAAGGCCCAGAAAGTGAATATAACCTAGCATTGCTGATGTTTGGCGGGCTATTAAGGAAGCCATAGCCAAAACTGGCAACTTAGGTATGGAGGTCAAATCCCCGGATTGCCTCTAATGAATGGCGAGATTCTAAGAAACCCATTCCCATATAAATCCGTACAAATGGAATGCTATAAATGTAACAATTAAATTAGTAGTGCATGATTATATTATAAAAATTATACATAACAATTATACTACATTGACTAATTTTCAATTAGTACTTTATTATGTATTCAATCATGATACTTTGAAAAGGAAGGAATAATTTAATTGCCAATAATGGTGAGAAATATGGTATATGCAATTTCATAGTATGCAGACATCTCTCTCTTGTTTTATGCATCTACATCTATCTATCTATCTATCTATCTATCTATCTATCTATCTATCTATCTATCTATCTATCTATCTATCTGTCTGTCTGTCTGTCTGTCTGTCTGTCTGTCTGTCTGTCTGTCTGTCTGTCTGTCTGTCTGTCTGTTTATCTACGAATCTACACATTTATACACTTGTTTATACACTTGTCACTCCTGGGGCTCAGTTGTAGAGTGCTCGCCTAGTATGTACAAAGCCCTGGATTCCTCACTACCATGTGCACACAGAAATCCAGAAGTTGTGCTGTTGCTCAAGCAGCCGAGCACTAGCTTTGAGCATGAAAGCTTAGGGACTGTGTCTAGTCTCTTACTCAAGACCCAGGAATGGTACCAAAAAAAGATGGAATGTTCTGACTGCAACTATATAAGGATAGCACTGCAAATACCTCATCACAGAGCAAACCTTGAGTCTGGTGCTGACAGCTGCCATCTAACCTGACTTATCCAGAGGTAAACTGCTGCAACCCAGCTCCACAGAACCAGATGCTGCTGGCTTGATCACCCCTGTCATCCTATATACTTGGAGGCTAAGATCTGACACTGGTGGGGTTAAAACCCGCCCTGGCCGGAAGTCTGCGAAACTCTGAGCTGTGGCTCAAAGTGGTAGAGCTCTAACCTTGAGCAAAATTTCTTAGGACAGTACCCCCCAACCTTTCAGTGCAATCTCCGTGTCTGACTCCACCTCCCCCCAAAAAAGCCAACCCTCTAAATCATTAGACATGAACTTTGTGTGGCTTGGGATGTGTTTCTGAAAGAATGATAATACTGATGAAAACACCCTAATTCTAATGACAGTGTGTGGGATACAGCTATGTCATGATTCCTTCAGGAGGTGTTGTGTCCTGAGTCCTTCACAGGGTGCATTTTTTCATCTGTTTCTTATAAGAGTCCACAAGTAAGATGATTGTGTAGATGAGAAACTTGAGGCTCAGATATGTCAGGGCCAAAATTATGTATGTACCTAACTCTAGTGAGTTGTCTCCTGCAGATAATTGTTTTGGTTTGTTTTTCTCAGTCATTAACCTACAACTCAGGGCCTAGCCACTGACCATTCCCTGTTGGGCTCATGGCTAGCACTTTACCACGTGGAGCCAAGAACCGCCTTGCAACAGAGTGTTACAGTCTAGGTATCTGTACCTGAGGTCTATCATCCTTCCTACTCAGGAAGCTTAAATATGATGATCTCAGTTCCAAACAATCCCAGACACAAAAGGTCCCATAAGTCTATTGTCTCCTATTCACCACTTAGAAATTTGAAGTGGAAGCTGGGCTCTGGTGACTTGCATCTGTCATCCTAGCCACTCAAGAGCCTTAGAGCTGAGGAATACAGTCCAAAGCCAGGCTGGGAGGAAATTCCTTGAGAGGCTTCTCTCCAGTGAACTACCAAAATCCTGCAGGGGTGCTGTAGTTCAAATGGTAGGGTGCTTGACTTTAACTGAAGAGCTCAAGGACAGCTCCCAGGCTTAGACTTCAATTCCTCCAACTTTCAAGAAAAGAAAGAAAGAAACTTGAAGTGCAGTGCTGGGACTGTGTCTTAGGGGTAGAGTACTTTGCAAGTATGAATCCCTGAGTTTGATTCCTTAGTAAAACATCTCTAGAAAAAAGCCTGAAATAGCTGTGTGGCTCCAGTGGTAGAGTGCTATCCTTGCACAGGAGAAACTCAGGTACAGTGTTCAGGTCCTGAGTTCAAGCTCCAGGACAAGTGTATGCACACACACACACATGCACACAGACGCGCGCACACACATACACACACACACACACACACACACACACACACACACACACAGATACCAGAATTGAAGCTGTGATACCAAATTGTAAAATTCTGAGCTCATGGTCAGCACCCAGGCCCCGCGTTCAACCCCAAAACCTAGCCACTCAGGGTCCATATAGGAGAGGTCAAAGGTTTCAAAACCTGATGAGCTTCAACAGCCCTAAATAACAGGAAGCATTGTGATATTAGACATATGCTTGGATTTATAAAGCTTCCAGAAATCTAGAAAGGCACTGTTACCAATAATGAATCATTGTATTAGGTTCAGCTCCCTTATTGTCTGCCAGAAAGACCCTTGAATTAATTGTAGTAGGTTATTTCAACACTGGAACATAGTATAACAAAGACAGGATAAGTACAGGGAAGTTGGCCTGCCAAGGGAGGTGGCACAAAGGAAGGCTTCCTGTCAAAACAAAGTACTGGGGAGAGTGATAGCTTGGGGTACAAAGAGGAATTTTTCTCCTAGCCTTCAGAGCCTGCCCACACTCCTCCTCACTAATTGTCTGGAAGGATTTGTTTGTTACACAGCTGTACAGGAGTGAGGCTTTTTGTCTGCCTGTTCCAACAATGAAGCAGATTTTCTCCAGCAGCCTGGGGTGTGGAGAAAACCTCAGGCTACTCTGGGAACAGTGAGGAGAGCCCAGGAACATGCACTGTCTTGTAAACACTCTCTGTGCTATGAAATCATTCTATTTAAAGCAAATTTCCTTAGCTGGGTGCCTTTCATCATAGGGACTCTGGACATTCACAGATAGAAATGCATGCATACATACAAGGAGAGACATGGAGTTACTTGTGTGGTTTTTTTTTTTTTTTGGCACATCTGGGGGTTGTATTATGAACCTAAGCACTGTCTCTGAGCTCATTTTGCTCAAGGGTAGCCCTCTGCCCTTTAGCCACAACCCCATTCATGGTGAGCTTTTATTCCTGTGATCCCTCAGAAGTAAGAGTGCTGTAGATTTTCCTGTCCCGGCTGAATTCAAACTGGCATTCTCTACCTCTCAGACTCCTGAAGAACTAGGATTACAGGCAGGAACCTCTGACACCTGGCTTTCTTTTCTTCCTGTTCTTTTTTTTCATTGTGACAAAATGAAATCTTCACAGTGTCATTCTAATGGTTTGCATTTCGAAGTAAACTACCCAGGCCTGGAGTTCAAATGCCAGGACTCCCACCTACACATGGAGGGATATCATGAGAAAATTTTCCTATTCATGTGAATGCTTAATGGAATGTTATAAAAATAACAATTAAATTTGCAGTTAGTTCATGTATATTATTTAATTATATATATGATATTACTACCAATTATTGATAAATTATCCCTTACTTTATTTAAGTATTATGGTTGAATACATAACAAAGTATTAATTGCAAATTAATCAATGTACTATAATTATTGTGTATAATTTTATAATGGAATCATACAATACTAATGTAATTGTTACTTTACAACATTCCATTCATATGGATATACAAAAAAGTAGTGGATTATGTCTTCCATTCTAGCACCATGGTATGATTATCCCAATTAAAGAATACTGACTACTTTTACATTAATGCTTTAATAAATATTCAACCATGATACTTCATTAAATGGAGGCATAATTTAATAATAATTCACAATATATATAATTTAATATCCTCACATTGTCTCTCTCTTATATATATTGCAAACTACACATCTATCTATCCATTTATCTAACCATCTATATCTATACCTACATCTACATCTATATCTATATATATCAGTCACAATTATGGCTTGTTCCCAGGTTCTCAGAACTGGCTGGTAGCTCAGTTTGCCAAAGGCTTTTGTTCTACAACTGACCCATTTATAAGTTCGGCATTGTGGGCTGTGAGTTCAAATCCCAGCATGGCCAAAATTTTATATGTGGAGTCAGAAGCCAATTTTGACACATACTTTTTCCTTCTCTGTGAAAGTCCTGGATCTTAGTATGATGTATAATCCACATGCAAATATATCCATGTGATAATATGTAATAAATATAATAAATGGTATATATATAATAAACTAAAATAAAACATAAGGGTAATAAATGCCATATGGAGTAACCCCATGTATGTAAATAGATCTCATATATGAATATTATTTTTATCAGTGCTGGAGCTTGAATTTGGGCCCTGGGAACTGGGCTGAAATTTTTGTCTTCAATGACGGTGAGCTTCCTCTGCCCCACAGTGCCACAGAGTTACCTAGACCCTGAATTCAAATCTCAGGCCTGCCAGAAAAATGATGAAAATTACAAGCAAGGGCCTTAATTTCTTTTGGCCAGGATTAGGACTTGAACTCAGCTCATGACAACTCTGCCTCAGCTTCGATCATCCTAGGATGGGGAGCAGCGTCTGGACCCACAGTCCATCCTGAGATCCTAGGACCCGAGTTCAAATCTTGGGACTGGCAAAAAAAAACAAAACAAAATGGAGAAGTGCTGGGAAGTTGGCTCAGTTATAGATTGCTTGCCTTGCATGCATAAGACCCTGGGTTCGATTCCTCAGCACCACATAAGCAGAAAAAAGCAGGAAGTAGTGTTATGGCTCAAGTGATAGAGCGATAGCCTTGAGCTGAAAATTTGGGTTCAGCACCCAGACCCAGAGTTCTGGCTCCAAACCGAAAAAAAAGAAAGAAAAAATAGTACCGGGAAAAGAAAAAAAGGAGAAGGATAAAACTGGGAAGTTCCAGGAGGCGGTTTTACATTTTTTTTTCCTTTACAACCATCCTGGGTCTAAATATCAGGGACCATAAAGTGTACATGACCTTGCACTGTTGAACTTTGGTGGGCTATCAGGGAAGCCATAGCCAAAACCAGCTACCTAGGCCCGGCGTACAAATCCCAGGACTGCCACCTATCAACGGCGGGAGATCCTAAGAAACGCATTCCAATATACATCCATATGAATGGAATGTTGTAAAGTAACAATTACATTAGTAGTGTATGATTACATTATAAAATTATACACAATAATTATAGTACATTGACTAATTTACAATTAATACTTTGTTATGTATTCAACCATAATACTTAAATAAATTAAGGGATAATTTATCAATAATTGGTAGTAATATCGTATATATAATTAAATAATATACAGACATCTCTGTCTTGTTTTATACATATACACATACATACACACACACATATATATATATATATATATGTATGTAAAAGTCTCTCTCTCTATATATATATATTTCTAAACTTGTCATTCCTGGGGCTCAGTAGTAGAGTGCTCGCTTAGTATTTATGAAGTCCTGGGTTCGATTCCACACTATCACATGCACAGAAAAAGCCAGAAGTGGTGCTGTTACTCAACCAGTTGGGCACTGGCTTTGAGCATGAAAGCTTAGGGACTGTGTCTAGGCCCTTACTCAAGCCCCAGGACTGGCACCAGAAACAAGTTAGAATGTTCTAACTGCAAGAATAGAAGGCCAGGATTTCAAATACCTCCTCACAGATCAAGTTGGTAGTCTGAAGATGATAGCTGCCATCTAAATTGACTTAGCCAGAGGTCAACAGCTGCAACCCAACATCATGGAACCAGATACTGCTTGCTCACCCCTAGCTGCTCAGAGGGTGAGATCAGACAATGGTGGGTTGAAAACTCAGTCCTGCCAGGAAATCTGCTAGACTCTGAGCTGCGCCTCAAAGTGGTAGAGCTCTAGCCTTGAGGAAAAGGTCTTAGGACAGTACCTCCAACCTATGAGTGAAATCTCCTAGGCTGATGGCCCTCCCCACAAAAAAAACACCCCTCTAAACTGTTAGATGTGAACTTGTGCAGTTTGTGACCTGTATCTGAAAGAATGGTGATAAGCACCCTAAATCTAATGACAATTTGTGGGATACAGCTATGTTATGAGTCCTTCCTTGGGTGTTGGGTGTTGAGTCCTTCACGGGTTACTGGGTTGTTCATGGGGTATTGTGTGCTGAGTCATTCACAGGGTACTATGTGTTGAGTCCTTCACCAGTTGTATTCTTTCATCTGGTCCTTATAAGATCTGCACAAGTAAGATGATTGTGCAGATGAAAAAGTCGAGGCTCAGATATGTCCCAAAGGCAGGGCCAAATTTATGTATATACTGAGCTCTAGTGACTTGTCTCCTGTAGACAATTGTTTTGGTTTAGTTTTCTATAACATGTACCTTGAACTCAGAGCCTAGGTGTTGACTTTCTTCTTGGGTTCATGGCTAACGTTCTACTATGTGGAGCCAAGGACCCCCTTGCAGCAAAGTGTCACGGCTTAGGTCTCTTTAGCTGAGATCTATCATCCTGCCTGCTCAGGAAGCTGAGGATCTTGGTACTTTTTCCCCATGGTGGTTGAGTGGCTCTGATGCTCCTTTAGTCTTGATGTAATGATGTCAGAGAGATGTTTGTATCTGGAAATGAGCACATCTCTATCCAAGGACTTTAAAGTACCTTTTAAAAATACTTTTGAAAGTGATTTTAAAATATTCTAATGAAATTTTCAAAAAGTTTGTTAATTTCTGCTCTCAAAATTAAAGTCACTAAATTATGGAGTTAAAAAAATTATCCCAGATTATGGACAAAAGCCAGCCTGGGCAGGAAATTCCTTGAGATGGTTATATCCAATAAACCATCAGAAAGCCTAAAAAGGTGCTGTAGCTCAAGTTGCAGTGCACTAGACTTGAGCTGAAGAGCTCAGAGACAACACCCAGGCCAAGACTTGAACTCCTCCAACTTACAAGAAAAGAAAGAAACCTGAAGTGGAGAGCTGGGATTGTTTCTTAGGGGTAGACTGCTTTACATGTGTGAAACCCTGGGTTTGATCCACATCCCTAGAAAAAAAGGCTGAAGTAGCTGTGTTACTCAAGTGGTAGAGTGCTGTCCTTGGACATGAGAAACTCAGGTACAGTGGTTAGGTCCTGAGTTCAAGCACACACACACACACACACACACACACACACACACACACACACACACACACGGAGGCACCATTGCCAATAATGAATCATTTCATTAGGTTCAGCTCCCTAATTATCTGCCAGAAGGACTCTTGAATTAATGTTAGCAGTTTGGTTCAACACTGAAACACAATCTTACAATGACAGGATCAGTGCAGGAACTTGGTCTGCCATTGAGGTTGCACAAATGAAGGCTTCCTGTCAAAACAGAGCACTGGACTTGGGGCTGGTGGCTCATGCTTCTAATCCTAGCTACTCAGGAGGCTGAGATTTGAGGATCATGGTTCAAAGCCAGTTTAGGCAGGAAAGACTATGAGACTCCTATCTCCAATAAACCACTAGAAAACCGGAAGTGGCTCTGTAGCTCAAGTGGTAGAGCACTCACCTTGAGCTGAAGAGTGCAGGGACAGCGCCCAAGCCCAGAGTTCAAGCCCCATGACCGACCAAAAAACAAAGACAAAAACAAAAAAAACAGAGCACTGGGGAGAGAGATAGCTTGGGGTACAAAGAGGCCTTTTTCTCCTGACCTTCAGCGCCTGCCCGCACACATCCTCAATAATTGGCCCGGATGAGTTGTTTGTTACACAGCAATACAGGAGTGAGGCTTTTTGTCTGCCTGTTCCAACAATGAGGCAGACTTCCTCCAGCAGCTGGGGTATGGAGAACCCCTCAGGCTACACTGGGAACAATAAGGGGAGCCCCAGAACATGCACTGTCTTCAAAGCACTTGCTGTGCTATGGAATCATCCTATTCAAAGCAAATTTCCTAGCTGGGTACATTTTTTCATAGAGACTCGGATGTTCAATGATATAAATACATGCATACATACACAGACACATGGAGTTACTGGCTCTTTTTTTTGTGGCATATCCTGAGACTTGTACTGTGAGCCTAGACATTTTCACTGAGCTCCTTTTGCTCAAGGAAGCATTTTATTGTGTCTTAAACCATGATTACCCTAGGCTGGGGTGCAGCTTTTACACCCACAGATAATCCAGGGATCCTAAGACCCGAGTTCAACTCCCAGCGCTGGCAAAATTACAACAAACCAACAAAAATGGAGGAGGAAAAATCAGGAAGTTTTACACAACAGTTTTACCTTTGTTTCCTTAGCACTGTGACCCTCCTGGGTCTCAATGACTCAGCTTGAAAATTGTACGTGAGCTTGCATTGATGAAGGCTAAGGGCTCTCAGTAAAGCCTGAGCCCAACCTAGACACCTAGGCCCTGAGTTCAATCCTGGGATGCCACCTACACATGGGTGAAGATCCTAGGAAACTTATTCCTATCTATATGAACACTAATAGAATGTTTGAAATTTACTAACTGAATTACTAATTAGCTAGTCATTCCAGTTTAAGATTGTATTCAATAAATATAGGTCATTGATTAATACTTTATAAGTCTTCTTCTATAATTGATTAATGGAGGCATAATTTTATACTAAATAATTGGTAGTAATATAATATATAGAAATAAGATATAGAGATCACCCTTTATATAGGGTTATACACTAGAGTCTACATAAATGTTTATCTGCCTCTCTCTCTGTATACATTTATAGATGCATACACATTTTTAAATACACACACACACACACACACACATACACACACACACAAACTGCAATCTAAGCATCTATCTGTTTTTATATTGGCCATTCCTAGGGCTTGATCTCAGTTCCTCTGCCCGCCAACTTCTCTTGCATCAGACTGGTGTGCTAACATTTACCCATTCATGAAGTGGGCCTGCTAGGCCCTGAGTTTAAGTCACAAAACTGCCAAAAAGTTAATCCTTGTGGAGAGCCAATTGTCCCACTTGTTTTTCTTATCGGTGAAATTTCTGGGATTCAGGAATGATGTAGAATACATAGGCACATCTATGTCTTATATAATAGGATGCAAAAAATTTTATAAGTGTAATCATACTCACTAAAGTACATAAGAAATAAAGAAAACACAAAATAAAATGAATACACTAACCACAATATGCAGTAAACATGTGTAGGTAAATATAAATCATGTATTTAAAATATATACGAATATTAATTTTTTGAGGACTAAGACTTGAATTCAGGCCCTAGGAACAGGCCTGAATTTCTTGTCTTCCAGAAGGGTGATCTTCCCCATCCCCCACAGTGATGCAGATTTACCCAGACCCTGAGTTCAATTCCCAGGCCTGGCAGAAAAAATGATGTGAATTCCAAGCCAAGGAGCCTCATTATTTTTAAAATATTTTTAATGTATGTATGTACGTATGTATGTATTTTTATTTTGTCAAGCACAGGGCTTGAACTCATGTTGTGGCAATTCTGCCTCAGCTTTGATCACTCTAGGCTGGGGTGTAGCCACTGGACCCTCAGCCGAACCTGGGTTCCTGTGCCCCAAAATCTGACAAGAAAAAAAATAATGCGACAGAGAAAAAAAAAAAACAAAACTGGAAACTTGCAGAAGGCTGCCGGTTTTACATTTGTTTTCTTTGCAAGGTGACCATCCTGTCTGAATGACACTGTTGAAAAATGTTGGTAACCTGGCATTGCTGAAGGCTGTCGGGCTACCAAGGAAGCCATAGGCCAACATGGCAACATAGGCCCTGTGTTTGAAGCCCGGTAGTGACCCCTACCAAAGGCGGGAAATCCTAAGAATCTCCTTCCTATTCATAGGAATACCGACAGAAGATTATGAATGGCAAGGTTGAATAAGTATTTTCTGAATACTATTGTATAAATAGAGTGATTTTAGGAGGCCAATGGATTTTAATGAATATTTTTGACATATTCAAAGAATAGTATTAATTACATGGACGCAATAGTTTCGGAACAGTGGTTGGTTTAATTAATAATTCATTAAGGATGAAAACAATAATATTGATTACATGGAGAGGCAACAGCCCTAGGGGTCTATAGCTGAGGTCTCTCATCGTTCTTTTTAGGTAGCTGAGATCTGAGGACCTGGGTTCCAAACTATCCCAGACACAAAAGTCCTCATGAGCCTATTATCACCAATTCACCACTAAGAAACCTGAAGTGGAAGCTAGGTGCTTGTCACTCATGTCTGTCATCCAAGCTATTCAGGAGGATGAGATTTGAGGATCATGGTTCAAAGCCAGCATGGGCAGGAAAGTCCTTGAGACACTTAGATCCAATGGACCACCAGAAAAGCTGAAGTGGCATTTGGCTTAAGCGATAGAGCACAAGACTTGAGCTGAAGAGCTCAAGGACAGCACCCAAAGCCAGACATCATCTTCTACAACAATAAAAAAAAAGATAGAAACAAACAAACAAACCTGAAGTAGAGGGCTGGAAATGTGCCTTAGGGGTAGAGTGCTTTGCAAATATGAAAACCTGCGTTTGATTTCTCAGGACCACAGTCATTAAAAAAAACCTGAAGTGGCTCTGTGGCTCAAGTAGGAGAGGGCTATACTCATACAAGAGAAACTAAGTACAGTGCTCAGGTCCTGAGTTCGCCCTCCAAGAATCGTGTATGTGCCTATGTGCCCTCTCCCACGTGTGCGCACACACACACACACACACACTCATACATACACAGACAAGAAGTGATGCTGTTACACAAAATGGTAAAGCACCAGGCTTCTACACTGAGCTCATGGTCAGCACCCAAGCCCTGTGTTCAACCCCAAAACCTAGCCACCCAGGGCCCAACTAGGAGAAGTCAAATGTTTCAAAACCTGATGAGGTTCACCAGCCCTAGATGACAGGAAGCTTTGTGATACCAAATATATGCTTGGATTTCCCAAGCTTCCTGAAACCTAGGAGAGGCATCATAGGCCCATCATCACAGGCAATGAAACATTTCATTAGGCTCAATGCCCTACTTGTCCACCAGAAGGATTCTTTTTTTTTTTTTTTTTTGGAATTTTCTTTTTTTTTTTTTTAAATTTTATTTTATTTTATTTGAGAACATACTGTACAGAGGGGTTACAATTACATGGTCAGGATAATGCATACATTTCTTACCAAGCATTGCAGCCTCCTCCTTTGTTTACCCTTCACCTCCCTTCCCAGCCTCCCCCCTTCCCCCCACCCAATCATACCCCCCCTCCCCCCCTCTGGTTTTGACATGACATTTTGTACTTCTCATTGTTGCAACAGTTCCACCTGAATCCTTAAATGACTTGTTTGTCCCCATCTCCTCCACATGTTATACTGACATCAAATATAGTGAAAGCAGGGGTTACACTGTGGGGGAGGGACATACAAAGCAACCAAGAAATAATCTTATAAATGCGTTAGAAACACATGCATGAAAGAAACAAAAACATTAAAATACATATTTGAGGGTTCGTTTTCCTAACATCACATTCTCTGACTTTTTCAGCTTGACTCATACCTATACTAGATATTGCAAATAAGGGAAACCATGGGACCTATGTTTCTTTGGGCCTGGCTTACTTCACTTAATATAATTTTTTCCAAGCCTTTCCATTTCCTAACAAATGGGGCAATGTCATTCTTTCTGATGGAGGCATAGAATTCCATTGTGTATATATACCACATTTTCTTGATCCATTCATCTATTGAGGGGCATCTGGGTTGGTTCCATATCTTAGCTATGGTAAATAATGCTGCAATAAACATAGTTGTGCTGGTAGCTTTAGTGTGGTCTTTTTTGTAAACATTAGGGTAAATGCCCAAAAGTGGGATTGCTGGGTCATAGGGGAGCTCTATGTTCCTCTTTTGAGGAACCTCCATACTATTTTCCAAAGTGGTTGAACAAGTTTACATTCCCACCAACAATGAAGTAAGGTTCCTTTCTGTCCACATCCCCTCCAGCATCTGTTGTTGTTAGAGTTCTTGATTTTTGCTGTTCTAACTGGAGTGAGGTGATATCTCAATGTTGTTTTGATTTGCATTTCTTTTATGGCTAGGGATGTTGAACATTTCTTCATGTGTCTATTGGCCATCCTTCTTTCTTCTTCAGAGAAGCTTCTCTTTAAGTCTTTCGCCCACTTACTTATTGGGCAGTTGTTTCTTTGAGGATTTGTTGTTGAGTGGTTTAATTTTTTGAGTTCAAAGTATATTTTAGATATGAGGCCCTTGTCCGTTGTATGGCTAGTAAAGATCTTCTCCCAGTCCGTGGGCTTTCTATTGATCTTGCTAGCTATGTCATTTGCCCTGCAGAAGCTCTGCAACCTTATACAATTCCATTTGTCCAACCTTTCTTTGATTTGTTGTGTTTCCGGGTCTCTATTCAGAAAATTTCGGCCTGAGCCAAGGAGACCCAGGGTTTCTCCTATTCCATCCTGTAATGTTTTCAGAGTGTCTGCTTTGAGTTCAAGGTCTTTGATCCATTTGGAGTTGATTCTGGTGCAGGGTGATATATAAGGATCTAGCTTAAGTTTTCTACATGTAGTTAACCAGTTTTGCCAGCACCATTTACTGAAGAGGCTGTCTGTCTTCCATTCTATTGTTTTAGCTCCCTTATCGAAGATTAGATGGCTATAGGTCTGTAGGTTCATTTCTGAGTTTTCAATTCTATTCCATTGGTCCTGAGGTCTGTTCTTATGCCAATACCAAGCTGTTTTGATTACTATGGCTTTATAGTAGAGTTTGAAATTTGGTATTGATATTCCTCCAGCAGTGTTCTTTCCGTTGAGGAGCGTTTTTGCTATTCGGGGTCTTTTATTGTTCCATATGAATTTTTGGATTGCCTCTTCTATTTCCTTGAAGAATGAGGGTGGAATTTTGATAGGTATTGCGTTGAATTTGTAGATAGCCTTGGGAAGTATTGCCATTTTCACGATGTTAATCTTTCCAATCCAGGAGCATGGGAGGTTTTGCCATTTTTTAAGTTCTGTGTTGATTTCCTTTTTCAAGATTTTAAAGTTTTCATCATAGAGGTCCTTCACTTCTTTAGTTAAGTTAATTCCTAGGTATTTTATTTTTTGTGGGGCTATTACAAATGGAGTTGCTTTCCTAATTTCAGCCACACTTTTCTCATTGTTGGCATACAGAAAAGCCATTGATTTTTGGGGGTTAATTTTATAACCTGCTACTTTGCCAAAGTTTTGAATCAGCTTGAGTAATTTGGGAGTGGAGTCTATGGGATTCTTTAAATACAAGATCATGTCATCTGCAAAGAGGGAAAGTTTTATTTCTTCTTTCCCTATTTGGATCCCCTTTATGTCTGCATCTTGTCTTATTGCTGTAGCTAGGCATTCTAATACTAGATTGAAGAGAAGTGGAGAGAGTGGGCATCCTTGTCTTGTTCCTGAGTTAAGGGGAAATGGCTTTAATTTTTCACCATTGAGTATAATGCTGGCTGTAGGTTTGTCATATACAGCCTTTATTGTATTGAGGAATGTTCCATGGATTGCTAATTTTTCCAAAACCTTCATCATAAAGGGGTGTTGGATCTTGTCGAATGCTTTTTCTGCGTCTATTGAGATAACCATGTGGTTCTTATTCTTGCTCCTGTTGATGTGATGAATAATATTAATTGATTTGCGTATATTGAACCAGCTTTGCATCCCTGAAATGAATCCTGTTTGATCGTGGTGTATGATTTTTTGGATGAATTGTTGAAGTCGGTTGGCCAAAATTTTGTTGAGAAGTTTTGCATCAATGTTCATCAAAGAAATGGGTCTATAGTTCTCTTTCTTTGATGAGTCCCTGCCTGGTTTTGGGATGAGGGTTATGATGGCTTCATAGAATGTGTTCGGTAGTGAGCTTTCTCTTTCAATTTCATTGAAGAGTTGGAGGAGAATTGGTGTGAGCTCTGCTTTGAAGGCCTTGTAAAATTCCGCTGTAAAACCATCTGGTATTGGACTTTTCTTAGCTGGGAGGTCTCTTATTGCTGTTTCTATTTCAATGCATGATATGGGCCTGTTAAGATAGTTTAACTCATCTTGGTTTAGTTTTGGCATGTCAATATTTGCTAGGAAGAGGTCCATTTCTGTCAAGTTCTCAAACTTATTAGCATAAAGTTTTGAGAAGTATTCCCTTATAATGTTCTGAATCTTGGTTGTTTCTGTGGTGATGTTTCCATTCTGATCTCCGAGTTTATTTATTTGGGTGTGTTCTCTTCTTTTTCTGATAAGATTTGCTAAGAGTCTGTCAATTTTGTTAATTTTTTTGAAGAACCAACTCTTTGTTTTGTTGATTCTTTTTTATAGTTTTTTTGGATTCTAATTCATTCAATTCTGATTTAATTTTAATTATTTCTTTCTGTCTACTGGATTGGGGTTTATCTTGCTGCTCTTTTTCAAGGAGGTTTAGATGTGTCATTAAATTGTTAGTTTCAGATCTCTCCAATTTGTTGATGTAGGAGCTCAGAGCTATAAACTTGCCTCTGAGTACTGCCTTTGCTGTGTCCCAGAGGAGCTGGTATTTTGTGTGTTCATTTTTGTTGAATAGCATGAACATTTGAATTTCCTTTCTAATCTCTTCCATGACCCACTCATGATTCAGCAGTGTGTTGTTCAGCCTCCATGTGATACCGGACTTTCTTTGGTGGCTTTTGGTGTTGAGTTCTAATTTTATTCCCTTGTGGTCAGAGAGAATGCAAGGTATAACTTCAATGTTTCTGAATTTAGACAAGTTTGCTTTGTGGCCTAAAATGTGGTCTATTTTAGAAAATGTTCCATGTGCTGCTGAGAAAAACGTGTATTCTGATGCTGCTGGGTGAAATGTTCGGTAGATGTCTGTTAAGTCTAGTTGATCTATGCAGCTGTTTAGATCTGCGGTTTCTCTGTTGAGTTTTTGCCGAGTTGATCTATCTAGTGGGGAGAGTGGTGTGTTAAAATCCCCAACAATTAATGTCTTTGGATCTATACGGGATTTGAGGGAAAGTAGAGTTTCTTTGATAAATTTGGGTGCTCCATTGTTTGGCGAATAGATATTTAGAATTGTAATATCCTCCTGAAGGAGAGATCCTTTAATTAGTATGTAGCAACCTTCTTTATCTCTTTTCACGAATTTTAATTTGAAGTCTATTTTATCTGATATTAGGATTGCAACTCCCGCCTGTTTATGCTGTCCGTGTGCTTGGTAGATTTTGTTCCAGCCTTTAACATTGAAAATGTGTTTGTTTTTACGGGCAAGATGTGACTCCTGCAGGCAGCAGATAGAAGGGTCTTGTTTATAATCCAACTAGACAGTCTATGTCGCTTAATTGGAGAATTCAGTCCGTTAACATTAAGAGATAGGACTGAGAGGTATTTGGGAGTTCCTGCCATGTTATCTACCTTCTTGGGGGCTGCGAAAACTGGGTTCTTCCTATGGTTCTTGGATTCTCAGTTTGGGTGCAGTTTCTTGGCCTTTATTGCGGTCTTGTTGGTTTTCTATGTGTAGGACATCTTTAAGAATCTTTTGTAGGGCTGGTTTGGTGGAGATGTATTGTTTCAATTTTTCTTTGCTATGGAAGGTTTTTATTTGGCCTTCAGTTATGAAGGAGAGTTTAGCTGGGTACAGTATTCTTGGTTGATAGTTGTTTGTTTTTAGGGCATGGCATACATCATTCCAGGCTCTTCTTGGTTTGATTGTCTCTGCTGAGAAATCTGAGGTGATTCTAATTGGTTTCCCTTTATAAGTGATTACCCTTTTCTCTCTGACAGCTTTAAGGATCTTTTCCTTGTTCTGAGTTGATCCTGTGTGGATTATAATGTGGCGGTGGGATGTCCTATTCTGGTCTGGTCTATTTGGGGTTCTAAAGGCTTCTTGTATCTGGACAGGCCTATCTTTTTGCATGTTTGGGAAGTTCTCTGCTAGGATCCTGTTAAACAAATTTCTTAGACCATTAACTTCTGTTTCTAGGTGCTCCTCTACACCCATTATCCTTAGATTAGGTCTTCTGATGGTGTCTTCCAGGTGTTGGATAGATCTATCATATTTCTTGGACTTGTCTTGGATGGTTGTATGTTCTTTCTCTATAATATCTAGGCTGTCTTCAATCCCTGAGATTCGATCTTCTGCATGGTCTAACCTGCTGTCAAGACTCTCTACTTTGTTTTTTATCTCTTTTCCTTCTAGTTGGTCAGCTTTGATGGCTTCAAGTTCTTTGTTGAAGCTCTGTTTTAGGTCTTGTATGAATTTCTTTACTTCCTTAATTTGGTGTTCAGTGTTTGTCCTCAAATCGCTTAGTTGATTGGTTATGGTTTCTTTGGGCTCCCATTCCTTCTGTTGGGTTCCATTCAGCATTCCCTTTGTGGTCTCCCTGACTTCCTTCAGCTCTTTGTTAATGGATTCCATGAATGCCTTTAGTGATCTTTGTGTGTTCTCTACCTGGTCTCTCAATTCCTGTATTACTTTTTGATTAGCTTCCTCCCGTTCGTGGGATTCCTGCAGATCTCTTTTAGTGTTCTCAGCCTGCTCACGCCATTCCTCCCTTTCTCTTTGAGTATTCTCAAGTTGTTCATGCAAATCCTGTATCAGTTTTTGAGTAGCTTCCTCACGCTTATGATATTCCTGTATAAACTTCTGGGATGCCTCCTCTCTCTCCCTATCATGCTCATACAGAGTCTTTTGTATGTTGTCAAACTTTTCATTTATCATGTTTGCCACCAGTGTTTGTAGAGCTGTTTGGGAACTCTCCTCTGGATTATTCATAATCTCTTCTAACCCTTGATTATCAAGATTGGGAATTGAGATACCCGAAATTGCCATTTTTCTTGTGTTTTTCTGGCTTACTCTGCCCATTTGAGATGAAGATAGCACCAGTTTTGTGCTAGAACACTATCTTAAGGCAACCATCAACCAAAGTTTGCATTTGTACAGTCAATAGTCTACAGATACAATCTAGTTCAACAGATACATCTATTCGACATCAAACAACTATATGTTAAAGGGCTTCGAACCGCAGAGAAGAATTTGGAAAACCAGAAATTATTAGGGTTAGGGAGAGATGTGGGTAATAAATAGGAATAGATTGGTGTGGGGAGGCACAGGGAGAGTTAACTATGTCCTAATCACAATGCAGGAAATAGGTTGGGTAGGATGCAAGTAGAGAGAGAGAGAAAAAGAAGAAAGGGAAAGGTGAATGAAAAGAGACCAGAAAAAAAAAAGAAACGTAAAAATTAATGTTATTTTAGAGATTAAAGGACCATCTATTTATAGAGGAATATGAATATGTTGAGAGAAAGGGAGGGACATAGAGGAGATGTGAAAAACTTTAAAAAAAATGCTTAAAATATTATATAGGTATAAAGAGGTAGTACTGCTATTAATGAATTTAAGTCTCAGAGGTTTTGAATTGAGTACTAAGTTTGTGGATTAAGTGTGTACACAATGGGGGATAGGGTCTACTGGTTAACTATGGGTTTATCTGAGGATGTGCAGGACAAGAGTTAAGTCATATAATGAAGAACAAAGAGGAAAAGATGGAAAGGATAGGAGAGTGAGAAGAAAAGATCAGAAATTCAGTAGAGCTAGACAAAAAACAAAAAGATAATTAAGAATGAAAGAAAAAGAGAAAGAAGACAAGAAAAGAAAGGAAAACACACATTCACGTATTCCTAAAATAAAAATTATAAGAGGAGAAAGAAAAAAAAAAAGTTAATGGAAAACAATTATTTTTTCAGAAGAGGCAAAAATTAAAGATTAATAAAAGTTTTAGAAAAGCAAAAAATTTTTTTTATATATATAAGGTAACATAAGACGAAAAAAAAAAAACAAAACAAAAAAAGAAAAAAAAGAAGAAGAAGAAAAAAAAAAGTTCTTTGATTTTTTTTTTTTTTTGGGAGGGGTGGGAAGAGTCCTGTATCTCCCTTTTGTCTGTAACCAGAGTCTGTTTGGAGTCTCTGGTCAGCTTGAGGTCCTGTGGCTTGATTGGTTTCTTAAGTCAGTTTGTTGGAACAGGCAGAAAAATGCTCTGCTTTACCCAAGATTTTGAGATCCCCCTCCCAGGTTAGTTTACTGGGAGCGTGATCTGCTTTGAGAATCACAAAAGAGGGGGGATGCAGTGATGAGGCTAGGTTCTGGGTAGAGTTGAGGCCTTTCTACAAACAGTAGCTTTTCCCTGGGGCTATTTTGTGAAAAAAACTCACAGCACCCAGCCTGGAGCCATTCTCAGGGTTTCTGTTTTTCAATTGATTGTGGTGGCTGCTAGAGGGAGGGGCAGCCTCTGGCTCTGGTTACCCGGTGAGGAGAGCCACTCCAATGGCTGGCGCCTGAGCTGGGTGACTTTTCCCTGGATGGAACTGAGTCTGTGAGGTCACATCGCCGTTAAGTTCTTGTGACCTGCTAAATAACTCGTTTTATTCCAAGGCCTGAGCTGGAGCTAGCCGCTCCTCCGAGCTTTGTCGGTATCCAAGATGGAGATCACCGGTGCTGGGGGGGAGGGGTGGCCTTCCCTCCTCTGCTCCCAGAGAAGGAGTGAGGAAGTGGGGCTTCTACTCACACCGAGTCTTGGATCCTGGGTCGTCTCTGGTCTGCAAAGTGCAGCATGAAGTTGTCCGCTCCTTGTAGGTTCTTGCTGGTGTTGAGTAGAATCCGCTCGCCCGCTGCGTCTGGCTCCTTCGTCCCGGACTCTCTGTGTGAGCGCTCAGGTATGGCTGCGGCTGCGGTCGCCGCTGCGACCCTGCCGCCGCAGCCGCAGCTGCTGGCAGGCGCTCAGATGTGTCTGCTTGGCTTCCCCTCTCTTGGCTAACTCTCTGTCCTGTGATGGCACACTTGGTGTGATTCTCTGGCTTGGGACTGTTCACTGGAACTCTGAAACTGTTTTCTATGCAAGAGCTTGTTCAGATTTCAGCTTCTCCTCCGCCATCTTCCCGCGAATTTTATAATTTTCAAGTGGAATTTTCTCCTTTTTTTGGTAGTACTGAGGTTTGAACTCACAGCCTCATACTTGCCAAGAAGGGGTTCCCAACAGAAGGATTCTTGAATTATATTGAGCACTGTATCTGAACACTGGAATATAGCCTCACAAAATGAGGATAAGTGCACAGGACGTTGCCTGTCAGAAGGTGGCACATATGAAGGCTTCCTGTCAAACCAGAGCACTGGGGAAATAGATAGTTTGGGGTACAAAGAGACCTATTTCTCCTGAACTTCAGAGCCCACCCACACTCATCCTCACTATCTGACCCAGACGGAGTTGTTTGCTACACAGTTGTACAGGACTGAGGCCTTTTGTCTGCCTGTCCAGACAATGAGACAGACTTCTTCCAGCAGGCCTGGGATGCAGAGAAACCCTCAGGTTACACTGGGAACAGTGAGGGGAGCCCCGCAACATGCACTATCATGAAAACAGTCTCTGTTGTGAAATCATTTTATTGAATACACATTACCTAGTTTGGTGCCATTCATCATAGCTACTCTGGAGCTTCACCTATAGGAATACATCCATACATACCCAAAGACATGGAAGTAGAGGCTCTTTTTGAGGGGGCAGTTCTTGTGGTGGAACTATGAGCCTAGAACTTGTCCCTGAGCTCATTTTGCTCAAGGGAAATGCATTAAGCTTGAGTCACATCCCCACTTCTGGGTTTTTCTGTGATCTCTTAGAAATAAGTGTCATGGACTTTCCTAATCTGGCTGGAATAAAATTCAGATTCTCTACATATCACCCTCTGAGGAGCTGGGATTACAGTGAGAAGCCACTGGCACCTTCTTTCTTTTCTTCTTCATTTTTAATCTGGACAATCTGACTTCTTAGCAGGGTCATTGCAATGATTTGAATTTATAAATTAACTACCCAATGTTCTTTAGAGCTGGTTTACCTGAGAAAGATTTTCTCTCCTCATCTTCTCCTCTGGGTCACATGTTTGAAGCCAAAAGTGAGAAATGAGTGTCACAGGATTTGGGAGCAAATGTCCACAGGACATGTCAATTCTGTCACTTAGCATTGAGCTGCAGTGAATTTGCTCTCTCAAGATGAGAAGACCAAACCTGGAGCGATCCTCATACTGTCTGCATTACTCCTTTTGTCTATAAAATGATCTAGTAATTATGAGTGTTGTGTGTCTACAACCTTAAGTATCTAGAACCCACTAGAAGCATCTTCATGTATCTCTTTTTCTCTAGTGCCTCTCGAGACTTAGACTAAGGGATTGTGTGGAGGGACTCCTTGGTGTATCCCTGAGGAAAGCCGCTTGAATCCTGTTTGGGAGATCGCCGTTCAAATTCAGCCTGAGCAAGAATTCTGTGAAACTCATTTTTTGGTCCAGTTGTTTTATTCTGGCTTCTGTATCTGACACTCTACATTGATACTCCTTTGCATTGGAAATCATTTAAAAACATTTATCACTTATTAAAATTCAAGTAACAAGCAAGAGTAATTTTATATAATCATTAAAAATATCATTTTATTACTATTGTAAAATAGAGTAAAAGACCAGTCCCAATATTTTACCTACCCGTCATTATTCTTACTTCCTGATCATTACCTAAATATCTTAATCTAAATAGTCATGTCTTTAACATACACATAAATATTGTATACATTTTAACTTAACATTTTCCAAGGGAATATATTCATGTTTCTAAGAAATGTTCACAGCAGTTAAAAGATGCTTTTGGGAAATTAATGTGATATATTTTCTTGTTGTGGTTGTTGTTTGCAAGGCCTGGGCATTGTCCCTAAGCATTTTTATGCTCAAGGAAAGCACTCTACAACTTGAGGCACAGAGCTAATTTCTGTTTTTAGTGGTTAATTGGAGATAAGAATCTAACAAATTATTTTCTGTCTGGACTAGTTTCGAATATAATTCTAGGATCTCAGCACAAGAATAGCTTGAATTATAAGCATGAGTTACTGGCATTTGGTTTGATGAATTAAAAAAAATTGATTATGTTTTAATATTTTTCACTGTAATATATATTATTTTACATATAAATTTAGATATATGTATATATTTCTGACAAATAATCTTTAAAAATATATCTTTCTACACATAATGTATATATATATATATATGAGAATATATGAGAGAGAGAGACAGAGAGACAGAGAGAGACAGAGGACAGACTCTCTCTAAAACTTTTATGCTACTATTTTGACCTTTTTCATTTCAAAGATATGTAGTCTATTTTTCTAAAAGTTTCTTAGAATAAAATAACTAATAATTCAATAGCAAATAGAATTTATTACTTTCATGAAAATTTTAGATATGCATTTGATATTGTAGTAACACTTACAATATATCACTTGAAAAATTTCTGTTGAAACTCTTAAATATTTGTGTGTAGTGATGGGGAGAGAGGAAGTTAATTCATATTGGTTAGGAATTTGCAATGCTTCAAAAATCTATTCAATAATATGTTATATGCACATAGTCAAGCTATCTGATATGGTTTAGTTTTTTGTTTCTTTATTTGTTCAAAATTTTAATATGGATGCATTCATTGTGGTGACATTAAACATATTAATAAAAAGACAAATAATAAAATCATAGACACAAAACAGACTTTCAATAATTAGCACTTCTGATGCTAATAATAATTTTGATGAAGATGATGATGATGACCACAGCATATCATGATAATGACAATGTTCTGATTGAAAAGGAAGAAATTTTAGACACCTTTAAAGCTAGATTCCCACATTGAATTCATAGTAATAAATGATGATAGATTACATACAATAAGAATAACAAGAGAGTTGCTGGGAAATGGCGGAGGAGAAGCTGGAGGCTAAACAAACTCTCGCATAGAAAGCAGTTTTAGAGTTCCAGTGAACAGTCCTAAGCCAAGGAATCACACCAAGTGTGCCTTCACAGGACAGAGAGTTAGGCCAGAGAGAGAAAATATAGGAAAGGAGACAGCCCTCAACACTTGCCAGCAGCCACCGCGGCGGGGCAACGGTGGCTTCGGCGACTGCAGCCGCCATACCTGAATCACAGAGAGTCCGGGACGAAGGAGCCAGACGTGGCAGGAGAGCGGATTCTACTAAACACCAGCAAGAACCAACAAGGAGCAGACATCTTCATCCTGCAGTTCACAGACCAGAGACGACCCAGGAACCAAGACTCGGCGAGAGTAGAAGCCTGACATCCTCACTCCGTCTCAGGGAGCAGAGGAGGGAAGGCCACCCTTTCCCTACCCACTCCCAGTACTGGAGATCTGCATCTTGGATACTGACAAAGCTCAGCGGAGCTGCTAGCTCCAACTCAGGCCTTGGAATAAATCTAGAGTCATCTAGCAGGTCACAAGAGCCTAACCTGACCGGCCAGACTCAGCTCCACCCAGGGAAAAGTCACCCAGCTCGGTCGCCAGCCCCAGGAAAGGCTTTCTTCACTGGTTAATCAGAGACAGAGGCTGCTCCTTCCTTTAGCAACTTCGACAATCAATTGAAATTCAGTAAACAGAAACCTTGAGAGTGGCTCCAGGCTGGGCTATGTGAGTTTCTCACAAACCAGCCCCGGGGAAAAGCTACTGTTTGCTGAAAGGCCTCAACTCTACCCAGAACCTAGCCTCAACACAGCATCTCCAAACTTGAGGAAAAATCCATCTCCCTCTTTTGTGATACTCAAAGCAGATCTCCCTCCCATTGAACTAATCTGGGAGGAAGATCACAGAGCATTTTTCTGCCTGTTCAAAGAAACTGACTTAAGTAGCCAACCAAGCCACAGGAACACAAGCAGACCAGAAACTCCAACAAGAGGCTGGTTACAGACACAAGAGATACACAGGATTTTTCCCACCCCTCCCAAAAAAATCAAAGAACTTTTTTTTGTTGTACCTTTTATAAAAATTAATCTTTAATTTTTACTTTTTTTGAAAAAAATTGTTTTCTACTAATTTTTTTCCTCTTAGAATTTTATTTTAGGTGTATAAGTGTGTGTGCATTTTTCTCGCTTTCTTTATTTTTTTCTTGTTTTCGTTTTTTTTGTTTTGTTTTGTTTTTTGTTTAGCTCTACTGAACTTCTGATCTTTTTTCTTTCTTTCTTATCCTTTTCACATTTTCTTCTCTTTCGTTCTTTTTTGTGTGACTAAATTGCTTTTCTGCACATCCTCAGATAAACCCGGAGTCGATTATTAGACCTTATCCCCCATAGTGTACACACATAATCCACAAATTTGTTACTCAACTCAAAACCTCTTAGACTTGAATTCCTTAATGGTAGTACTACCTCTTTATACCTATATAATATTTTAATTACTTTTATTTTTATGTTTGTCACATCTCCTTTATATCCCTCCCCTTCTCTCATTATATTCATGTTCTTCGCTGAACAGTTTGTTTTTGAATCTGTCTAATATTTTTAATTTTTACCTTTCTATTTTTTCTGGTCTCTTTTTGTTCCCTTTCTCTTTCTTCTTTTTTTTCTCTCTCCACTTTCATCCTATCAAACCTATTACCTGCTTTGAGATTAGGACTTAAACACTCCCAGTGCATTCCCACATCACTCTATTCCTATTTTTTACCCACATTTCTTCCTAAACCTTATAATTTCTGTTTTACCAAATTCTTCTTTGCGGTTCGTAGCCCATTAATATATAGTTGTTTGATGTTGAATAGATGTATCTGTAGAACTAGATTGTATCTGCAGACTATTGTCTGTGCAAATACAGACTTTGGTTGATGCTTGCCTTAAGATAGTGTTCTAGCACAAAACTGGTGTTAATTTCATCACAAATGGGCAGAGTAAGCCGGAAAACCACAAGAAAAATGGCAAGTTCAGGTATCTCAACTCCCACTCATGATAATCAGGGGACAGAACAGAGAATGAATAATCCAGAGGAGAGTTACCAAATAGCTCTACAAACACTCCTGGAAAACATGATAAATGAAAGGATTGAAAACATACAAAGGACTATGTATGGGCGTGATAGGGAGAGAGAGGAGGCAATCCAAAAGTTTACACAGGAATATCATAAGCATGAGGAAGCTACTCAAAAACTGATACAGGATTTGCGTGAGAAGGTTGAGAATACTCAAAGAGAAAGGCAGGAATGGCGTGAGCAGGCTGAGAACACTCAAAGAGAACCACAGGAAACTCAAGAACGGGAGGAAGTTAATCAAAGAGTAATACAGGAATTGTGAGAGAAGGATGAGAATACAAAAAGATTACTAAAGGCATTCATGGAATCCATTAAAAAAGAGCTGAGGGAAGTCAGGGAGACCACAAAGGTAATGCCGAATGGACCCCAACAGAAGGAATGGGAGTCCAAGGAAACCATAACCAATCAACTAAGTGATTTGAAAATAAATACTGAACACCAAATTAAGGAAGTAAAGAAGTTCATACAAGATCTAAAACAAAACTTGAACAAAGAATTTGAAGCCATCAAAGCTGAACAACTAGAAGGAAAAGAAATAAAAAACAAAGTAGAAAGTCTTCACAGCAGGTAAGACCATGCACAAGATCAAATCTCGGGGATTGAAGACAGCCTAGACATTGAAGAAAATGAACATACAACCATCCAAGAAAAATCCAAGAAATATGATAGATCTACCCATCACTTCGAAGACACCATCAGAAGGCCTATTCTAAGGATAATGGGTGTAGAGGAGCACCTAGAAACAGAAGTTAATGGTCTAGGAAATTTGTTTAACAGGAACTTAGCAGAGAACTTCCCAAACATGCAAAAAGATAGGCTTATTCAAATACAAGAAGCTTTTAGAACTCCAAATATACAAGACCAGAATAGGACATCCCGCTGTCACATTATAATCCACACAGGATCAATTCAGATCAAGGAAAAGATCCTTAAAGCTGTCAGGAGAAAAGATTAATCACCTATAAAGAGAAAACAGTTAGAATCACCTCAGATTTCTCACCAGAGACAATCAAAGCAAGAAGAGCCTGGAATGATGTATGCCATGCCCTAAAAACAAACAACTATCAACCAAGAATACTGTACCCAGCTAAACTCTCCTTCATAACTGAAGACCAAATAAAAACCTTCCATGCCAAAGAAAAATTTAAACAATACATCTACACCAAACCAGCCCTACAAAAGATTCTTAAAGGTGTCCTACACATAGAAAACCAACAAGACCACAATAAAGGCCAAGAAACTGAACACAAACTGAGAATCCAAGAACCATAGGAAGATCCCAGGTTTCGCAGTCCCCAAGAAGGTGGAAAAAATGGCAGGAGCTCCCAAATACCTCTCAGTCCTATCTCTTAACATTAATGGACTTAACTCTCCAACTAAGCGACATAGACGGACTAGTTGGATTAAAAAACAAGACCCTTCTATCTGCTGGCTTCAGGAGTCACATCTTGCCCATAAAAACAAACACATTTTCAATGTTAAAGGCTGGAACAAAATCTACCAAGCAAACGGCCCCCATAAACAGGCAGGAGTTGCAATCCTAATATCAGATAAAATAGACTTCAAATTAAAATTCGTGAAAAGAGATAAAGAAGGTTTGTATAAAGGTATGTTTGTATATTTTATCACCTACTCATTATAAATGTAGGACAAGTAACACCAGGTATTAGGTTGAACATAGAGCTTTATGGATGTGAGTGAAGACTCCTCAAATTGATTCTTCCTTAGAATAGAAAATGCCTCAATAGGCATTGACACATCATAACTGCCACATTTTCTTTTTAAGTGTAGTTCTTTTTAGGGATATCTCCATGCTGAAATAACTCTATCAATCAACCTGCCACAAATTCTTATATGTAGGAAGTGCTCTAATAAACTTCAAGCTTTTATTGAATGGAAGAGTTCAGACATTACCCTCACCACTTGGATTAAATGCTTAAAAAGATAATATATTGTGTTTAATGCCTTTCTTACATTTTCTCATACATATTGTGAGGTAGTGAAGGACTCTGAAGTAACAATAATACAGTGGTGACTTGTATTAACACAACATCTAGTTTTCATTCAGATACTTAACTAATTAGCTCCAAATTTTGTGGATATTTATATTTCTCCTGGGAAAACTAATGAGCTCCAAGGAAATGTCCCTAAGGACATTCTGTCAATTCTAATATCACTGTTTGTCTCAAAATGCTTTAAATTCTACACACTCTAATGTGGGCATAGGTTTAAACTGTGGAACTTTTCTCCTCAGAGAGTGAGTACTACCTATTGCTTAACATGGACAATGTACCTTCATACATAGACTGGGAGTGTTTAAAGAAGAAGTGGAAGTTGAACCATTTTCTTAGCAGTTTTTACAGATAAAATAGAAATAGAGCAACCATGAACTCAAAAGGAATGTGCAAAGAAGAAAAAGGCCCAAAGTAGAATGTTCCAAGAATTGTTGAAGTATAATTTATTAATGATGACTTGAGTTTCTTACTATCTCTGTTCCCACCTATGTAATATTCTCAAGCTTTTGGGGGGAAATTTCATTTGAGGACTTTCAAATATTAAAAATTATCACTTGATTCTAGTCTTACTCGGGACATACTTTCTATTATTTTCTAACTTTTCTACACAATCTGAGAATTGTTATATATGTATGTTTGAACATATAAGTGCCTATGTGTGTATGTGCATGTTTGTAAGTATATATGTATACAAAAACCTCAAACTCTTATTCAGCATTCTTGCTCATAAATAGTATTCCACCACTTGAGCCATTCTTCCAATGCATCTTTTGGCTGGTTAGTTATACGTAGTGTTTCAAAGACTGTTCTGCCCAGGCTGGATGCAAACTGAACTTCCCAGGCTCCTTTACATTCTTAGGTTGTATTTCTCCAGGAGTATAAACTTTGGAACTGCAAACATTTTTGTGAGTGTTAAATCTAAGCTGTAGCCCAGATTTTTAAATTGAGTTCATATAAAGATAGATGAACATACATATTACATATGCTGAGTGTACACTGTTAGAAATGTAATGCTAAGCAGGGTGCCAGTGGCTCATGCCTACTATCCTAGCTAATCAGGAGGGTGAAATCTGAGGATTGCAGTTCAAATCCAGCAGAAGTAGGCAGGTTTCTGAGGCACTTATCTCTAATTAACCACCAGGAAAGTGGAAGTAGTGCTGTGGCTCAAGTGGTAGAACACAAGCTTTGAGCTGAAGAGTAGAGGGACAGTGCCCAGGCCCAGAGATCAGGCCCCACTACCAACAAAAAAAAAAGAAAAAAAGAAAAAGAAATGTGATCTTAGCCACCAGTTCATTGCTAGTATAATTCCTGCTCTCTCAACATGGCCTTTTTTTCCAGTTAAGTCCATGCTCTTAAATCTGACTTGCTT
The DNA here is from genome assembly GCF_019054845.1 of Dipodomys spectabilis. Classification (NCBI taxonomy): domain Eukaryota; kingdom Metazoa; phylum Chordata; class Mammalia; order Rodentia; family Heteromyidae; genus Dipodomys; species Dipodomys spectabilis. The sequence goes on along the minus strand of NW_024871097.1, from coordinate 3,695,489 downwards.
GGAACTGGAATTATTCTTCCATTCTCCTTTTTACAAATTTGAATGATTAGCTACCATGATTTAGAGCTAGTAGAAGAAAGACAGTGGCCTCATCCTTCATGTTCCACTTAGGAGTAATGCTTTCTCCATAAGTCTACATACTGGCCTTGGCTTTATTGTTTCAAAGTTGTCTTATTTGCATAGTCTTCTATAGTGTATTGAACCATTATACTTAAACACAGAACTTCTCTTTCTCCTATTCCTATTATTTCACCTTCTTTTAACTTATGTATACTTGGGTAATAATGCACAACACAAACACTGACTAAAAATGTTTCTGAGAATCTTCTTCCCAGAGCACTTAGGAAATTTGAACTTAATATACTCCAGGATAATTTTTTTTCTCATGTTTTTTATTGTGAAAATGGTGGACAAAGGGGTTAGAGTTACAAAAGTAATTTAATGAGTACATTATCTAATGAGCATTGTTACCTCCTCTTTGTTTTTCCCCTGCCATCCCTTTTCTCCCCACCACCCCAATTCTCTCCTTCCATCCCCAAGATGTAAAATTCGTTTTCAACATAATGTCTTGTTATTCTCATTTTAACAACGATTCATACTGCATACTTCTTTCAGCATTTTATTTCCCTTCCTCTCCCCACATTAGAAAAATTTATATGCAAGATGCAGGTCACTGACATCACATACAGTGGAAAAGGTTTATAACATTGAGGAAGAAAATAGAAGAGAAACAAAAAAATCACATAATACATGTTAGATACGTTAAAAACAGTAGTAAGAAACCAAAAAACAAGATGTTTCGCTATTTGGGGGCTCATTTCACTTAACATCGTCTTATATGGCCATATGTGCATGGATAATGTTTTATAAGCCATGTAAATTCCATGTTTTCTTGTTACTAAGTTGTCTCTGAAACACATGTTAACTCATGTCCAAAGATGTCTTTGGGCTATTTCAATGAAGCCAGAAAACACTCATTTTAAGGAACTTTTACTAGAAGTAGAAACTGAATCCAGGAGAGAAAATGAACATAGAGAAATCACAAAGTTCAAGTTAATTTGTGCTCTAATTTTTTCTGTACAAGAAAATAATCCAAGGCTTGAAGGAAATTCTGTCCCTGACTTTTTCGAATGTGCTCTTTACTCATTAAACTTTTCTATAAACTTCTACTTGAGAGTATTACAAAAGGAAAAAAAAATATGCCATTTGAAGGCCAGCATAGGAAAAAAGAAATAACATTGTTTTACAGTGTTCTACTTCAAAGACACAAAGACATGGAGTTTTAAAATGTCTTATGCATGGATATTTAACTCCTGAGATGATTCTCTTGTTGCAAAAGTCATATATCCATTCCTTTATTCTGGTCCTGAGTTCGCCATAGCAATAAGGATTCCAAAAAGCAGGATGCAGTAAGTATTATCAGCAATAAGACCCTCTTTTCAAACCAGTGCTTTAAAGATGGTCCCAAAGAAATATATGAATTTTTTGTTTGCTTGTTTGTTTATTTAGTTTGTGCCGCTTCTGGGGCTTGAACTCAGAGGCTGGACCCTGTCCCTGAACATGTGTCTTTCCTGCCCACATGCCCCCAAAGCTAGTACACTACTGCTTGAGCCAAAACTCCACTTCTGGATTTTTCCGTGTTTAATTAGAGATAAGAATTTGACAGATGCTCCTGCCTGGGTTGGCTTTGAACTGAGATAGTAAGAAAGCTAAGTGACATCAACTGTATGGACTTCTCTTTTGAACCAAGAAACATAAGGTGAAGTTTATTATAAAGGTAATATTTGAAAATGTTTAAAAGAAGAGAATATGTCCAGCAAAGAAGCCATAACTTAAATAACTCAGCAAAAGTAGGTGCACTGAATCATATTGGAAAATTTTTTCTGCTTGTGAAGATTACTATTAACTTTGTCATTCCTCTTAGGGAAAATTAAATTCATATTTGTCCATTCTCTGTTGGTATTGGGGCTTCAACTCGGATCCTGGGCACTGTCCCTCAGTTCTTCAGCTCAATTTGAGTACTCTCCCAGTTTAGTTACATCACCACTTCTGGGTTTCTGCTGTCTAATTGAGCAAACTTGTCTAAATTCAGAAACATTGAAGTTATACCTTGCATTCTCTCTGACCACAAGGGAATAAAATTAGAACTCAACACCAAAAGCCACCAAAGAAAGTCCAGTATCACATGGAGGCTGAACAACACACTGCTGAATCAAGAGTGGGTCATGGAAGAGATTAGAAAGGAAATTCAAATGTTCATGCTATTCAACAAAAAGGAACACACAAATTACCAGCTCCTCTGGGACACAGCAAAGGCAGTACTCAGAGGCAAGTTTATAGCTCTGAGCTCCTACATCAACAAATTGGAAAAATCTGAAACTAGCAATTTAATGACACATCTAAACCTCCTTGAAAAAGAGCAGCAAGATAAACCCCAATCCAGTAGACGGAAAGAAATAATCAAAATTAAATCAGAATTAAATGAATTAGAATCCAAAAAAACTATAGAAAGAATCAACAAAACAAAGAGTTGGTTCTTCGAAAAACTTAACAAAATTGACAGACCCTTAGCAAATCTTATCAGAAAAAGAAGAGAACACACCCAAATTAATAAACTCAGAGATGAGAATGGAAACATCACCACGGAAACAACCAAGATTCAGAACATTATAAGGGAATACTTCTCAAAAATTTATGCTAATAAGTTTGAGAACTTGACAGAAATGGACCTTTTCCTAGCAAATATTGACATGCCAAAACTAAACGAAGATGAGTTAAACCAGCTTAACAGGCCCATATCAAGCATTGAAATAGAAACAGCAATAAGAGACCTCCCAGCTAAGAAAAGTCCAGGACCAGATGGTTTTACAGCGGAATTTTACAAGGCCTTCAAAGCAGAGCTCACACCAATACTCCTCCAACTCTTCAATGAAATTGAAAGAGAAAGCTCACTACCGAACACATTCTATGAAGCCATCATAACCCTCATCCCAAAACCAGGCAGGGACTCATCAAAGAAAGAGAACTATAGACCCATTTCTTTGATGAACATTGATGCAAAACTTCTCAACAAAATTTTGGCCAACCGACTTCAACAATTCATCCAAAAAATCATACACCACGATCAAACAGGATTCATTTTAGGGATGCAAAGCTGGTTCAATATACGCAAATCAATTAATATTATTCATCACATCAACAGGAGCAAGAATAAGAACCACATGGTTATCTCAATAGATGCAGAAAAAGCATTCGACAAGATCCAACACCCCTTTATGATGAAGGTTTTGGAAAAATTAGCAATCCATGGAACATTCCTCAATACGATGAAGGCTGTATATGACAAACCTACAGCCAGCATTATACTCAATGGTGAAAAACTAAAGCCATTTCCTCTTAACTAAGGAACAAGACAAGGATGCCCACTCTCTACACTTCTCTTCAATCTAGTATTAGAATGCCTAGCTACAGCAATAATACAAGATGCAGACATAAAGGGGATCCAAATAGGGAAAGAAGAAATAAAACTCTCCCTCTTTGCAGATGACATGATCTTGTATTTAAAGAATCCCATAGACTCCACTCCCAAATTACTCAAGCTGATTCAAAACTTTGGCAAAGTAGCAGGTTATAAAATTAACCCCCAAAAATCAATGGCTTTTCTGTATGCCAACAATGAGAAAAGTGTGGCTGAAATTAGGAAAGCAACTCCATTTGTAATAGCCCCACAAAAAATAAAATACCTAGGAATTAACTTAACTAAAGAAGTGAAGGACCTCTATGATGAAAACTTTAAAATCTTGAAAAAGGAAATCAACACAGAACTTAAAAAATGGCAAAACCTCCCATGCTCCTGGATTGGAAAGATTAACATCGTGAAAATGGCAATACTTCCCAAGGCTATCTACAAATTCAACGCAATACCTATCAAAATTCCACCCTCATTCTTCAAGGAAATAGAAGAGGCAATCCAAAAATTCATATGGAACAATAAAAGACCCCGAATAGCAAAAACGCTCCTGAATGGAAAGAACACTGCTGGAGGAATATCAATACCAAACTTCAAACTCTACTATAAAGCCATAGTAATCAAAACAGCTTGGTATTGGCATAAGAACAGACCTCAGGACCAATGGAATAGAATTGAAAACCCAGAAATGAACCCACAGACCTATAGCCATCTAATCTTCGATAAGGGAGCTAAAACAATAGAATGGAAGAAAGACAACCTCTTCAGTAAATGGTGCTGGCAAAATTGGTTAACTACATGTAGAAAACTTAAGCTAGATCCTTATATATCACCCTGCACCAGAATCAACTCCAAATGGATCAAAGATATTGAACTCAAAGCCGACACTCTGAAAACATTACAGGATGGAATAGGAGAAACCCTGGGTCTCCTTGGCTCAGGCCGAAATTTTCTGAATAGAGACCCGGAAACACAACAAATCAAAGAAAGGTTGGACAAATGGGATTGCATAAAGTTGCAGAGCTTCTGCAGGGCAAATGACATAGCTAGCAAGATCAATAGAAAGCCCACGGATTGGGAGAAGATCTTTACTAGCCATACAACGGACAAGGGTCTCATATCTAAAATATACTTGGAATTCAAAAAATTAAACCCCTCAACAACAAATCCTCAAAGAAACAACTGCCCAATAAATAAGTGGGCGAAAGACTTAAAGAGAAACTTCTCTGAAGAAGAAAGAAGGATGGCCAATAGACACATGAAGAAATGTTCAACATCCCTAGCCATAAAAGAAATGCAAATCAAAACAACATTGAGATATCACCTCACTCCAGTTAGAACGGCAAAAATCAAGAACTCTAATAACAACAGATGCTGGAGGGGATGTAGACAGAAAGGAACCTTACTTCATTGTTGGAAAGCAGTATGGAGGTTCCTCAGAAGACTCCACATAGAGCTCCCCTATGACCCAGCAATCCCACTTTTGGGCATTTACCCTAATGTTTACAAACAAGACCACACTAAAGCTACCAGCACAACTATATTTATTGCAGCATTATTTACCATAGCTAAGATATGGAACCAACCCGGATGCCCCTCAGTAGATGAATGGATCAAGAAAATGTGGTATATATACACAATGGAATTCTATGCCTCCATCAGAAAGAATGAAATTGCCCCATTTGTTAGGAAATGGAAAAACTTGGAAAAAATTATATTAAGTGAAGTAAGCCAGGCCCAAAGAAACATAGGTCTCATGGTTTCCCTTATTTGTAATATCTAGTATATGTATGAGTCAAGCGGAAAAGGTCAGATAATGTGATGTCAGGAAAATGAACCCTTAGATGTGTATTTTAATGTTTTTTTCTTTCATGCATGTGTTTCTAACACATTTATAAGATTATCTCTTTGTTGCTTTGTATGTCCCTCCCCCACAGTATAACCCTTACTTTCACTATATTTGATGTCAGTATAACTTGTGGAGGAGATGGGGAAAAACCAGTTGTTTAAGGATACAGGTGGACCTGTTGCAACAATGAGAAGTACAAGTTGTCATGTCCAAAACGAACTTTACAACGTTGGTGCGGGGGTGGGGGGGAAGGGAGGGGCTGGGGGGGGGGAGGAAGGAGAAGGATTGGGATTGGGGGGGAGGGGGGAGGCTGGGAAGGGATGTGAAGGGTAAACAAAGGAGGAGGCTGCAATGCTTGGTAAGAAATGTACACATTATCCTGCCCATGTAACTGTAACTCCTCTGTACAGTATGTTCACAAATAAAATTAAATTAAAATAAAAAAAAATTACAAAGAAGATAAATGTCTCATGGACTTTCCTGACCAGGCTAGGTTTGAAATACAATCGTCTGATCTCAACCTGCTGAGTAGCTAAGATTACAGGCGTGAACCACCAGCACCCGGCTTATATTTGCATTTATATTCACTTAATGACACTGTGCACAAATAATGGAAATTTGAATCAAATGATGACATTGCAGCTTTTCAGAAAAATTGAGGTAGCAATAAATATGTCATCCTTTTCCATGTTGGCACATTAATGGTTCATGTGCTATTGGAGTCTTACTATAGCATCCTCTGATGTCTGCGTGAGTGGATTTAGAATAAATAATTGTTAGTAGAGAAATAGAGAAAGACAGAGATTTTTAGGAAAAAAAGGAGATCAGATATGAAAGAACAACATAGAATGAGATACAACTTGTCACACAGAGATTAAGAACTAGCCTAAGTGATTTAGAATGCTAAAGGCAATGAGGAATAAGCCTAGTTAATAAATAGTTCTTCAATAAACAAATATGTTTCCCTAGAAGAGTTTCTGGTATAATTTAGTAATTATTATCATTTATTTCTTCCTTCTGGACTTATTCCTTCGCTTCTATCACAACTATTAATTAGCTGGTGCCTTTTTGGTGCCACAACTGACCAAAAAGATTTCCAAATCTCACTTAGACAACCCTTCTTATTGTGATTAGCAGTGACCACTCAAAAGCCTGGCATCTTTGAATTTCCAGGATTAATCTGCACCTGATATCTAAGCACATTCCTGACTTTAATTGCGATGACCTACAAACAAACGTTTTTTTTTTCCTCAAAACAATCTTCTAATATAGGGAAGTACATGAATTAAGAGCTATTGTTATGTCATAGTTGGAAGGAGCAATTATATGTTCCAAGTGTAGGTTCTTTATTTGACATTTACTAGCTAAATGAATTTTTTGCCAGTCTTGGGGCTTGAACTCAGGGCCAGGGAACTCTTCCTGAGATTTGGTTTTTTTTTTTTTTTTGCTTAAGGTTAGCACTCTACCACTTGAGGCACAGCACAATTTCTTTTTCTGTTGATGTAGTACTGAGTAATTGAACCCAGGATTTCATGCATGCTAAGAAATCACTGTACCATGAAGCCACATTCCCAGAACCCTAAATGACTTTCTTAACATGGCATTACTTTTTCATTCCATTACTATGTATTATAATGTAGGCTAGGTGGTAAAAATGGAAATGGAAAACAATACTAAGTCCTGTAAGTCTGACATTCCTATCACATCACTAAGGAAGTACAATGCTAAGTCCTGCAGGACTCATAGGGCTGTTGCATGTGACATTATTATGTAAAAAACCATGAACAGTCATCTCTGACATCCATAACATTCTGCTTCCACTTTCAAGTTCAAGAGCCAAAAACTAAGCCTTTTTATTGATTGGGTTGTTTCCTAGGAAGGAGGAAAGAGGATGTGGAAGGTGATGTTGGAAAAATATTCATATTGGCTCCTACTCCACATTTTTTGCATTTTTCAAAAGTGCTACTGATGAACTCCCACATCTGCTTAACTATGCTGTCTGTACAAGATGCGGATAAATGAAGACATTTATTCTGGTGGATAGTCACATATATTAACAAAATCCAGTTCTGGAAAAAAGTTACTAGTATAAAGTATTGAATATAAAATCGTTTCATATCCTAGTAGAACATGATGTATTATTGAAAGGATTTCTCCAGATTTCTTTGAGATTTTATGCTGTCTCAGTATTAAAATGTTCTCTAATTCCAGTAATATACAAGCATTAAAGACATGATTTGAAGATCTCAGTAGTTTTAGAAACAAAGGTACATAATAGTATCCTTCCAGCAGAGACATGTGATGGCAAGTATGACTGATTGTATTATAGTTGTCTTCTTTTTCCTCTTCATCTCAAGTGTTGCATATCTTGACATATTAGTCTGTCCTGCAGCAGCTTCCTGTAGGTGAGATTTACCTCTACTCTGCAATGTCAAGATGGGTCGGTGACCCACTTCAGCTTACAAAAGTGAACCAGAAGTGATCAAAGGCTATTTCTAGGGGAAGATTTCTATCCAATTGTCTGTGTCTAAGAGCTAACTTCTTTCCACTTAGCTATAAAAATAGCATATTTCCAGAGGGAATTTTCTTTCAACTTATATACTGGAAGAATATAGCATGTGAAATTGAGGCAAAACTCAAACACAGCAAGAATTAAGCTAATATTAGAATATTATATTGATATCAGTTACTTACCATTCTTGTATACCTTTATGATAGTTGACTACAGCACATCGGAATTTAAGAAATACTAAACAAATACTTAACAGTTAACACATCCTGCTTGGTGATATTACATATTTTTAATAAATAAGTATTCTCTCTGTGATCACTTGAGGGGTTAACTTTTTCCATAAATGTGTTTAATCACTCTAGAGCACTGTATCTAGTATCCACAATCATTATACAGACCTTGTGATTGAGATGAGTAAGAAAAAAAAAATCTAGATTTCTCACTTCTCTTTTCCTCTTCTCCTTTTTCTCCAAATTCTCCTATTAATAAAGGAAGAATGAAACATTGTGGATACCAAACAAAAGATTTCAAAGCCAGAATTCTATTCTTTCAGAAATAGATGAAGTAAATCAGAATGGCTCAAGGAAGAAGAAAAACATGAAAACATGATTTTCCCCCTTTCTGGCTTCAACAATAGAGTCTGAATAGGATTCTAAATATCTAATAAACCATTTGCCTTGGCTAATTTTTTAAAATATAGTTTTCTTTAAATAAATAATAATTTTAAAAATTTTAAAAATTTAAAGTAAATAGTAATTTGATGTTTGCTTTTGGGAGGCATGACAAAAGACTGCGTTAACATTGTGTGAGTTGAAAGGCTAAATTTTAATCAGAATTTAAACAAAATGAAAAATATATGGTATTAAGATAAATAGCTTTTAGGTACATTTTCGACATGGCACACACACAGGGACATCTTTATTCTTCTTTTCCTCTCCACAAATCAATAAGCAGTTCATGTAATTCAAATAGATATGTTTCTTTCAGAAATAGTTTAGACGTAAAAAAGTTAGAGGAAGAGAACCAGTATTGGTGGTACATTCTTTAAAAATAGCAGTCAAATAACTATTAACCATAATTCCAAAATAATAACAATCAAATGCTCTTGAAAAGAGAAGATTGTAAGCAGAATATACAAAAAGTGATAATGCCAGAACTGCTTCAGCAGCTGCTCTCTGACATTTAAGATTTCTAGTACATGACAATGTTTTAATCAGGATTAAATGCTTTCAGGAACTAATTTTTTTCTAGTTATAGTTCATTGAAGAAATATGTTGTTCAAAATTAATGAAAGGATAACAGGTTATAGTAGAAAGAATGCTTACACACTCATTGTGGTAGGCAGTAAAATATCTTCCCCAAATATCTATAGTCCCAAAATATCTAATCTATCGAATGTAGATTTACATTTTATATAAGTTTGTAAAATAATCACCTTTCATTACCCAAGGAACACAAATTTGAATAATTATCAGATGGGGAAAGTATACTCAAAAGTCCCAGGGTAGTTCAAAGGGACATGATTAAGTAAGAGCCATCAGAAAGATGCAAAGATGCTACATTAGAAGATAAAGGAAAAGATAACAATCCAGATTCTGAAGTTTCTGGAAAGCGGAACAGGAAGTAAATGCCTTTTCCACAAGAATCATCTGAAAAATATTTTAGCTCTGTAGATGGCTCAATTTTAATCTAGTGAGATTTCTTTTAGATTTCTGTCCTTTAGAACTGTAAAATGATAAATACAGATTATTCAAGCCAATTAACTTGTAGAAATATTTTACAGCAGATTTGGTTTAGAAAACAATCTCAACTACAGCCTTTTCTTGATGCAGCTACAAGAATACCACATGTCCTAGTTTCTGAGAATAAGAAAAATTTGCCACCATCTTTTTACACATGTATGATGTGCATACTACAAAGGACCTTGCATTAATGAAGTCTTGAAATTCTAAATAATATTTAAATAAGAAGCTCCCTATCTTCATTTTCACATTTGGGGATCACTAATTACTAAAGTTATGTAGAAGGTTAAGGAAACAGTAACTCAATTTTCTATCCTTCCTAACTTCCCAACAGAAATTAGAGAATCCAATAAAGATACAGCAATCCCAGGACAGTATAGGATGTTATAGGATCACTAGATGGTGAAAAAAAGTTAACAAAAATGGGTCCCCTGGAAGAGTGGGAAACAAAATCTTCATCTAAAGATTGTGATATTGCTAGAAAATAGTTTCTACTATGCTAAGTCTTTCATAATTGAACACAGAGAAATGACAAAGTTCAAGTTAATTTGTGCTCTAGTTTTTACTGTACATGAAAACATCTAAGGCTTTAAGGAAACTCTGTCCCTGAATTTTTCAAGTGTGTTCTTCACTCATATAAGACTTGTCTGTGAACTTCTAGTTAAGAGTATTACAAAAGGAAACAATATGTCATTTAAAGGCCAGTATAGATGAAAAGGAAATAAGGTTGTTTTCTTTTTTTCTTTTCTTTTTTATTTTTATTGTGAGAATACCGTATAGAGGAGTTACAATTACATGGGCAAGATAACGAGTACATTGCATATCAAGCATTGTTGTCTCCTCTTTGTTTCCCCTTCCCATCCCTTCCCATACTACCTCCCCTCCCCCTACCTGATCCTCCCCCACACACCAAATTTGTAAAGTTTGTTTTTCCACACAATGACTTGTACTTCTCATTGTTGCAATGGATCCACCTGCAACCCTAGTTAAACGATTTATTTTTGCCCTTCCCTTCCATAAATTATACCAATATCAAATACAGTGAAAGCAGTGGTTATACTGTGGGGGAGGAACATACAAAGCAACAAAGAAATCATCTTAGAAATACGTTAGAAACAATTGCATAAAAGGAAAAAAATTTGAATACTTATCTTGGGGTTCATTCCCCTAAAATCAAGAAAATGTGGTATATATACACAATTGAATTCTTTACCTCCCTCAGAAAGAATGGCATTTGTTAAGAAATGGAAAGTATTGGAAAAAATTATGTTAAGTGTAGTAAGCCAGGCCCAAAGAAACATAGGTCCTATGGTTTCCCTTATTTGCAACTACTAGTATATGTCTGAGTCAAGCAGAAAAGGTCAGATAAGGTGATGTTAGGGGAATAACGTTGTTTTAAAAGTGTTCTTCAGCAAAGAAACAAAGACATGGAGCTTTAATAGTGCCTTATTCATAGATATTTCACTCCTGACATGATTCTCTTGTTGCAGGAGTCAGTTATCCTTTCCTTTAATCTGCTCCTGAGTTCTCCATAGCTACAAGGATTCAAAAAAGCAAGATCCAATGAGTCTGATCAGCAAAAGGAGCCTCTTTTTAAACCAGTGCTTTAAGGATGGTCCCAAAGAAAAATGTGTTATTTTATTGTTTGCTTGTTTGTTTGTTTAGTTTGTGCTGGTTCTGGGGCCTGAACTCAGAGGCTGGACCCTGTCCCTGAACAGTGTCTTTCCTGCCCACCTGCCCTCCAAGCTAGGACTCTATTGCTTGAGCCAACTCCACTTCTGGCTTTTTTGGTGTTTAATTACAGATAAGAGTTTGACAGACTCTCCTGTCTGTGTTGGTTTTGTGATATTTTTAAATCCAAGTTACATAAACTGTATGGACTTCTCTTTTGAACCAAGAAAATTTTGGTGAAGTTTATTATAAAGCTAATATTTGACAATTTTTAAAAGAAGAGAATATGTCCAACAAAGAAGCCATAACTTAACTCAGCAAAAGGTGCACTGAACTATTTAGGAATTATTTTCTCCACTTGTGAAGATTGATATTGACTTCGTCATTCCTCTTAGGGAAAATTAAAGTCATATTTGTCCTTTTTCTGTTGGTATTGGGGCTTCAACTCGGATCCTGGGCACTGTCCCTTTGCTCTTCAGCTCAAGTTGAGTGCTCTCCCAGTTTAGTTAAAGCACCACTTCCGGGTTTCTGGTGTCTAATTGAAGATAAATATCTCATGGACTTTCCTGACCAGGCTAGGTTTGAAATACAATCGTCTGGTCTCAACCTGCTTAGTAGCTAAGATTACAGGGGTGAACCACCAACACTCGGCTCATATTTGCATTTATGTGCACTTAATGACACTGTACACAAATAATGGAAATTTGAATCAAATAATGACATTGCAGTTTTTCAGAAAATTTGAGGTAGCAATATATATGTCCTCTTTTACTATGTTGTTACATTGTGACTCATGAGCTATGGGACTCTTACATTAGCATCCTCTGTTGTCTCCCTATGTGGACTTAGTATCAGAAATTGTTCATTGAGAAATAAAGGCTGAGATTTTTAGAAAGCAAAGGAGATTACGTATGAAAGAGCAGCATAGAAGGATATACAACTTACCACACACAGTTTAACAACTGGCATAAGTGATTATATTGCAACGGCAATGAGGAATAAGCCTAGTAAATAACTAGTTGTTCAATAACCAAAAATGGCTCTCTAGAACAGTTTGTTGTATAACTTAGTTATTATTATCATTTATTTTTTTCCATCTGGAGTTATTCCTTCTCTTCTGTCAAAACAATAAATGAATCTCTGCCTTTTTGGTACCATGACTTACCAAAAAGGTTTCCAAATCTCACTTATACTACCTTTCTAATTGTGATTAGCAGTGACCACTCAAAAGCCTGGCATCTTTGAATTTCCTGGATTAATCTTCACTTGATATCTAAGCTCATTCCAGGTATTAATTGCCATGACCTATTAAAAAAAAGTGGTTTTTTTTGTTCAACACAGTATTCTAATATAGGTAAAGTCCATGCATGATTTAAGGACTATTGTTAGGTATCAGTTGGAAGGAGCAATTATATATTCCAATTATGGGTTTTTTATTTTGCATTTACTAGCTAAATGACTCTTTTGCTAGACCTGAGGCTTGAAATCAGGGCTAGGGAACTGTTCCTGAGCTCTTTTTTTTTAAATTTGATCAAAGCTAGCACTTTACCACTTGAGACAAAACACCCTTTTCAGTGTTTCTTTTTCTGGTTATGTGGTACTGAGAAATTGAACCCAGGTTCATGCATGCTAAGCAATAACTGTTCCATGAAGCCACATTCGCAGAGTCCTAAATGACATTCTTTTTTTAATATTAATAAGTTGTTTTGTGAAAATACATTACAGAGGGTTACAATTACATGAGCAAGTTAATGAATTCATTTCTTATCAAGTATTGTTGCCTCCCACTTTTTTCCTCCTTACCATCCTTGCCCACCGATCGCTCCCCGGCCCCCCACCCCCGCCAAAGTTGTAAAGTTCGTTTTTCAACATAACGTCTTGTTGCAATGGGACTTTCTTAAGATGGAATTACTTTTTCATTCCGTTAATATGTATTATAATTTAGGACAGGTCGTATAAAAGGAACTGGAAAAGAATACTAAGTCCAGTAACGCTGACGTACCTAAAGATTGTGAAATAGATAGAAAATAGTATACACTATGCTGTCTTTAATATTTTAGGTCTGATTACACAAAAACTTTCTTCTCTTAGGAAATGACCCTTTATTAATACTCAAGATTTGTAGCTTATAACCCAGAAACAAACAATGCTTCTAAATGTAAACAAGCATGATACTAATAGTAACCAAGCCTACTTCCATCGCTATAGCAGATAAATAAGAATGATCTTGGGGAATAGTTAAACAGTCTTGAAGTTTTTCATATCTTTCCTCTTCTCCAAAATGAGAAGCCCTAGTCAAGATATGATAAACATTAATAAAGGATTTTTATATTTTTTCTTGTTCAAATATACTTTCCTCTTTGAAACCTGACTTTGAAAGAATCAGACCCTCAAAATTATTTTATAGATAAAACTTTACTGCTTTGGCTTAGATGTTTTCCTGCCTTTGGTTGTTGCTTTCAATTATTTTGGCAAATACATAGAAAAACAAGTTAGATCCATTACGCTTATCTTGGATTGTTCAAAGTCAAGCTGTCTTCAAAGTTTTCTGTTCCCTTTTTCACTGATGATAAAAGTTTAATTATTGCTCTTTAAATGCAAAAAAAAGTGATACTTTAACGTATATTCTCATTGAAATCGGTGAAAACAGGAGGGTTTGTAATTGCTTTTATAATTGTTTTCAAGTATTTTCTTTAGCTATATTCATTATTACCTTTGTTCCTGTCTTCTAATCAAGAACACAGGATTACCCAAAAATTTCTTAAGATATAAGATGTTTGACAGAAAAAAATAGGTGTATAATTAAAGATTTTCATCTCTTAAGAGACTGAAAAGCTCAGAAGACATTTTGCTGTTACTGGCATGGTTAAGATGAATTGAATGTTTTGGTTCTTAAACTAACTGAAATACATGTAAAATGTTACAGTTGTTCCAAACAATGGTTTTGGCTTATACCTTTCTGATCCAATGAGATGAAACCTCTGACAAGGTTGGAGGGCATATCGCTTTTAGGGTAGAAGGGTTAATGTTAGAATGTCAAGGTAGATTCCTAAAACAGAACTGCCTATCACGTATCAGTTAATTATACTTAAGGTATATAAACATACAAATATGAATTGAGTGATAAATGTGTGTTACAAAATTGATTCAATGACAACTAAATCCAGAACCCACTTCTCTATATTTATATAAACTAGTATATCTATTGAGGATTTAAAAAATTTTAGAATATATATTTTAACATTTATGGCAAAATATGTGTTTATTTGTAACTGTATATTTTTAATTTTTGTCAGTCATGGGGCTTGAAATCTGGACTTGGACACTGTCCCTCAGCTCTTCAAGACTAGTGTTCTACAACTTGAGCCACTGCCAGTTTTCTGGTGGCTCATTGTAGATAAGAGTCTCACGGACTCTCCTGGCTAGGCTGGCTTTGTACCATGATTCTCAGCTCTCAGCCTCCGTAGTAGCTAAGGTTGCAAGTATGAGCCACTGGCACTTAGCTACATAATTATTTTTACATATTTATGAAGTATTGAATGCTAATCCCATTCATTTATATGTTGTGTGATGATCAAGGTACATCATATCCATTAATTTCTGCATGTAACATTTCTTTTTCGTGAGAATGCTCTAAAACTTATCTTCTGGCTGTGAGGAAATATCTATTCTTAACTATAATCACTTTGCTTCTTGTGTTATACAATTAATATGTTTACTTTTAGTCATAGAAGTCTGCTAATTAAAGTTATATAAAACATGAATTGTAAAATGAAAGAAATTCATGGTTCCATTACTTATTTTAAGAAAATAATTATGCCTTTTTTTTCAATTGTATTTCTGTGGGAATGTGTAATATTCATTGATTTAACTTTTAAAATTGATAACAGTTACATTATATCAAGTTGATACAAACTTGTATTTGAAAATTGCACACTTAACACAAATATACTTCCACTTTCCTCTACCACATAATTAAAATAACAGTAAAGCAAAGATTGGTGTTAGCCATTCATGTGTACAATCCTAGAACTCAGGAGGCTGATACCTGAATATTTTAGTTCAACGTCAGTCCAAACAGACAAAAATGTGAAAACTTATCTCCAATTATCCAGCAAGACGTAGCAGGTGAGGATGTGGCTCAAGGATAGAGTGTCATCAGACATGAGCAAAATATACAAGGGAGACCAGTAAACACAGAGTTCAAGCCCTATAAATGAGATATACACACAAGACAACCACAAAAATGTACTATGAACATCAGTAATGAAGACAAAATATTAGAAAAAATCATGAGAAATATGTAAATATCTGGAAGACAGAAATCATTTGACAGAATTTTGATTCATGAGAGGGAAAAGTCGCAATCTCTTTTGCACAATCTCATTGTAGTCATTTGTGTTGAAACCTGACTCTTGGGTAATATGTGAAAGAGTAGTCACAGTGCCTGTGACTATGCACTACCCCACTCAGCATCCAGTTTCTCAGTTTCTTGATAGCATTTATTTATTTTTTGGGGGGGGGTCCGGTCGTGGGGCCTGAACTCTGGGCCTGGGCGCTGTCCCTCCGCTCTTCAGCTCAAGGCTAGCACTCTACCACTTGAGCCACACTGCCACTTCCTGCTTTTTTCTTTTTTGCTTATGTGGTGCTGAGGAATCGAACCCAGGGCCTCAGGCATGCAAGGCAAGTGCTCTACCACTGAGCCATCTTTCCAGTCCCTCTTGATAGCATTTAGTATGGTCATTATTGTATTGCATGAAATAATTCTCACACATGTTTTATGATATCACTTTTGTTTTAATGTGCATTTAGTTGATGACTGATGATGCTTTTCTTGTGCTTTTTTTTCACAAGATGTATTTTGCTGGTTTCTAATTGATGTTCTTTTAAACATTAGGTTTTGAGAGTTCTATGTAGAATCTAGATTTAAGGCATTCTTCAGGTATAGGATTTGCAAATATTTTATCCTTGACTATGGGTACCCTTCATCATCATTATCATCATCATCATCATCATCATCATCATCGTCATATTATTATTACTATTATTAGTTTTGTACATGTACGTATGTTTCTGGGGCTTGAACTCAGGGTCCCTGGGATTTGTTGCAATTTGTTAACAATTTACCATTTGAGTCGTGCCTCACTTCTGGCTTTTTGCTGATTAAAAAAATAAGATTCTCAGGGACTTTATTTTGTGGGCTGCCTTCAAACAGCAATACTAAAATCACATCCTCCCAAGTAGCTAGGATGAGATACATGAGTCATCTGCTAATAACTTCTATTCACTACTTGTATATGAGCTTTCACAGACTAAATTTTTCTATACTTTTATTGAGTTCAACTATATCGTTTTCATTTTGTATAATTTTAATGCCAAATTTAAGAATGCTTCATCTCCAAAATTATCAAGACATCTTCCTTTGCTTTTCATTTTCATCACTCTTTTTGTTTTATATACATTTTAATCCTGCTAGAAGTTAATATTTTAATAAATTGTTATGTGTAAGTCAATGTTCACTTTTTAATTTGCCCAAATTCTGTCTAACCTATCACCATTTATTAAAGAGAATGTCATTCCACAAATATTTGATTTAACCCTTATTAAATATTCCTTGATAATATTTATGTGGATCTAATCTGGTGCCCTACAGACCCATTGAGCTGTATAATCTTTTCTCTACAAATATAACAATTTTAAACTTACACCTTTAAAATTGGACAGAGAAATATATTACAGTTTATCTTTCTTTGTCAGTGAGTCAAAGATTGCTAGTCAGATGTTTTTAGAAATTGTCATAAACATAAATAAAACTGTGAAGCTGGCCACTCTTGGCTCTTGTTTTTAATTCTAGCTGCATAGGAGGCTGAGATCTGAGTATTGCCGTTCAAAGCCAGCTGGAACATGATTGTCTGTAAGATTCTTATGTCCAATTAACCACCAGAAAACTAGAAGTGGCACAATTGTTCAATGAGTAGAGCATTCACTTTGAAATGAATAGCAGAGGGACAGCGCCCAGGGCCAGATTTCAAGCCCCATGAATGATGATAAAAAGGGGAGGAGACAATTTATATGTTTGCTCAATTGTATCCTCCAATCCACAAAAATTGTATGTCTCGGGGCTGGGAAGTTGGCTCAGTGGTAGAGCGCTTGCCTTGCATGCCTGAGGCCCTGGGTTCGATTCCTCAGCACCACATAAGCAAAAAGAAAAAAGAAGCCGGAAGTGGCGCTGTGGCTCAAGGGGTAGAGCGCTAGCCTTGAGTTGAAGAGCTGAGGGACAGCGCCCAGACCCAGAGTTCAGGCCCCACGACTGGACCCAAAAAAAAAAATTGTATGTCTCCATTTATTTAGATTTTTGCTTTTATATTCAGTATAGTATAATTTTCAATGTCAGTGGGTGAACACACTTTAACACATTTTGACGATGTGTGAAGATAGCACAAAGAAATTCACAGAAAACAGTTGAAACATAAAAGGCAATGGGAATGGAGAAAGAGAAATGGGTTAATCAGGCCCTTCATCAATATGTGCGAGTGTAAAATATTTCAATAAGATTTCTTCATACAATTAATATACAACAAAGGCTTTAGTATTCAAGTATGATATAAAGAATAAATACACATTCTGTGGTGAAATGAAAGAAAGATAGATGAGAGAAAACATACTTACAGTGATTGTGTAAATAAACTACGAAATTTGGTCAACATTCTGAGGGCTAATGGCTCATTGGACTAGAAGGCTGCTGGTATGTAAGATAATACTAAAATGTTAGACTTGGGTCTATCTTTACGACTGCTTAATACTATTGCTTTTTTAGTCAGTATTCCTTTTTATTGTTGTTGTTGGTGGTGGTGGTTGTGGGCCTTGAACTCTGGACCTGGATGCTCTTCCTCAGCTCTCCAGCTCAAGGCTAGAGCTCTACCACTTCAGCCATAGAGCCACTTCCGGTATTCTGGTGATTTATTGGAGAAAAGAGTCTCATAGACTTTACCTGTACAGGTTGGCTTTGAAACTCGATCATCGGATCCCAGCCTCCAGAGTAGGATTAGAGGTGTGAGCCACTGGCGCCCTGCTCCTGTGTACAACATCTTAACCATAACATAAAATAAAGTAAAATAAAAAAAGGACATGTTTGGCAAATAATGTAAAATGATAACTTACACTCAAATGAAAATAATAATATACGTATATGCCTATATATATATATGTACACATCTTTATATATGTATATATGTATATATAGGTATTTGTATTTATACAAATATAAGTATGAATCTATACATATGTACACATAGTGTGCATACATATGCATTTATTTAAATAGACTTGAATCAGAAATATATTAAGAGCATATTAATGTCAAAGAAATACTATAACCATCCTGAAAAAGTTATCAAAAAAACCAAATGCATATCTCTATAGTAATGTGAAAACAACAAAGGAACATATGGAAAGATCATAACATAGCTATACATTGCATACATATAGAGATTAGTGATAATAGAAAAAATAAGATAGCCCTGCACAACCATTATGTAGAAATTGGGATCCTTATACAATGGTGCTTGGCACTTAAAATGATATAGTCAGTTAAACATACTGGCAATCTTTAAAATATTACACATAGAGTTGCCTCTAAGATCCAGCATTTTGAACCATAATTTTATATAAAAATAGATTTCAACATATGTTCAATGAGACACATATACAAGAATATACATAGCAAAACCTTTTACAATAACATACAATAAAATATTGAAATGCCCATTGAGGATTATTCATATGCTTACAAAACAATATACTCTATCCATGAGAAAAATTTACATGGACTTACTTTGCAAATAGTAGTATTACATGGGAGAAATGGATAAAATAGACTACATTTTCTAATTATATGCTGCTCAAGGTGATGGTAGGTTGAAATGATGAAAGGAAGTGACTACTAATAAATACTGGAGTATTTTGAGAGGGTAGTAATGACAAAATGTTACAGAACTGAAGGTGATGTTCTTACTCCAACTCTTTATCATTCTAAGAATCATTGTACTTTATCAAAGAATTACAGAGTGTTTTGCATTAAACTTAGGAAAAAATTTAGTATAGTAGTGGGTGAATCTGAGAGGCTCAGTGGTAGAGCTCTTGCCTTGCATGCATGAGGCCCTGAGTTCAATTCCTCAGCATCACATAAACAAAAAGAAAAATCCAGATGTGGCACTGTGGCTCAAGTTGTAGATCGCTAGCCTTGAGAAGAGCTGAGGGACAGCAACCAGGCCCATAGTTCAGGCCCCAGGCCGCACTGCCCTCCCCCCAAAAAAGACCAATAATTGCTTTGAATTACCATTTTTATAATCAATGTTTAAGCTCCCAGATATTGGATAATATACTCCTGATATTTTCAAACCACTTACTTTGAAATATTCTAACAGCCCAAAGGCTGACAAAAAGAAAAGCAGTTTATATTTAAATTTCACAAAATCTGATAAAAGGGTTCATAAAATTTTATTATTTGAATTTTATTCTCCAAGTCCCAGGTTGAAAATATTTTTAAATGGGATTTGAATTGAGATTCAACTCTCTATTCAACTATCATAATTAATTTTTTGAATATTTGTATTATGTTTATTTGTATGAAGGGGTTGCCATTCACTGAAACAGTGTGTGGATACAGAGCATCTTGATCAATGTCACGCCTTTCAACATTTTTATCCAACCCTCCAAATCCTTATATATCTCAATATTATGTTATGGAATTACTTGGCATTTAAGAAAGCAGTTTATTGTACAATGAACCTGGAATTGTGTTACCACTTCTACATCTTCACCCCAATTTCACACTTCCCTTTGCTTTGTATGTTTCAATTTTGGGAAGTATACAATGGATTCTTGCCTGTACTTTCCCCTTCAAATTCCTACCCCTCTCACATTTCCTCCTACTGACCTCTCTTTCATTACACATTTACTGATATTTATTTTGTTTGGTTTTGACTTAGTCTTTTAAGAGAATTATAGTATTTTCACTCTCCATGGACTCTGACACTTCAGACAATTCTTTTGTACCTCCTTCCATATCATCTAGTGTGTTTACTTTTACATTTATAGGCACCTTGTATCTACCACAAATGAGGAAAATCATGCTAGATAAGTTTCTCTGGGACTGTTTTATTTCACTTAATATTATTTCTAAGTGTTTCATTTTCCTTAAGAATGGTGCAATATTATTCTTTCTGATGGATGAACAGAATTCTATTATATATGTATATATATATTTTTGTATATATATATATATATATATATATGTATATATGTATACATACATATATGCCCATAAGTGGAATTGCTGGATCATAGGTAGTTCACCATTCAGTTCTGTGAGCAATTTCCATGGTGTTTTCCAAAGTGTTTGAACAAGATTACATTCCCACCACCAGTGTAATACAGTTTCCTTTGAGTCACATCCCTATCAGTATCTGTGATTGATTGTTTTTTCATGATATTGCAACAGGGGTGAGATGAATCTCATTGTTGTTTGGATTTACATTTCTTTAATGGAGAGAGTTTTGTCTATTTCTCATTCTTACTTCTTCTTCTAAGAGGTTAAGTTTTTATCCCATATATTAATCTATATGTCTGCAAGTGGATTTTTCTTGCTAAAACATGTTCTCACACAGTTTTTGGTTAACTATAACATATGCATAGAAACAGACACACACATATCAGTTCATGCACATACAGCCATGTAATAACTTTAAAATATTTCGTATTAAATTTATGTGTAATGAAGAACTAGAGGTCAGGATTATCATACAAAACCACTTACCTGTGAGAGTGAGTACCTGAAATTAAAAATTTCCAGTCGATTTACCTAAACCATCAATCACTTAAGTCTCCAATTTGTCATCTCTTTGAGAGCTTCTTGGTTTTATGGTTTCTTTCTCCTTTACTGTAGGAGTCAGTAAATCAATATCCAGAATAATGTATCCTCAATTTCTGAAAAACATTTAAAGGCGTTTAATTGTATCTCAACTAATTTCCTCAGTTGGAAAGCATTTATTTGCTTGCAGAAATTGGGGAAAATGGTAATCATAACACAGTTTGTAAGCTTTAGAGATTCAATTCTATTTAGCCCATTTTCAACACAGATTCAAATGTTTATTAAATTATATGCTGCATCAAGTTCTTCTTCAGGTATCTGAGAACAATCCACAACTTCAAATTATGTATATCTGGAATAAAATCTTAGTTCTATCAACTTCTATCACAAAAGTGTTGGCAATAATTTCCCAACTTTAGCGATTGTGTGTGTGTGTGCAAGTGTGTGTGTGAGTGCATGTGAATGAGTGTGCATTCAGAAGTTCTGGGATTTGAACTCAGGACCAGGGCACTGTTCCTGGGTTTTCCTTTTGCTCAAGACTCATGCTCTACCACTTGATACACAGCTTCCTCCCTCCCCAACTGACCACATCAACTACTGTAATCACATAAACTGATGGGTAGTAAGGTTAATATTGCCAAAAGAGGTCTCTTAAAAGTTCAGAGTTAATTATTTAAATTATGTAAGGCCAAAATTCTTCTTGAGTGTTACTACAGATTTAAATCTGGTCACATAATCGACCTACATAAACTTTTTTACAAATCTAACATTTTGCTTGTGAAAATTCTGAAAGTTCCCTCAAAGGGTATCTAATCCATTCAGGGTTATAGTGCACTAGAGTGAGACTATTTTGCCCTTAAATTGCATCACAATTCACTGTACCAAGTTATGAAAACTTCAACGTACCCAACAATGGATGAACACATAAAAATTAGTTATAGTATGTGGGTGTGTGTGTGAGTGTGTGTGCGGTATATGACACACATATATATATGGAGAGAGAAATACAGTATTATTTAGTCATAAAATAGAATTAGACTATATGCAGAAAAAAGGATGGCATTGGAAATCATGTTAAACAAAGTAAACCAGACTCGGAAAGATTAATATTGTGTTTTATTTTATATATGAAATTACAACTTAAAAAACAAACAAAATGAAGACAAGTGTGAATAAAGATGAGAGAACAGCCATGGAGGAGGGGCAAAAAGAGAGAATGATGGGAGATATTTATGGACCCAATATTGCTTGGTTGTTTGAATATCAACTTCACAGAGAGCAGTAATAAACTTTTTTCATAATTGTTGGATTGTGTTTTTCTTATATGTATTAATTCACACATACTGTTTCATAGATTTTGATATTTTGCAGATGCTTTTTAATGCACTGCTTGTACAACTCTTCTTGTACAAGTCTTCTGCAAGTGCTGTACTTCTTGAGCCTTACTCCAAACATTACATTCAATTTTATATGTAAATAGTAAGGAAATAGTTATTTTGTAAGAGTGAAATTTTAAGGATATAAGGAAATTCGAACATATCAAAATAAATGATAAATATAGAAAGTGTGAAAACTGTAATTCTCATATTGTGTATATTCATCTCACAAATAAAGTGTACATGCACTGTATGTCCTCTATATATTTTATATACTTTTATATATTGTATATTTATTTTATATGTACTGTAGTATGGCGCGTATATATAGTGCCTTTTATATGTATATGATCCCATTTTAAATATAGTGCCAATCTATATAAGTGCACATAATAAAAAAAATATATATATATGTGTGTGTACACACACACACACACAATTCCATTCCTGGGACTTAAACTTACATCCTGGCCACTGTTCCTGCCTGACCCTGGACCCCTTTGGCCCAAGTTAGTGCTCTACCACTTAATCAACCTTCTGGCATTGGTGGTTAATTGGAGATAAGAGTCTTAAGGCCACTCTTGCCTTGTTGACTTTGGACTGGGAGTCTTACATCTCAGTTTCCTGAGTAGCTAGGATTACAGGTGTGACCACCTCCACCTTGTGACAAATCTTTTAACTTTAAACACACTATGTATTCTCAAGTGCTGCTAGTTAAGTTTGCTGCACATCAGAAGACATGTGAAAACATGTTTTTAATACTAATGGATGGAGGATGGTGTTAAACAAAACAAGGAACATTTGCATAGTAAGTTACATTATAATAAATCAAGCCATGTATGTAGTGATGAGAAGCTGTTGGGGTTCAGTTTCTTTACATTATTAACAGAACCATTAAAAATATACAAAGTATAATTGTTTTTAAGCTATTTGCAGAAAATGACTAATTTTATACCTTAATATTTATATAATTGTAACTAAGTTAGTTAAAGGTGAGGAAAGGAAGTACTGGGGCTTTAAACACAGTGCCTAGGCCCTGTCCCTTGGCGTTCACTCCCCAAAGCTAGTACTCAATCACTTAGCCACAACTCCATTTCAGGCTTATTGTTACTTAATTAGAAATAAAGCTGTCAAGATCTTTTCTACACCACTTGGCTTTGAACTGTGATTCCCAAATTTCAAACTCCTGAGTAGCTGGGACTGCTGTCTTGAGCAACTGACATAAAGTTATTTTTTGTTACTGCTACTTATGAAGTAAATCCTGTGTAGGCTATAAAATCATGTTAAAATTTATGTCAAGTATCTAACCAGATTGTGAAGAAGAAAGTATAATGTGATAGTTTATCCAAAAATTTAGCCTAGAGAAGATTCCCAGACAATCTTTAAGCAACATATAATCGTGATGATAATGTGACAATTTTTCTTGCTAGAACGCTAGTTATGTACTGGAACTCACTGAGTTACAAATGCTGGTTTATTTTACTCGTTGGTCACTTTCAGGAGTGCTGAGCTATGTATAAATGGACATTGAAGTTCAATATATATCACTGCTCTGTATAACAACTATTAGTAATTTTTGGCAAGGAAGTCATCAGAAAATTTTGCTGTTTCCTTCTCAAACTATAATCATATTCTTTGGTGACCTCAGACTTTCCTGCCTTACTGAGTTCAAACTGCCTGAAGCTAACATAATCTTTGTTTTGTTTGAGTGAAGCAACCCCCTGCCAGTTGCCCCAGCTTGAACCTCCTTCACTTTTCCCATCTCTCAACTCTCCTATAGATTATGACGCACCGGGCTTGATTTAATTAAGTTGAATTTAAACTCCAGTTTAAGGTCATTCTTCACATTTTGGGCTTTGCATTTCTGTGCGCTGCTTCTTCCTTAAAATAAAGAAGCTAATATTTTAATTTGCAATGAGATTTTTTTCCCTTCTCTGAAACCTCATCATTATTCCTTGTGAAGAATACCCTAAGACTGATGTGTTCTGACTGGTCCATTTTTCTCTGTAGAAGCTCACATAGCTCAGTTACCTTTAACTCTGGATCTATTATAGACCCATAGAAATATAGTTAGTACCTCAACACTGACAGATAAAACATCTTCTCACCATTTTTGTCATCTGACTTAGATATTAAACCTTGTATTTTATAAGTCACTTAAGAAGTGGCATTAGGTTTTTCAAAAGGAAAAAGATGTATGTGGAAGTCTTGATTTTTCTTAAGAAATCTCCCTGAGTTGTGAGAGAAAATGTTGAAACTCTGTTTCTCCACTTATGTAGAATGGTTCTAATGTTTAGAGAGAATGGTTGCTTGAAAAAGAATGAAGACTGTTGAATTTATTTTCCATTTTTTGAGAATAAAAGGGAAATCTCAAAATATATAAAATAAGTAGTAAAATCCATATACGCTAACTTTTCTTCTCATCTACTTTTTTTTTTTTTTTTTTTTTGGTCGGCCATGGGGCTTGAAATCTGGGCCTGGGCACTGTCCCTCAGCTCTTCAGCTCAAGGCGAGCACTCTACAGCTTGAGCTACAGCGCCACTTCCGGTTTTCTGGTGGTTTATTGGAGATAGGAGTCTCACGGTCTCTCCTGCCCGGGCTGGCTTTGAACCTCGATCGTCAGATCTCAGCCTCTTGAGTAGCTAGGATTACAGGCATGAGCCACCAGCGCCCGGCTTCTCATCTACTTTTAAGAGGCTCAAGCTACCTTCTTACAAGATTCCAAATGGACCAAAAGGAGAAAACATGTTTTTATATTTTAACATAGAAAGTTAGAAGAGTGTGGTGAAATATACCTGTAGCATTTCGTCTGTATATGGAGTTTAAGAGCTCATTTAAAGTTCATTTTGTTCTTTACCCAAACTAATTAAAAGGGATATCAATACAATCAATTTGTAATTATACATATGTGAAATATCAAATTGATTAATTACAAAAATAACATAATATTTTCTAATCCAAATAAGTTTGCATTTAATATTATCCTGGTGGATTCCACTCACTGCTTTTTCTAAATGAACATTTTATTTACAAATTCTATAGAATTTGACTCCTGAATGACCACCAGCTTCATCTATTTCCTGTATGTAAGTCTGATGTTTTAAATAATTGAATATTCATCATGTAAAAGCTTATATGTCAAATGTTCCTTCAGAAAACAAGTTAAATGTGATCAAAGAATTTTATGTAAACAAAAGTAAAGGATTCATCTTATGTGCTTAAATTTGACTTAAAATCACTTTGCCCAAGTCTTTCCATTTTTGTACTAATGATACACTATCATTCTTTCTGATGGATGATTAGAATTCCATTTTGTATATATACCACATTTTATTCCATCCCTCCTTTGAGGGGGTATCTAGATTGGTTGCATAGCATGACTATGATGAACAATGCTGCAATGAATATGGTTGTGCTTACAGCTTTAGTGTGACCTTATTTGTAGTCTATGAGATAAATGCCCGTGAGTGGAGTTGCTGGGTCATAAGAAAATCTATGGTCGGTCTTTTGAGGAGCCATCATACTGCTTTTCAGAGTGGTTGAACAAGTTTATATTCCCACCAAAAGTGAAGTATGGTTCTCTTTTCCTCACCTCCTCTCCAGCATCTATTGTCATTACATTTCTTGATTATAACCATGCTAACTGGGGTGAGGTAGAATCTCAATGTTGTTTTGATTTGCATTCTTTTTATGGCTAAAGAAGTTGAGGATTCTTTTTTATATAAATATGTTTTTAATTGTAAAGATACTGTACAGAAGGGTTACAGTTACATGAGTAAGGTAATGAGTACATTGCCTCTGAAGCATTGTTACCACTTCATTTGTTTTCCCCTATGATCTTTTCTTCCCGATCTCCCCAACTCCTCTCTGCAACAAAGTTGTAATGTTCATTTTAAACATAGTACATCTAATTGTTTCTATGGATCAACCTGTATCCTTGTTTCAGCATTTTGTTTCTACCCTTCCCTTCCCCAAATTAGAAAAATGTATATAGAAGATGCAGGGCATCAGAATCAAATAAACTAAAAACAGGGGTTATACCATAGGAGAAGAATATACAAAAGAAACAAACAACTCACATAGTACATTTTAATATTTTAAAAATGTCAGCAACAAAGAAAAAAACCCCTTGTTTTCCTATTTTGGGGTTCATTTTGCTTAATATCATCTTATATGGTCATACATGCATAGCTTTTCACCTTTTATACTTGGCTGGTAAGATTATGCTTGACATATACTAGTTATTGCAAATAAGGGAAAACATGGGATCTATGTTTCCTTGGGCCTGGCCTACTTTATTTAGTATAATTTTTTTTATGTCTTTCCATTTTCTAACAAATGGGGCGGTGTCATTCTTTCTGATGGAAGCATAGAATTCTATTGTATAAATATGCCACATTTTTTTTCTTTTTCTTTTTTTTGTCAGTTGTAGGGCTTGAACTCTAGGCTTGAGCACTACCCCAGGTTCTTCAGCTCAAGGCGAGTGTTCTACCACTTGAGCCACAGCCACTTCTGGTTTTCTAGTGGTTTATTGGAGATAAGAATCTCACAGAATTTCCTCCCTGGATTGGCCTTGAACCAAGGCTGAGATCTTCAGATCTCAGCCTCCTCAGTAGCTAGGATTACAGGCATGAGCCACTGGCGCCCAGCAATATGCCACATATTATTGATCCATTCATCTACTGAGGGACATCTGGTTGGTTACATATCTTAACTATGGTAAATAATGCAGTGATAAACACAATTGTGCTGGTAGCTTTAGTATGGCATTGTTTGTGATCATTAGGCTAAATGCCCAAAAGTAGGATTGCTGGGTCATAGGGGAGCTCTATGTGGAGTCTTTTGAGGAACGTCCATACTGCTTTTCAAAGTGGTTGAACAAGTTTACACTCCCACCTACAATGCAGTAATGTTCACTTTTGGCCACATCTCCTACAGCATCTGTGGTTGTTAGAGTTCTTGATTCTAGCCATTCTAACTGGGGTGAGGTGGAATCTCAATGTTTTGATTTACATTTCTTTTATGGACAGAAAATTTGAGCATTTCTTCATGTGTGTATTGGCCATTCTTACTTCCTCTTCAGAGAAGTTTCTCTTTAAGTCTTTAGCTCACTTATTGATTGGGCAGTTATTTCTTAGATATAAGACCCTTGCCCATTGTATGGCTAGTTTAGGTCCTGTCTCAACCCATGGGCTTTCTATTGACCTTGCTAGCTATGTCCTTTATCATGAAGAAGCTCTGCAATTCCATGCAATCCCATTTGTCCAACCTTTCTTTGATTTTTTGTGTTTCTGGTTCTCTCTCACCCCAGTTAGAATGGCAAAAATCAAGAACTCTAATAACAACAGATGCTGGAGGGGATGTGGACAGAAGGGAACCTTACTTCATTGTTGGTGGGAGTGTAAACTTGTTCAACCACTTTGGAAAGTAGTATGGAGGTTCCTCAAAAGACTCCACATAGAGCTCCCCTATGACACAGCAATCCCACTTTTGGGCATTTACCCAAATGTTTACAAACAAGACCACACTAAAGCTACCAGCACAATTATGTTTATTGCAGCATTATTAACCATAGCTAAGATATGGAACCAACCCAGATGCTCCTCAGTAGATGAATGGATCAAGAAAATGTGGTATATATACACAATGGAATTCTATGCATCCACCAGAAAGAATGACATTGCCCCATTTGTTAGGAAATGGAAAGGCTTGTAAAAAATTATATTAAGTGAAGTAAGCCAAGCCCAAAGAAACATAGGTCCCATGGTTTCCCTTATTTGCAATATTTAGTATATGTATGAGTCAAGCAGAAAAGGTCAGATAAGGTGATGTTAGGAAAATGAACCCTAAGATATGTATTTAAATGTTTTTTTTCTTTCATGCATTTGTTTCTAATGCATTTATAAGATTATTTCTTTGTTGCTTTGTATGTCCCTTCCCCACAATATAACCCCTGCTTTCACTGTATTTGATGTCAGTATAATTTGTGGAGGGGAAGAGGAAAAACAAGTCGTTTAAATAAGGATACAGATGGACCCGTTGCAACAATGAGAAGTACAAGTTGTCATGTCGAAAACGAACTTTACAACTTTGCTTGTCAGGGGAGGATTGGGTGGGATTGCGGGGAAGGCTGGGAAGGGATGGGAAGGGGAAACAAAGGAGGAGGCTACAATGCTCGATAAAAATGTACTCATTATCTTGCCCATGTAATGGTAACCCCTCTGTACAGTATTTTCACAATAAAAAATGATTTCCAGCCAAAAAAAAAAAAACAGAAAAGAAAATTTCAGCCTGTTCAAAGAGGATTTTTTCTTATTGCTTCCTGTAATGTTTGAAGGGCGAGTTGAGCATTTGTTCATGTGTCTATGAGCCATTCTTATTTCTTCTTCAGAGAAGTCTCTTGTTAAGTCTTTAGCCCACTTATCAATGTGTGTTTTTTTCCTTGAGGATTGTTTTAGGAGTGGGATTAATTTGTTGAGCTCTAAGTATCCTTTAGATATAATGCCCTTGTCTGATATATAATTAGTAAGAATCTCCTCCCATTCTGTTGGCTTGGTAAAAAATATATTAATTGAAGTAAGCCAGACCCAAAAAGGTTGCAGTTTCCCTCATTTTTTGTGACTACAATGTTCCTGTAAGTCCACAACTACATGCAGTGGATGGTAAAAGAGAAAAAATATATACTTAGATATAATAAATTATACAAAACTTTAAACATTCAAATGCTGGGATCAAAGGAGGATATTCTTGGGACACGATCACTAAGGCTCACTTAATCTGTGCATATGATCATATAAAATGATGCTTATCGAAATGAACTCCAAGAAATGGAAAAAAGAGCATTTTTGGTAGTTTTTGTTCTTATTTGCCACTGTTTTTTGTTTCTGTACCTTTTGTCTAATATGTAAGATTATCTTTTGGGGGGAAGGAAAGGAGCAACACAGAAATGGTGGGATAAAGTGTGAACAAATGCAGCAGAGACACTCACTAGATGCTATGCTGAAAAGGAACTACACATCTTGTGAGGGAAGGGGGTCAGGAGGGAAAAACAGAGAAAATAAGGGAAGAGGTGACACTGTTCAAAAAGAAATGTACTCATCATCTGACTTTTGTAACTGCAGTCCCTCTGTATATCACCTTACGGTAACAATAAAAAAGAAGTAAAAGAAAAAAACACAGTTTGTGCTTCTTTATAGAAGCATTAAGAAGAAGGAGGATTTGGTCCAAGTTAAGACATCTGTTGAAGATTTTTTTATAGAAAAGGCCAAAAGAGAACTTGTTTATATTAATGTTATTTATTTTATTCATTATTATTGAATCTGTTCTAGGCACCAAACACATTTCTAGATTATTGGTAACCAATAATGATGCAATCAATGTTTTATGTACTTATAGGATCTAAATATATGTGGTGAGAGAAACAGGAAAGGAATCAGTAATAAATATGCAATGATAGAAAATAGTAAATGCTATTGGAAAAGGAGATAGACTAGAACGAATTAAAGAGCACAAAAAGGCACCTGAGAGATAAGAAGTAGCAAATTTAGTACTCAAAAGGTTGAGCAGGGAAGAAAACACAAAACATCAGATTTCAATCATGGTTTTCCTATCTTGTTTTATTTATTCATTTAGTTTTGGGACAAGATCTCACTTCTAGTGTAGTAACTTAACCATCTTACTGTCCCAGCTTCCCAAGGCTAACAATTACAGATATGTACAAACATGTTTGCAAAAATCCATGTTTGTAAGTAGAATGAAGTTGTTACGTGTATAACCTATGGGGAAAAGATTGCAGGGGTAAAAAGTAAAACAGTCAGGAAAAACCAATATTCTCTAAGTACAGACAATTTGTTAAACAAAACAATACAAAACAATAGTAGAGGTTATCACAGGAAAACTATGGTAAATCTTTTAAGGTCTTGACAGTAAATGTAAGCCTTTAGTTTTACTCTGAATAAAATGAGTTACTAGAGAATGTTGAGTACAAGATTGACCCAATCTCACACGTTTGGAACTGTGTTGAGAACCTGTATAGTGATCCATATGTAGTAAAAAGGTGCAATTTGAAATAAAAACCTATGTTCTGAGGTATGTTTGTTCCAGTGAAATTGTGTTAATTTGTTCCATTTTCCTTAGGAATGAAATCTGATTCTATCTTCCAGTATTAGTAACAATGTGTCTGTAGAAATAAATATAAAATTTTACTGAGGGAGCTGGGCTCTGGTGGTTCACATCTGTAATCCGAGCTCCTCAGGAGGCTGAGAGCCCAGGCAGGACAGTCATAAGTGAAAATCTTCAGTGACAGTGTGGCTAAAAGTGGCAGAATGCTAACCTTGAGCAAAAGTGTTTAGGGACAGCTGCCACGACCTGAGTTCAAGCCCCATGACTGACCAAATAAAAGTTACTAGGGGACATTCAAGGGCAGTACCTTTTAGAAATCTAGAGTGCCAGATAGGAGTTAGAGGGAAGGGAAAGACATTTGAACGTACTGCTCTTCTAAATCTCTCAGATGAACAGAGACAGGGGCCATCACAGATTGTTCATGGACTGGAATGGACATTAGGTTAAAAAAATCTAGCTTAAAGAAAATCTTACAGGAACATAGATTTGTTGCTTATATATGCAATTTTGACCAACAAATAACATAGAGTAACTAGGGTAAATATGGGCAAAATCTAGTATTGTCTTTATATTGATTAAACACATTAAACCTAATTTTAGGGAACAAGTATAATAAATTTTGACTTGAAGTTTTATCTGTATGTCAGCTCAGGAAGACACTGAACTATCATTCCCTTAGTATTTAGGTTAGAGAAAAGCAGAAGCTGTAATGCCTATGACTATTTGTATTTCAACAGATTTTGAGAGACATTAAAGGCATTTAGAATTCCTCAGATGGCACTGGTTTTAAACATCTCCAAGTAAAATAATATTTAAATGGAAATTTTAAGAAATTTCTATGATATTAGGCCAAAAGATAGAAAGAAATAAGGGAGTAGGTATCAGGAATCATGTCCCTTTCTAAGAAAGGATTGTAGAATTTAACACTTGCATCACAATGAATTTATTTTTTTATTTTTTATTTTTACAAGGAATTTATTATAAATAGAGAATATAGATTATATCTTAGTTTTAGCTTTTCGATCTTCTCATTACAAATTTGCTCAAATTTTAAGAATATGATTATTATTTATTAACTGATATAAAAACCTGTGATTGAGGTTTTTATAGTTTAAAAGTAATAGTTTTACTTTTCTTGATTAATTTATTTTCTTAATCTTTTCATGATTTTTACTTTAAAGACAATTCCATTGTTTAAAATTTATTATGATTTTCACAACATATTTGCTCTACTTTATAGTGTATATGAATACTGAATATTTCTCATTATTATAGGACTGATATTGGTATTTGTTAAAAATTAAAGACTAAATTTTGCCAAGTACTAATGGCTCATGCCTATACCTAGCTTCTGTGGAAGCTGAGATTTGGGAATAATGGTTTTAAGCCATCCTTGGAAGCAAAGTCTGTGGGACTCTCATCTGCAGTTAACCACCAAAAATACTTAAGTGAGTTGTCTTAAGTGGTGGAGCACTAGGTTTGAGCATCAAAGGTCAGGAAAACTGCCCTTGCCTGGAGTTCAAGCCCCTGGACTGGAGAGAGAGAGAGAGAGAGAGAGAGAGAGAGAGAGAGAGAGAGAGAGAGAGAGAGAGAGAGAGAGAGAGAGACAGACACACAGACACACAGACACACAGACAGATACACAGACAGACACACAGACACACAGACAGACACACAGACAGATAGACAGACAGACGGACGGACGGACGGACAGACAGACGTATGGATGGATGGACAGACAGACAGACAGATAGACAGAGACAGAGAGTGATAGAGAGAGACAGAGAGAGACAGGAAGGAAGGAAGGAAGGGAGGATGGGAGGAAGGGAGGGAAGAAGGAAGGGATGGAGGGAGGATGGAGAAAGTGAGTGGCAGGCAAAGAGTGCTTCTGAATACAACTTATTGGTAGACTTCTAGACTCCATGATTGTAAAAAATAGATTTCACACTTAGAAAATAAAATACACCAAGGAGATCTAGGGTCTCTCCTACTCCATCCTGTAAGGTTTTCATAGTGGCAGCTTTGATTCCGAGGTCTGTGATCCATTTGGAGTTGATTCTGGTGCAGGGTGATATATAAGGATCTAGCTTTAGTTTGCTACAAGTAGTTAACCAATTTTGCCAGCACCATTTACTGAAGAGGCTGTCTTTCTTCCATTCTATTTTTTTAGCTCCCTTATTGAAGATTAGATGGCTATAGGTCTGCAGGTTCATTTCTGGGTTTTCAATTCTTTTCCATTGGTACTGAGGTCTGTTCTTGTGCCAGTACCAAGCTCTTTTGATTACTATGGCTTTATAGTAGAGTTTGAAATTTGGTGTTGATATTACTCCAGCAGTGTTCTTTCCATTGAGGAGCGTTTTTGCTATTCGGGATCTTTTATTGTTCCATATGAATTTTTGGATTGCCTCTTCTATCTCCTTGAAGAATGAGATTGGAATTTTGATAGGTATCACATTGAATTTGTAGATAGCCTTGGGAAGTGTTGCCATCTTCACGATGTTAATCTTTCCCATCCAGGAGCATGGGAGCTTCTGCCATTTTCTAAATGCTGTTTTGATTTCCTTTTTCAAGTTTTTAAAGTATACATGGAACTCAAAAAATTAAATCCCCCAAAAACAAATCCTCAAAGAAATAACTACCCAATAAATAAGTGGGCTAAAGACTTGAAGAGAAACTTATCTGAAGAAGAAAGAAGGATGGCCAATGGACACATGAAGAAATGCTCAACCTCCCTAGCCATAAAAGAAATGCAAATCAAAACAACATTGAGATACCACCTCACCCCAGTTAGAATGGCAAAAATCAAGAACTCTAATAACAACAGATGCTGGAGGGGATGTGGACAGAAGGGAACCTTACTTCATTGTTGGTGGGAGTGTAAACTTTTTCAACCACTTTGGAAAGTAGTATGGAGGTTCCTCAAAAGAGTCTACATAGAGCTCCACATAGAGCTATGACCCAGCAATCCCACTTTTGGGCATTTACCCAAATGTTTACAAACAAGACCACACTAAAGCTACCAGCACAACTATGTTTATTGCAGCATTATTAACCATAGCTAAGATATGGAACCAACCCAGATGCCCCTCAGTAGATGAATGGATAAAAAAATGTGGTATATATACACAATGGAATACTATGCCTCCATCAGAAAGAATGACATTGCCCCATTTGTTAGGAAATAGAAAGACTTGGAAAAAATTATATTAAGTGAAGTAAGCCAAGCCTAAAGAAACATAAGTCCCATGGTTTCCCTTATTTGCAATATTAAGTATATTTATGAGTTGAGCAGAAAAGGTCAGATAAGGTGATGTTAGGAAAATGAACCCTAAGATAGGTATTCAAATGTTTATTTTTCTTTCATGCATTTGTTTCTAATGCATTTATAAGATTATTTCTTTGTTGCTTTGTATGTCCCTCTCCCACAATATAACCCCTGTTGATGTCGGTATAATTTGTGGAGGGGAAGGGGAAAAACAAGTTGTTTAAATACGGATACCGGTGGACCCGTTGCAACAATGAGAAGTACAAGTTGTCATGTCGAAAACTAACTTTACAACTTTGGTGTGGGGGGGAGGATTGGGTGGTAGGGGGAGGGGTGGATGGGAAGGGATGAGAAGGGGAAACAAATGAGGAGGCTACAATGCTTGATAAGGAATGTGTTCATTATGTTGCCCATGTAACTGTAACCCCTCTGTACAGTATTTTCACAATAAGAAATAAATAAATAAATAAAAATACCATACAGCTTGTGGTACTATGTTATGACAGATAAATGCATTAATTGTGAAGAATAAAATGTTTATTATGACCTATCCTTTTGTTCTACATGTATCTTTTATTTTATATTTTGATTGTTATTGTACAGCTGATAGAGGAGTTATATTTACACAAGTCAGGTAATCAGTGTAGTTCTTTATGAACCATGTCTCCCCTTTACTAGCTCTTATCCAGTTTTTCCCTCTTGTTCCCACTCACAAGATGTACATTTCATTTCCAGATATTGTCTCGTGAGTACCACTGTTGTTTATATTCACCCTTTGTTCCACCTTTCTGTGCCGTCTTACCCTCCCAAATAAAAACAAACAAGCAAGACAAAGGAAAAGAAAGCAAAAACAGGAGTAATAGAAACTAAAAGGAATTACTCTGGTTTCCTTTTCTTGGAGTTCATTTCTTGGGGTTCATAAAATCTTATTTAATATGGTCATATGCACATAGCTGTTGAGCTTTTGACATCTCTTCTTATTCATACCCTCCTTTGTGTTCAATGTGTGAAGACACACACACACACATACACACACACAATTTAGTGTGCTTCCTTGTAGATTTAGAGGAAAATTATAGCTACCATTAATGAGGAAAACTGCAACCTATAACAATCTATACTTCTTTGGCTCTTGCTTACTTTGTTTAATACAATTTTTTTCACGTCATTCCACTTCCTTACAATTTTTTTCCTGTTTTGTGTTATTGCTGTCTGATGCTTGAATAACAGTTCTGAAGGATTACAATAAGTCTTTATCATGAGATCAGATAGGAATTCCACTCTTTATGGTATCCTGTTAAGTGAGACATTCACTGAAGTTTCCATAGATATCTTCCCAACAAATATAAAGTCTTACAATATCTTATTGTCTCAGGATTTTATTTCAATAACAAATGGTGGTAAAATGCGGCTCATCTTCTTTTAACATCGATAGAATTATATGATATTTTGATTTAAAGTTTTGGTATTCTGGTTAATAATGATTGGTATTATTTGGTAAAAATCTTGGAAACCTAAAACAAATCCCCACTTGATCTTTATGTCTCATTTAGTATAGTGAAGGAAAACATATATTAAGCAAAACTGAAAATTTTATAATTTCTAAGTACAAATTTATCACATTTATATCATATTTAAGCTATCATTATTGGGCTCTGTATTTAATGGGTAACTGTTACTGATCTCATAATTACTGTTACCATCATAGTTTAACCTTGTTGTAACTAGATTTGATTAGAACGGTTTTCACATTTAGACTGATAATTTTTTTTAAATATGGGAAATTATCATATGCACTCACTGTTTATCCTTAGATAAACAGCAATTACTGAGTCTCTTCCTCTGTAGAGAATTGCTTTCAAGATTCTCTTTCCTGCTGCTTTTGTTTCCTGTTTTTTCCCCTTTCATTTGAAAAGAAAATACAATCGAGCACTGTAGAGAACATCCATCTTCTTTGCTTTGATAATATTTACAGTGTCTTTCCTGGATTTATCAAGAAATATACAATTCCCTACAGATATAGCTATTCAGACTAACAGTGGGTAATCTCAGTGGTTATGGAACTATTGATCATACAAAGATGAAAATTATGTCTGCTGTAGCAGATGCCAATAAAAGAGTTGTACATTAATCAGAAAATCAGTACACTTGTCAATAAAAAGGCAACATTTGGAAGGATGATGTTGCTGAGAGATGTATTGATTATGGGCCAGAAGCTACATAACTCCACAACTGACCTATTTACATGACTTCAAGCTATTCTCAAATTGTATATGAAGAAATAAAACATAGTACCCTAAAAAGTCTTGTATTGTTCATGTATTTAGAGTTCGTTCTGTAAGAGTAGATGAGAGCTTATTTTTGCACTATCCTTTATTTAATTTTACAAATATGCTACATTTGCATTTAAGACTAAACATTTCCTATAAAATAGGCAGAATATATATGAAAAATATCTAAAAACTATTTTGTGAAGCATGAATTTTCTGAGTTGTTACAAATCATTGATTAATGTTAATTCAAAAGAGATTTTCCAGTAATATATATACACATATATATGCTCCTATATTATATACTTAGTATGCTCAAAAATATTTGAACATTTAAAACAGATTACAAATGCACAAAAGCAAAAGGATAACTTCGACAACAAAGAAAACTCATTTCCTCTCTAGAGAATTTTTTTTCAGGATTTTTTTTATTGTGAAAATACTGTACAGAGGAGTTACAATTACATGGGCAAGATAATGAGTACATTTCTTATCAAGCATTGTAGCATCCTCCTTTGTTTCCTCTTCCCAACGCTTCCCATCCTCCTTCCGCCACCCCCACCCAATCCTCCCCCCTCCTACCGAAGGTGTAAACTTCGTTTTCCACATGACAACTTATACTTCTCATTGTTGCAACAGATCCACCTGTATCCTTATTTAAACGACTTGTTTTTCCCCTTACCCTCCACAAATTATATCGACATCAAATACAGTGAAAGCTGGGGTTATACTGTGGGGGAGGGACATACAAAGCAACAAAGAAATAATCTTTCTTTGTTGCTTTGTATGTCCTCTCTAGAATATTTAATCTAAAAAACTCAACAAACTACTTACTTATATTTATGTAAATAGTTTTTCCTCCATTTTTGAAAAGACATTAAAAATGTCTTTGTGTTGGAAATTGTCCAAACTGTGATACAGTTATCACTCAAATTGAGAAATTGTGGGGTTATTTTTCCTTTTAACTGACAGTTTTTAGTCAGAGCTTAGTAATCAAGGCAAAGCTATTAGCAGAGGAATTGAGCAAAGAAAGAAAGGAAAGAAAGCATAAAAGAAAGAAAGAAAGAAAGAAAGAAAGAAAGAAAGAAAGAAAGAAAGAAAGAAAGAAAGAAAGAAAGAAAGAAAGAGAGGAAGAAAGAGAGAGAGGAAGAAAGAAAGAAAGAGAGAGAGAGGAAGAAAGAAAGAAAGAGAGGAAGAAAGAAAGGAAGGAAGGAAGGAAGGAAGGAAGGAAGGAAGGAAGGAAGGAAGGAAGAAAGGAAGAAAGGAAGAAAGGAAGAAAGGAAGAAAGGAAGAAAGGAAGAAAGAAGGAAAGAAGCCAGCCATATTTTTCAGTTTTTAAGAATATTTAAATTGCAAATATAAGATGTCTAATGCAAATTAATTTCATTGTAATATATATTGTATAACCAATGATCATATTTAACAATTATTAAAATTATTAATTTTAAATGTTTGAAAACAGCCATAAATTGATTTTTTAAATTAATTTTATTTTAAGATACTGTTCAGAGGGGTTACAGTTACATGAGGAAGGTAATGATTACATTTCTTGTAGAGCATTGTTACCCCTCCTTTTTTTTCAACTACTATCCTTTTCTTCCCCCATTTCCCCCTTAAAGTTGTAAGTTGTAAAGGTCATTTCCAACATAGTGTCTTGTGAGCATCGAACTTTTTTGCAATGAGTCATCCTGGGTCTTTGTTTTAGAATTTTGCTACTCCCCTTCCTCTTTCCAAATTAGATAAATGTATATACAAGATGCATGGTACCAAAATCAAATACATAAATTGATTTTTGTTAAAAATCCTGCCTCAGGTATGTTGACTAGTACTGTGGCTGCTTCTTGCATACAAAATACAATGAACAGTTGAAAACGGTACCAATTTCTATTGTTCTTTTAAGTAGTCAGACATCTGTAAATGAGTAATGTCTATAAATTACAATACATCGTAAATAAAATGTAAATGTTACCCAAAGTTAAAATTTGTATCATACTAAATGGTCCTTTTCTAAAATAGCTTTCAGTAGAGTTACAATTCATTCACAAAAGAAGAATCATAATGTTTGGGAGAACATTTAATTAAAAATCCACACAGTAGGACATTTTACATTGTACTCTCCACAACAGTGTGAGATGCTCTTTTAACCACCTACAGTAATGAAGGGAAGAAAACTGAAGACAATTATCATACCTTTGGTATGATTATATTTTATTGAAACTAAATTTCTAAGGTAATTTTCACCTCACCAAAACGATTGTGTCATGACTTGAGAGTCATTGCTTCTCTGTTTTATTTCCAACCAAATGCCTCATGAGTTAAAGAGAATAGCTGCTGAGTGAAATAAATTAGATAAACTGCTAAATTTTATTAATTTAGAAAACTTCATATATTGATTAGACTATACATTTACATTACATAACTGTATGCCTTTGTAACAGGTGGTGCAGGGCAAACACATTCTTCAAAATGTTTGTTTTGGTAAACTCTGTTACAAGTTGCTATAAACATGTATTAATGTATAAGAAATCCAGCCAGTGTTTTATTCCTTGCTATTCATGCCTGTATCTCTAGCTATTCAGAGGCTGAGATCTGAGGATCGTGGTTCAAAGCCACCTCAGGCAGGAAAGTCTGTGAGACTCTTATCTCCAATACACCACCAGAAAACCAGAAGTGGTGCTGTGGTTCATGTGGTAGAGAGCTTGCCTTGAGATGGAGAGTTCAAGGACAGCGTTCAAGCCCCACAACAAAAAAATAAATAGATAGAGAGATAGATAAATAAATAAATAAATAGATCTACATAGCATCAAAGTTGTGATGGAGTTATATCAATGATGTACATATTTGTTCTTAGTGATTTAAAACTATGACTTTCTTTTTTGCTCGAAAGACAACTTTTTAAATATTTTGATGATTGTTGCGTACAATAAGCATCATAAAAGATAAAGTCAGGAGATAATAGATAAAAATGGAAAAAAGAATAATGTTTAAAAACATGACAATTAGTGGGAACAATATTTCAATAAGTAAATTGATTAAAAGATGAATGAAATGTAAATTATGGCACATTTTACCTAAAGAGTAGAAAAATGCAATAAGGAAGTTAAGGTGCTGGGAAAAACCTACTATAGAACAAAATATTAATTATTTGGGAATTGCTTTCAGTTTAAATTATCACCCTTACTGCTTTCTGTGATTAGCTTAGCCTATCAAACTGACAATAATTAGGTTTCTAAAAGTATATATTCTACACATATTAATCCATTATTTTTGACATGCACCAAAGCTGCTATCAAATCACTTAACTGCAGCAAAGTTAGAATAATTCACCATGCTAATTCATTTTGCCAAAGATTTTTAACAGTTTAATTATTTTCTTTTGGAGAATCTTAAATTCTATTATTCCTTCAAGCAATTCTAATTTGAATGGAATTTGAAGTTGATTTTATACATTGATTAATACCATAAGCAATCAAATTCAACTACCAGAAATGTCTGAGACTCTCAGCCATTAAAATGCATAATTTAATAGAGAATCATTTTGAAACCAAGGAATCAAATCTTAATGTTTTCTGTTTAGAAAAACAAATTTTGCAAATACTATGTTTTCAAATTATTTATTTCAGCTCTTTCATAAAACTTTCATTCTTGAAAATTAAATTTTCAATTACTACATACTAGTTGCAGTGTCAGTTTATCCATTTGCATGATTATGGAGATTTTGAAGGGAAATGTTGCTTGCTTGCAGTAAACATGATGTGTCTACCTTTAAGTGGTTGATCTCCAGAATGTACTTGTCTTTACTAGGGCCTCTATTGTGTCAGGTATTTCTTGATCATGTAGCTTAAAAGTACTAAATGTAGTGGATCATTCTGACATTTTATGACATACCCAAATAGTCTAAATTTCTTGCTACGTTTAAATGATGGGGGTCAGAAGAGGCAGTAGAACCTGCATGAGGGAAATGATAAAGGTGAATTTTAAATGTCCTATATAAATATGAGCTGCTTCTAAGCCCTTCTTCTGATAATAAAAATACATTCACCAACTCTGACACTGAAGATCATAATAGTCTGCTATAGCAAAAACTACATATGAGAAGAGTAATCAGGCCTAGCCTCTCTGAACTGGTAAATGACACAGGTCATCCTTCAAATCCCTCTACATTCTTAGGTTCCCCTTCAGTGAATCAAGTAGATGACTGAGACCATAATTACTGCATCTTTCAAGAACCTTGCTCATTCACTCTACTTACTCCAAGGTGCATTATTATATTCTATTATGGACATCATAGAATGGCAGATTCAGTCTCTCTGTCTTGTGTTCTGCTATCTGAGAAAGCTTATCTCAGACAAGGAAATAAATGGAGAAGCTGTACCAAAGACTATGTATGTCAATCTCAATTGTAGTTTTAGGGATTGTGAACACAAATAGTAAGTGCATTCATGGCCTAAGCTGAACCATAGGCAGGACTCCATTAATAACCTGAGCAGTCAGAATGCATTATTAGATATATCCCTGAAGGATTGGGAAAAAATAATACTTTACACAGTAATCATATTATGATTCTTTCAGGAGATTGGTCTCTTCTACTATCTGTAGCTTACCATCCAGGACTGTGTAATGTCTCGTACGTTTTTTATTATGATAATTGCTGTCAATCTTCTGATCCTCTACTCTTAGTACTGTTGTTTTTTTTCTTCCTTTTTTTCTTTGTACTGGTCCTGGGTCTGAACTCAGGGTCTCAGCACTGTCCTGAGCTTCTGTTCTCAAGGCCAGTGTTCCACCATTTGAACCACAGCTACGCTTCTGGAGTTTATAGTGGTTAAGGATTTTATTTTTTGCATTTTTGTTGTTGTTTTCTTTCTGTTTTGCATCTTCTGTGTTTTTTTTACTTCAAAATGCTCTGTCTTGTATGTAAATATATCTGATTTGGGGAGAGTAAAGGGAAGCACAGAAATGGTGGGACAAAGGGTAAACTTTATCTGCAGTGATACTTACTTAACTCTGTTGAAAACTATACAATTTATGGGGAAAGGGGGTTGAGGAGGAGAAAAAATTTGGAGAAAATGAGGGAAGAGGTGATACTGTTCAAATGTATTAAAAACTTGACTTATATAACTATAACTCTTTTGTATATCATCAATTTTTTATTTTTATTTTTTAATGTATCTCACTGGCTTTCTTGCCTGGGCTGGCTACTAACAGAGATCCTCAGATCTCTGTCTCCTGGGTAGCGAGGATTACAGGCATGAACCACTAGAGGTAGCTATTCTCAGTCCTTTTGCAGGTCAACAAGTTAGTAGCATTTTAAGCTGACCACCTGTTTTATTCCTGGCCAACATATGTTTTATAAGCGATCTCCTTAAATGCATAGAAAAAAACAGAATTAAAACATTTGCTTTATCTATTCTATTATCACATACCCATTGCTATCTTGGGGGTTATAATTTGAATAATGCATGCCCTCTCTTCCCAGCCCACAGTCTCGTGTGTTAAACATGTAGTTTCTCGCTGATGATATCCGTTCAGAAGGTCATGAAAAGGTTGGAAGTTAAGTGGAGGAAGTGGGTCATTAGACGCATGATTTTGGAGCTTGTACCTGGTCCATGGGCATTTTCCCCCTCTATTTCCTATCTGGATTGAAGTGAATAGCATTGCTCTCCTCTATAGGCTCAGCCATGGTCATTTGCTTTATCACTGGTCCAGAAACAATAGATTGTGGTCTAAAATTCTTTGAAAACAAGAACTGGGATTTATCTTTCCTCTGTTGCATTATGTAAGCCAGCACTTCTTTGGAGTGTGTGTGTGTGTGTGTGTGTGTGTGTGTGTGTGTGTGTGTGTGTGTGTGTGTATGTGCATGTGTGCGCGTGATCCAATAGCACTTTAAATTGTGTATAACATTTGAGTCAATCTTTATGCTTCTTCCAACTAAGTCCACGTAGAGATTCAATTATTACGTAATTTTCCCAAGTGGAGTGAGATGTTGCATTTGTTTCTTATGCTATCCCAAGTCATATATAGTATGGATTTATAATGGGATGAATATAATGTGAGAAGAAAATTGGACTTTAGCCTTCTTAGAACAACAAAACATAAGAATCTCAAACTAAAATAAATGAACATTTATCTATCCCATATAAGCATCTGTGGGAGGTAAAGGAAAATAGGTTACCTTGATTAGTAAAGATAAAATTCTTATTTATATTTCTTTCCATTCAATTCGTTTGTATTTAATTTTACTTTTGTTTTAAAGGTAATGTACAGAAGGGTTACAGTTACATAGTAAAGAATATATGTCTCGTCGAACATTGGTCCATACAATTCTTTGGATTTTCTTTTCTACGTTTTTCATTCTTTCTTTCTTCTTTTTCTTTTTTCCTCTTCTGCTAGTCCTGGGACTAGAACTCTGGTCCTGGGCACTGTTCCTGAGCTCCTTTTAATAAAGACTCGTGTGCTAGAGCCATAGAGCTACTTCCAGCTTTTTCTGTGATTAATTGGAAATGAGAGACTCATTGACTTTCCTACTCCAGGTGGCTCTGAAATGTTATTCTCAAATCTCAGCCTCATGAGTAGGTAGAATTACAGATGTGAGCCACCTGTACCCCATTTCTCTTGGATTTTTTTATTTCTATTATGCTAATGCTTTTCTTAACTGTGCTTGAACCCTGCTCATTGACAGTTGGACACTTCATAACTGATTTCACAAGATTCACAACTGGAGAAGATGAATTATCTGTGACTAAATATTGGAAACACTGCATAAAAATCCAGTTTACCAATACACGACTACTCATGTGTCCAGAGATTCAATAGAAACAATTTTAGCACCTTCTGGAGTCTTGTATGCAGAACTGGTAAATGATGTAAGTTAATAATATCATCATAATTGTCTATCCAGGAGAACTTTATGTAGAGAAATCTAGGGGCATTAATAAACTATAACAAGATATTCAGTCAATGATATATTAGCGTGGGTTTTAGAATCAATCTTAACTCTAAGGTTTTTTCCCTTTATAATGAAGACAATAATAAATAATGACCTTTCTTTTTTGTTGTTGTTGGTCATGGGGCTTGAACTCTGGGCTGTCACTCAGCTCTTTAGCTCAAGGCTAGTGCTCTACCACTTGAGCACAGTACCACTTCCAGTTTTATGGTAGTTTATTGGAGATAAGAGTCTCACAGACTTACCTGCCCAGGTTGGCTTTGAACCATTATCCTCAGATCTCAGCCTCCTAAATAGTTAGGATTAAAGACATTAGCCACCTGCACCTGGCTTAATTACCTTATTATGTTGATTAAATAGTCAGAGTCATTATCAATATTAAAATTTTAATTTTAAGGTAGATTTATGTAAATATAATTGAATAAAATAGGAATGTTATTTAAGTTCTAACCTTACCATTATCTAAAAGAAACACAAGGAGTTTTTCTTCACTCACTATGTGAAAATTATAGCATAACTATAATCCACATAGGTAATTATAAACACTAGTAGATTCTTTTGCAAGTTACTCCTTTCTTTAATGATTCCACTAGCATTAGTAATAGTTCTTTAAACAAACCTTTACAAAATTTACCTCCTATAAATGCTACAGGAAATTTAGAATCAAGCAACATTTGTCAATTAAATATGGAGAAAATATCTAAGATTACTCTCCATTTTTGTGATCATATGAAACAAACTGTTGCATTTCCCTCTTTGGAATA
Organism: Dipodomys spectabilis; assembly: GCF_019054845.1. Taxonomy (NCBI): domain Eukaryota; kingdom Metazoa; phylum Chordata; class Mammalia; order Rodentia; family Heteromyidae; genus Dipodomys; species Dipodomys spectabilis. The sequence continues at coordinate 3,651,636 of NW_024871097.1, read as the reverse complement.
AACTTTATTATACAGACATATTTGAGATTTTTTTCAGAGCTCGACTTTTTATATCTATATTTTATATAAAAACAATATTGTCATGTTTTAGTAGCAAGTTCTGAATGATTTGGAGTAACATACTAATATATTTAACTACCTGCTCTCTGCAGGGATATTAAGGTATTTTATATTTTGAGTTACAAACATTTTTCTCAACTTAGTTCTCTGAGTTTTCATTATTTTTCAAGAGATTGTTCCACTGTCATTATTTTGTATTTGTGATTGTTATTTCTAACTGGTAAAATTTTTGGTAAAAAATAAAATGTTCTGTTTGTTTTTTCTCCTGACTCAAAGCAAAAATAATGTACTATAATAACTACAATTATGTATATATATATATATATTCAAATATATATTATTAGTTAAGTAAGCTAGTCCTAGAGAACCTCAGGTTACATAGTTTCTCTCATTTGTGGTAGCTAAATTGGGCCTATAAATTCATAAGTAAACAAGTAAATGAATTACTTGGAACATAAAAGAATGAAGGGAGACCCCAAATAATATAGTTCTTTAGAAAATTGAAGACAAAGCCCAATAAAATAAATACAGGACCCTTGTCTTTTGTATGGCTAGTGAAGACTTCTCTCAATCCATAGGCTTTCTATTGATCTTGCTAGCTATGTCCTTTGCCATGCAGAAGCTCTGCAACTTCATGCAATCCCATTTGTCCAACCTTTCTTTGATTTGTTGTGTTTCCGGGTCTCTATTAAGAAAATTTCGTCCTGTGCCAAGGAGACCAAGGGTTTCTCCTATTCCATCATGTAATGTTTCAGAGTGCCTCCTTGACTCCGACGTCTTTGATCCATTTGGAGTTGATTCTGGTGCAGGGTGATATATAAGGATCTAGCTTTAGTTTTCCACAAGTAGTTAACCAATTTTGCCAGCACCATTTACTAAAGAGGCAGTCTTTCTTCCATTCTATTTTTTAGCTCCCTTATTGAAGATTAGATGGCTATAAGTCGATGGGTTCATCTCTGGGTTTTCAATTCTATTCAATTGGTCCTGAGGTCTGTTCTTGGGCCAGTACCAAGCTCTTTTGTTTACTATGGTTAATAATAGAGTTTGAAATTTGGTATTGATATTCCTCCAGCAGTATTCTTTCCGTTGAGGAGGGATTTTGCTATTCAGGGTCTTTTATTGTTCCATATGAATTTTTGGATTGTCTCTTCTATTTCCTTGAAGAATGAGGTTGGAATTTTGATAGGTTTCTCATTGAATTTGTAGATATCCTGGGAAGTACTGCCATTCTCACGATGTTAATGTTTCCCATCCAGGAGCATGAGAGCATTTTCCACTTTCTAAGTTCTGTTTTGATTTCCTTTTTCAAGTTTTTAAAGTATACTTGAAACTCAAAAAATTGAATCCCCAACAACAAATCCTCAAAGAAACAACTACCCAATAAATAAGTGGGCTAAAGACTTACAGAGAAACTTCCCTGAAGAAGAAAGAAGGAAGGCCAATAGACACATGAAGAAATGCTCAACCTCCTTAGCCATAAAAGAAATGCAAATCAAAACAACATTGTGATACCACTTCACCACAGTTGAAATAGCAAAAATCAAGAACTCTAATAACAACAGTTGTTGGAGGGGATGTGGACAGAAGGGAACCTTACTTCATCGTTGGTGGGAGTTTAAACTTGTTCATCCACTTTGGAAAGTAGTATGGAGGTTCCTCAAAAGATTCCACATAGAGCTCCACATAGAGCTATGACCCAGCAATCCCGCTGTTGGGCATTTACACAAATGTTTACAAACAAGACCACACTAAAGCTACCAGCACAACTATGTTTACTGCAGCATTATTTATTAGAGCTAAGATATGGAACCAAAACAGATGCTCCTCAGTAGAAAAATGGATCAGAAAATGTGGTATACATACACAATGGAATTCTATGCCTCCACCAGAAAGAATGACATTGCCCCATTTGTTAGGAAATGGAAAGGCTTGTAAAAAATTATATTAAGTGAAGTAAGCCAAGCCCAAAGAAACATAGGTCCCATGGTTTCCCTTATTTGCAATATTTAGTATATGTATGAGGCAAGCAGAAAAGGTCAGATAAGGTGTTAGGAAAATGAACCCTAAGATATGTATTCTAATGTTTTTTTTTTCTTTCATGCATTTGTTTCTAATGCATTTATGAGATTTTTTCTTTGTTGCTTTGTATGTCCCTCCCGCACAGTATAACCCCTGCTTTCACTGTATTTGATGTCGGTATAATTTGTGGAACGGAAGGGGAAAAACAAGTCCTTTAAATAAGGACACAGGTGGACCCTTTGCAACAATGAGAAGTACAAGTTGTCATGTCGAAAACTAACTTTACAACTTTGGTGGGGGGGAGGCTTTGGTGGGGGGTGGGTGGAGGAAAGCTGGGAAGGGATGGGAAGGGTAAACAAAGGAGGAGGCTACAAAGCTTGATAAGAAATGTATTCATTATCTTGTCCATCTAATTGTAACCCCTCTGTACATTATTTTCACAATAAAAAATAAATAAAAATTAAAAAAAGAAATGCATCCTGAAATCCCCATAGATCTTTCTCTTTTATAATGACCAACTCAGCTTTACTTTGATGAATACATTAACTAGGAATTTTTCCTAAAGCTATATGAAGCAGCCAAATTAAACAGTAACAAATCAAATAAGAATTATCGGTTCCTTTACATAGAAGTTTCTAATGTAAGCAGGTTGGAGACTATACTGTAATTTCTAGTTTTCTCTTTTTCTGTGCTTGTCTCTGCTCTCAGAGGGTTAGCTAAACTGATTATAGTTCACGAAGAATGATGGGAGCAGGATCAAGCAGAAAGGGTCTAATAAACCTCAGTATTTTCTAGCTAAAGAACTGTTTCTAGAAATTTTGCCCAGTAACTTCTTTTTTTAATTGTATTGTATTGTAATAGCTTGTCCATTGCTAAGAAGGTCCTGTGTGGGAGATAGAAATAAGAGCTCTTCAGAGATACATATATATGTAAGTCCCACATACCTGTGAATTCCTTTGCATGTGACGATAAATTTTCCTTGCCCATGTGACAAAGGTTAAACATCTTCAAATGGGAAAGTTAACCTGGACAACTGGGATGAGCCTAGTCTAATTATAAAACTTAATTGTTGAGAATCTAACGCTGGTGGATCAGAAAGAGATGTAACAATGAAACACAGGTCAGGCGGATCATGTGAGGAAATTAGTGTACACTTGTTATTTTTGAAGTTGGAGGAAAATAACCAGTAGGGAAGTAATGCCAGAGATAAACAGAAGGAGATAAGAAATGAATCAAGGTCACTAGCACTTTGAGATTTGCAATGTATGCCAAATTTTTCACTATATGATTATAAGAAAATGAGTTAGTGCTGTTCAAAAAGCCACTATTTTAGGGAGAAATAATTCGCTGAGAAATATATTTACGATGAGTAATGAGTTCCATTCAATAAAATCACCCCTGGTATAGAAGAAGCAGGGAATATAAGATAGGAAATGCTTAAAATGGATATAAAGAGTATGTTTTCCCAGCCTGAAGCTTGAATTCAGACCTAGGGAACAGGCCTGACTTTCTTGTCTTCAAGCATGGTCAGATTCCCTGCTCTCACAGTGCTGCATATTTACCCAGACTTTGAGTTCAAATACCAGGCCTGGCAGAAAAAATGGCACGAATTGCAAACCACGGGGCTAATTTTTTTAATGACGGGTTATTGTGGAAGCCATTGTCCTGCATGACAACATAGGTTGTGAGCCCTGGAGAAGCAAAAGTTGAGGAGGTGACACCTCCACAAATTGAGCATCGCAGAGGATGGAGACATGCCCCAGACCTAGAGGGATGTGGCTCTGCATAATCCTACTCTATACAAATATATACTTATTTACATACTACCTTCAGCTTATGGATGGGTGACTATTGTGCTCTCAACTCTCCCCCCAGGGGGGCTCAAACTCAGGTACTGGGAAGGCCTAGCTCCTTCGTTGCTAACAGGCTGTTCTGCTCATGTGGAACCATTCACCAATGGTGCCTGCTAGGCTTGAGTTCAGATCCCAGCCCTGCCAAAAGATTCATCTTGATGCCAGAAGCCATTCGTTACACCTGTTTCATTTCCTGTGCAAGTACTGGGTCCCAGCTAGGATGGCGAATGCATAGGCCACCCTGTGGTCATGGGAATAAGTTGTTATCCATGTCAGCCCAGTTATACCTGTCATCATATACTCAAGAAAATACACAATACATTCATGAATAGCGTACAAATTAAGACAATAAGTACACTCAATGCATGATGCAGTCCACACACGGATGTGAATATACATCCCATGTTTCAATGATGCATTGAGGACTATTTTGTCCTCACTAGGGCTCGATCTCAGTTCCTGGAAACAACTCCTTAGCAGCTCCTTACTGGCTCACAGTAAGTTGTGATCACGTGGACCCACTGTGCAGTTGGGCTTCTTAAGCCCGGAGTTCGAGTCCCAGCACTGCCAAAAATTCACCCTGATGTGAGAAGACAGTTGTTGCACCTGTTTTCCTGTGCTGCACAAATTCTGGGTCTCTGCTAGATGGAGAAGGTATAGGCAAAACTATACTCATGGGAATAGGTTCTCATCCAGTGCACCAGAGTTATATCTGTCAATCTATACTTAAGAACATACACAATACATCAATGAATAAGACACAAAATAAAGAGAATGACTACACCAAACGCAACATGCTGCACACCTATGTTTGGAAATATAGATCCTCTGTTTAATTATCAATTTATGACTATATTGGCCCCTACCAGGGATCAATCTCAGGTCCCGGGTATGGTCTAGCTCCTTAGAGGCTCACAGCTGGTGTGCTTACCATGACCCATTAACCAATTGGGCCTGCTTGGCCTTGAGTTCAAATTCCAGCACTGCCAAAAGATTCATTCTGATGTGGAAAGCCTAGGGTTGCACATGTTTTCGTGTTCTGTGCATGTCCTGGGTGTCATTGAGGATGGAGAATGCTATATAGGCAACACTATAGCCAGGGGAATAGGTTGTCATCCATGTCAGCACAGTTATATCTGTCACTATACTCAATAAAATGCACAATACATCAATGAATAAGACACAAAATAAAAAGAATAACTACACTGAATGCAAGATGCATACCACACCTGTAGGTAAAGAGGGGTCCTATGTTTAAAAAAGTAGGCTTGTTATTTTGTCCAGTGCTGGGCTTCAAATCAGGCCCTGGACCAGGTCTGACATTCTAGTCTTCAAGGATGGAGAGCTTCCCCTTTCCCCACAGTGCAACAGAGCTACCCACACCTGAGTTCAAATCCTAGCACTGACAAAAGTTTCATCCTGATGTCAGAAGCCAGTTGTTGCACACGTTTTCTTCTCCTGTGAAAGTCCTGAGTATCAACTAGGAAGGGGAATTCATAGACAACCCTATAACCATGGGAACCTTTTGTCATCCATGTCAGCACAGTTATACCTGTCACCATACTTAGTAAAATACACAATACCTCCATGATGTAGATACAAAATAAGAAGAAGTTCACTAAACACAATATGCTATTGATAGATATATGTCAATATAGATTGTATGTTTAAATTATGAATTTATTACTATAGTGGACCACCTTGGGGATCAATGTCAGATCACAGGTTGGTGTGTTAACCTTGACTTATTGGCCAATTGGTCCTACTAGTCACTGAGTTCAGATCCCAGCACTACCAACAAGTGGATCATGGAGTAAGAAGCCAAGTGTGAAACTTGTTTTCCTTTTTTCTGAATATCCTGGGTGATCCTGAGAATCCTGGCAAGGTAGAGAACATTTCTACAAATATAGATGCTCTGTGATAGGATGTCATCAATGAAATAAACAGAGTAGGTTTCATCATAGTACAATCAATGGTAAATAAATAAATAAAACAAAAAATATAACGAACAACCACACCAAACATGTATGGACTGAACATCTACAGGTAAGTATAAATCCTATCTTTACAATGTATATAATTAGTATGTTTTCCAGGGCTTGGGCTTGAATTCATGACTAGTGAACAGGCCTGACTTTCTTATCTTCAACTACACTGATCTTCCCTTTCATCCACATTGCTGCATATTTACCCACATCCTGAGTTCAAATCCAAAACCTAGAAGAGTAAACGGCATGAATTGCAAGCCAGGGAGCTTTTTTTTTTTTTAATTTTACTTTTCTCAATATGGGGCTTGAACTCAGGTTGTAGCAACTCTGCTCAGCTTCATTCACCCTAGGCTGGGGTGCAGTCACTAGACCTATAGTTGCTCCTGGAATCCTAGATCCCCTAGGCCTTGCAGGGAAAGCAATCCACAGAAAAATGTGGCCTGTTTATGTTTTCTTCCTTTGCACGGTGACCCTTATGGGTCTCAATGACACTGTTACAAAGTGTACTTCATCTTGCACTGCTGAAGGCTGCCAGACTATTGGGGAGGCCATAGGCCCATGTGGCAACATAGTCCCTGATTTCGAGTCCCCGTCCTGACTCCAACCAATGGCAGGAGATACTAAGAAAATTGTCCCCCATCCATAGGAGTAACAATGGAATGTTTTCAATGTCACGGTTGAATGAGTTGATCGTGAATGATGCTCCTATAAAATTAGACAGCATCATTTCAGGAGGCTGATAGACTTTATTTAATATTTATGAAGCATTAAGAGAATATTATTACTTACAAGAACACAATAATTTCAGGACACTGATTTCATTAAGGATGAAAACAATTATATTAATTACATTGATGCATAATTAAAACCCAGGAATTGGTAGGAATGTAATCTATATAACTGAATAATGTAAAGATATCTCTTACACTCGATAAAGATATATATATTTATTAACGTACTGCCATCTGCATATCAATGTTATTATTTTGTTAACCACTGGGGGTTGATATCAGGTCCTGGGAACAACCTGTCGGCTCAATTTGCCCCAGGTTGGAGTGCTGACACACACCCATTCATGAATTGGGCCTTGTAGGCTTGTAGGCCATGAGTTCAGATGCCAGCACTGCCAAAAAATGAATTGTGGAATAAGAAGCTGATGGTGACACATGTTTTCCTTTTCTGTGAAAGTCCTGGGTGTCAGGTATGAAGTGGAATACATATGCAGACATATATCCTATGTAATTAATGTAATAAATGCTTTTTGGGGGGAGGTCTGGTCGTGGGGCCTGAATTCTGGGCCTGGGCGCTGTCCCTCAGCTCTTCAGCTCAATGCTAGCACTCTACCACTTGAGCCAGAGCGCCACTTCTGCCTTTTTTCTTTTTGCTTATGAGGAATCGAACCCAGGGCCTCATGCATTCAAGGCAAGTGTTCTACCACTGAGCTACCTTCCCAGGCCCATATAATCAATGTTTTATGTGACATAATAGTCAATAAAATAAATGTTCAGTGCATGACTAAAACAAAAAATTAAATAATTGCACTGAGTGAAATATAGTCAACATATGTTTATAAATATAAATCATATATGTAAATTGTACATGAATAGGATGTTTTCTAGTGGTGGGGATCTATTTCAGGCCTAAGGAACAGACTTGAATTTCTTGACTTCACGGAAACCAGCTTTCCCTTCCCACATAGTGTATCAGAGTAACCAAGACCATGAGTTCCAAAACCAGTCCGGGAAGAAAAATGGCACCTTTATAGTATGTGAGACCCAATTCTTAGTTATTTCATTATGCCTCCATTTTATTAATGTGATTGTTTAAATGCTCAATAAAATATTAACTAACATCTATCAGTGTCCTATAATATAATTGTGTATAATTTCATACTGAAATCATTCAAGAACTGCTCATTCAATCATGACACACATCACATTCCTTTGGTAATCATATGGATAGGAGTAAGGTTTTTGGATCTCCTGCCATTTGGAGGTGGCAGGACCAGTATTCGAACTGTGGGCTACAGCTCCCACCACTTAAACCCAAGGATAGGGAACTAACCTGTTTGTCCAAGAACATCAGCAAGACCAATGATTAAGCAGGCACCAGTGGCTCTCAGTAGTCCTCCTTGATACTTACAAGGCTGTGATTGGAGGATCATGGTTGCAGTGATCTTAAGCAGGAAAGTCCTTGAGACCCCTTGCTAAGTTAAGTGACAACAAAGCCAGAAGCTCTGTGGCTCCAGTTTGGAGAGCCAGCCTTGAGCAAAAGTAGCTCACAGACTTTGCCCAGATCCTGAGTTCAAGGTCCAGGACTGGCAACAAACAGACATAGACAATAATCTGTGCAGCCATCCGGTTAAAGCTGGTCACCCTCTTGTCTCCAACTGAATTGACATTCTTCCCTGGGAAAAGGGCTGGGGAGATGCTAACTTCTTGACTCTGCCCATGCTGCTTGCATCACAGGATTCTGGCCACACCCCCATTCTTTCATGGTTCTTTCTGACCAATGGGATACAAGAATGGTGGCCACGCCCACATTCCATGCTGCCAGGTAGTACCAGGATTCCTACTGTTAGTTTACACCACTACCAGCAGTTGAGGAATGTGAGGTGTTTGAGTGGTGAGGAAGAGACTCAAGGTGACTTCGGAGTATAGCAGGAAATTGAGATGCCTGCCCACGCCCCAGCCCCTTTCCCCCTTTCCTAAGTTTCAAGATTTCAAATATCAGGCAATGTCGTGCTGCCAGCCCGATTTAAGCCCCAACTGATCCCTAGACCTGGTTCTCTACTTTGGGCCCATTTGTCCACAATACCACTGCCATCACTGCTCGGCCCATCTGGAGCAGCCTCCAGCAGCTTGTCCCAGGAGCAAAGGTGAGTGACCGCCCCCAAACCACCCCTACCAAGGTCAGATCCCCCCCCCCCGGGGGCTCCATGACCCCTGCTTGTTTCCTTTCCCAGGCTCTGAGGAGCCAACTTTCTTCTTGGGCATTTCTGAAACAGAGACTCAATATATGCTCTGGCTGGGCTGGATCGAGGTCCCCCTATCTGTGACAGGTATGCTACTCCAGGCATGGTCCTCTGTAGTTGGGATGCTAGACATGTAGCAACATGTGCAGTCATCAATTTAGATGGCTTATCCCCAACTTTTAGTCCACATCAGCGGATTCTTGACCATAGGTGAAACTCTGGGTAGGGCTGCAACCATCAGACCTCATTTTCCTCACAGGACAGTTGTTATGCAGAGGGATTTCTGCAACATGGCTAGGCACAGAGGGAGCAGCCTTCAGATAAGGTTCTCTGCTGTTCTGTGAGCAAATGACAAGAAGATACACGAAAAGGGCTCCGATGGGGCCTTCTATTAATCGTGCAACAGATGTGGGATTATGAAACAAAACATGGCGCTCTTTCATCATTACCCTATCCCCATGAGGAAGGGGATCCTTCATTCTGTGGAGTTTTGCAGCTAGGGAAACTGAGGCACAGAGAAGCCAGGTGACCTACTTATGACTTCAACTTCACAGGAAGCTCAGCCTGATTCCCTACCATGCTCCCTAAGACAATGGTTCTTATTCAGTAGACTTCTGGTGGTAGGAAGTCCACTTCTTGTCAGTCATGGGGCTTGAACTCTGGGTCTGGGCACTGTTCCCGAATTCCTCAGCAAAAGGCTAGCACTCTACGACTTGATCCCACAGCACCATTTCCGGTTTTCTGGTGGTGCTTTGGATATAAGAGTCTCAGACGTTTCTGCCAGGGCTGGCTATGAACCTTGATCCTAGTATCTCAGCCTCCTGTGTAGTTAGAATTAGAGTTCTAAGCCACCAGCAACCTTCATAATTGTAATTGTGACTTTTTCTCTCCCTCTTTCACAAGAACTGGTTGAATGGGTGCTGGAGGAGGGGGTTTGGCATCCCCATGTGGCTAGAACCCAAGGTGGCCCTCTCATTCTGGAGGTGGGCTATAGGTCAGGTGTTGTCTTGCTCAGCCTGTTGAAACAGCTCCATGAGATAAGTCCCTCTGTGCCCTGGCTAGACCATGACAGTTCTTCATTGTTGATCCAGCCTTACTGGACTTATTGTATTGTATTGCTTTCGACATCATTTCTAGCACCTGGCCAAAATTATGATACATAGTTACTGAATAAAAATGTAATTCCATCTTAAGGAAGTCATTTAGGGCTCCTGGAATGTGGCTTCATGGTACAGTGATAGCATATCATGCATGAAACCCTGGGTTCAATTCCTCAGTAAAACATAAAAAGAAAAAATCTGGAAGTGGTGCTGTGCCTCAAGTGGTATAGTGCTAACTTTGAGCAAAAAAAAGACAAAAAAACTCAGGACTAATTCCCTGCCCCTGAGTTTAAGTCCCTGGACTGGCAAAACAAAAACAAAAAACAAAACAAAACAAAACATTTAGTTAGTAAATGCAAAATAAAAATGCTCCTTCCATACTGACACTTGACAATAGTCCCTAATTCATGTACTTATATTATGATACTGTGTTGAAAAAATTTTGTTCATTAAGTCACAGCTATTAATGCCAGGAATGTGCTTAGATGTCAGGTGAAGATTAATTCTGGAAATTCAACGATTCCAGGATTTTGTGTCGTCGCTGCTAATCACAAAGAGAAGCGTAGTCTAAGTGTGATTTTGAAACCTTTTGGTCAGTTATGGCACCAAAAAGGCAGAGGCTAATTAAGTGTTGTGACAGAAGATAAAGAATAACTGCAGATGTAAGGAATAAATGATAGTAACTAAGGTATACCAGAAACTGTTCTAGAGAACCATTTTTGGTTATTGAAGAACTTGTTGTCAACTAGGCTTTTCCTCATTGTCATTAGCATTCTAAATCTCTTAGGCTAGTTCTTAATCTCTGTGTGATAAATGTATCTCCTTCTAGGCTGTTCTTTCATAGATGATCTTTGCTTTCTAAAAATCACAGTCTTTCTATATTTCTCTGTGAACATTTCCTGATACTAAATTCACCTATACAGATGTCAGAGGATGCTAATGTAAGGGTCCCATAGCTCATGAGTCATTAATGAAACAAAATGGAAATGGAGAACATATTTATTGCTATCTCAATTTTTCTAAAAAGCTGCAATGTCATCATTTGGTTAAAATTTCCATTCTTTGTCAACACAGTGTCATTCAGTGCACATAAATGCAAATATGAGCCAGGTGCTGGTTGTTTACACCTGTAATCCTAGCCACTCAGGAGGTTGAAACCAGAGGATTGTGGTTCAAAGTCAGCCTGCTCAGGAAAGTCCATGAGACCCTAATCTTCAGTTTACCACCAGAAACCCAGAAGTGGTGCTGTAAGTAAAGTGGTAGTGCACTCAAGTTGAACTGAAGAGCTGAGGGACAGCGCCCAGGATCAGAGTTCAAACCCCACAACCAATAAAAAAGGTGAAATATGACTTTAAGTTTCCCCAAAAGGAACGAAAAGATCAATAATCTTCCCAAGCAATACAAATAATTCCACAATGATTCAGTGCACCTAATTTTGCTGAGTAATGTGATGGATTATTTGCTGCACATATTCTCTAAAAACAAATCGTTTAACTAGGGATACAGGTGGACCCATTGCAACAATCAGATGTACAAGTCGTAACGTCGAAAAAAGAACTTTACAACTTTTGTGGGGGGGGGGGGGGAGGACCAGGAGGGGGAGGGGGGTAGTACGGGAAGGTAGTACGGTATTTTCACAATAAAAAAAGAAAAAATTGTCAAATATTAGCTTTAAAATAGACTTCATCTAATATTTCATGTTTGAAAAGAGAAGTCTATACAGTTGATGTCACTTGGCTTTCTTATTATCTTACTTCAAAGCTAACCCAGGCAGGAGAGTCTGTCAAATTATTATCTGTAATTACACAGCAAAAAAGCCAGAAGTGGAGTTTTGGTTCAAGCAGTCGAATACTAGATTTGGGGGCTGGTAGGCAGGAAACAAAACTGTTCAGGGACAGGGTCCAGCCTCTGGGTTCAAGCCCAAGAACCAACACAAGCTTAACAAACAAGCAAATGAAAAAACCCAGATATTTCATTGGAACCCTCCTTAAAGGAGTACTGATCTGAGAAGAGGCTCCTTTTCCTGATCATACTCACTGGATACTTCTTTGGAATCCTTCTTGCTCTGGAGAACTCAGGTCTAAATTAAAGGAATTGATAACTGATTCCTGCAACAAGAGAATCATCTCACGGGTGAAATATACATCGATAAGACTTTAAAACCTCCATGCCTTGGTTTCTTTGCAGTAGAACTTTTTTTTTGGGGGGAGGGGGGTTCAGTCATGGGCCTGAATTCTGGGCCTGGGCGCTGTCCCTCAGCTCTTCAACTCAAGGCTAGCCCTCTAACACTTGAGCCACAGCACCACTTCTGGCTTATTTTTGCTTATGTGGTGCTGAGGAATCGAACCCGGACCTCATGCATGTAAGGCAAGCACTCAACCACTGAGCCACCTTCCCAGTCCCTGGAGTAGAACATGTTTAAAACAACATTATTTCCTTTTGCTCTATGTTGGCCTTCAGATGGCACATTATTTCTTTTTTTAAATTTATTTTTTATTGTGAAAATACTGTACAGAGGGGTTACAATTATATGGGCAAGATAATGAGTACATTTCTTATCAAGCATTGTACCCTCCTCCTTTTATTCCCCTTCCCATCCCTTCCCTGCCTCCCTCCAACCCCCCCCACTTAATCCTCCCCCCGCCGCCCCCGCAGCAAACATGTAAAGTTCGTTTTCCACATGACAACTTGTACTTCTCATTGTTGCAATGGGTCCACCTGTATCATTATTTAAACGACTTTTTTTCCCTTTCCCCTCCACAAATTACACTGGCAACAAATACAGTGAGAGCAGGGGTTATACTGTGGGAGAGGGACATACAAAGCAACAAAGAAATAATCTTATAATTGCATTAGAAACAAATGCATGAAAGGAAAAAAAAACATTTAAATACATATCTTAGGGTTCATTTTCCTAAAATCACATTATCTGACCATTTCTGCTTGACTCATACATCTACTAGATATTGCAAATAAGGGAAACCATGGGACCTATGTTTCTTTGGGCTTGGCTTACTTCACTTAATACAATTGTTTCCAAGTCTTTCCATTTCCTAACAAATGGGGCAATGTCATTCATTCTGATGGAGGCATAGAATTCCATTGTGTATATATACCACATTTTCTTGATCTATTCATCTACTGAGGGGCATCTGGGTTGGTTCCATATCTTAGCTATAGTAAATAATGCTGCAATAAACGTAGGTGTGCTGGTACCTTTAGTGTGGTCTTGTTTGTAAGCATTTGGGTAAATGCCCAAAAGTGGGATTGCTGGGTCATAGGGGAGCTCTATGTGGAATCTTTTGAGGAACCTCCATACTACTTTCCAATGGGGTTGAACAAGTTTACACTCCCACCAACAATGAAGTAAGGTTCCCTTCTGTCCACATCCCCTACAGCATCTGTTGTTATTAGAGCTCTTGATTTTTGCCATTCTAACTGGGGTGAGGTGGTATCTCAATGTTGATTTGATTTGCATTTCTTTTATGGGTAGGGAGGTTGAGCATTTCTTCATGTGTCTACTGGCCATCCTTCTTTCTTCTTCAGTGAAGTTTCTCTTTAAGTCTTTGGCCCACTTATTTATTGGGCAGTTGCTTCTTTGAGGATTTGCTGTTGGGGAATTTAATTTTTTGAGTTCCAAGTATACTTTAGATATGAGACCCTTGTACATTTTATGGCTAGTGAAGATCTTCTCCCAGTCCGTGGGCTTTCTATTGATCATGCTAGCTATGTCCTTTGCCATGCAGAAGCTCTGCAACTTCAAGCAATCCCATTTGTCCAAAATTTCTTTGATTTGTTGTGTTTCCGGGTCTCTATTAAGAAAATTTCGGCCTGCGCCAAGGAGACCTAGGGTTTCTCCTATTCCATCCTGTAATGTTTTCAGAGTATCTGCTTTGACTCCGAGGTCTTTGATCCATTTGGAGTTGATTCTGGTACAGGTTGATATGTAAGGACCTAGCTTTAGTTTTCTACAAGTAGTTAACCAATTTTGCCAGCAACATTTACTGAAGCGGCTGTCTTTGTTCCATTCTATTTTTTTAGCTCCCTTATCGAAGATTAGATGGCTATAGCTCGGCATGTTCATATCTGGGTTTTCAATTCTATTCCATTGGTCCTGAGGTCTGTTCTTTTGCCAGTACCAAGCTGTTTTGATTACTATGGCTTTATAGTATGGTTTGAAATTTGGTATTGATATTCCTCCAGCAGCGTTCTTTCTGTTGATGAGTGCTTTTGCTATTCGGGGTCTCTTATTGTTCCATATGAATTTTTGGATTGTCACTTCTATTTCCATGAAAAATGACGTTGGAATTTTGATAGGTATCGCATTGAGTTTGTAGACAGGCTTGGGAAGTATTGCCAATTTCATGATTTTAATCTTTCCAATCTAGGAGCATGAGAGTTTATGCCATTTTCTAGGTTCTGTTGGATTACCTTTTTCAAGTTTTACAAATTTTCATCATAGAGGTTCTTCACATTTTGGTTATGTTAATTCCTAGGTATTTTATTTTCTGTGGGGCTATTACAAATGGAGTTGCTTTCCTAATTTTGGCCACACTTTTCTCATTGTTTACATACAGAAAGCCATTGATTTTGGGGGGTTAATTTTATACCTTGCTACTTTGCCAAAGTTTTGAATCAGCTTGAGTAATTTGGGAGTGGAGTCTATGGAATTATTTACATACAAGATCATGTCATCTGCAAAGAGGGAGAGTTTTATTTCTTCTTTCCCTATTTGGATCCCCTTAATGTGTGAATCTTGTCTTATTGCTGTAGCTAGGCATTCTAATACTAGATCGAAGAGAAGTGGTGAGAGTGGACATCCTTGTGTTGTTCCTGAGTTAAGAGGAAATGGCTTCAATTTTTCACCATTAATTATAATGCTGGCTGTAGGTTTGTCATATACAGACTTTATTGTATTGAGGAATGTTCCATGGATTCCTAATTTTTCCAAAACCTTCATCATAAAGGGGTATTGGATCTTGTCGAATGCTTTTGCTGAATCTATTGAGATAACCATGTGGTTCTTATCTTTGCTCATGTTGATGTGATGAATAACATTAATTGATTTGCGTATAGTGAACCAGGTTTGCATCCCTGAAATGAATCCTGTTTGATCGAGGTGTATAATTTTTTGGATGTATTGTTAAAGTCGATTGACCAAAATTTTGTTGAGAAGTTTTGCATCAATGTTCATCAAAGAAATGGGTCTATAGTTCTTTTTCTTTGATGAGTCCCTTCCTGGATTGGGGATGAGGGTTATGATGGCTTCATAGACTGTGTTCGGTAGTGAACTTTCTCTTTCAATTTCATTGAAGAGTTGGAGGAGTATTGGTGTGAGCTCTGCTTTGAAGACCTTGTAGTATTCTGCTGTAAAACCATCTGGTCCTGGACTTTTCTTAGATGGGAGGACTCTTTTTGCTGGTGTTTCTATTTCAATGCTTGATATGGGCCTGTTAAGGTGGTTTAATTCATCTTGATTTAGTTTTGCCATGTCAATATTTGCTAGGAAAAGGTCCATTTCTGCCATGTTCTCAAACATATTAGCATAATGTTTTGAGAAGCATTCCCTTATAATGTTCTGAATCTTGGTTGTTTCTGTGGTGATGTTTCCATTCTGATCTCCGAGTTTATTAATTTGGGTGTGTTCTCTTCTTTTTGATAAGATTTGCTAAGAGTCTGTCAATTTTGTTAATTTTTTTGAAGAACCAACTCTTTGTTTTGTTGATTCTTTTTTATAGTTTTTTTGGATTCTAATTCATTCAATTCTGATTTAATTTTAATTATTTCTTTCCATTTACTGGACTGGGGTTTATCTTGCTGCTCTTTTTCAAGGAGATTCAGATGTGTCATTAAATTGTTGGTTTCAGGTCTCTCCAATTTGTTGATGTAGGAACTCAGGGTTATAAACTTTCCTCTGAGTTCTGCCTTGGATGTGTCCCAGAGGAGCTGGTAATTTGTGTGCTCATTTTTGTTGAATAACGTGAACATTTGAATTTCCTTTCTAATCTCTTCCTTGACCTACTCGTGATTCAGCAGAGTGTTGTTCAACCTCCGTGTGTTACTGGACTTTCTTTGGTGGCTTTCGGTGTTGAGTTCTAATTTTATTCACTTGTGTTCTAAGACAATGCAAGGTATAAATTCAATGTTTCTGAATTTGAACAAGTTTGCTTTGTGGCCTAAA
Source organism: Dipodomys spectabilis (assembly GCF_019054845.1). Classification (NCBI taxonomy): domain Eukaryota; kingdom Metazoa; phylum Chordata; class Mammalia; order Rodentia; family Heteromyidae; genus Dipodomys; species Dipodomys spectabilis. The sequence goes on along the minus strand of NW_024871097.1, from coordinate 3,635,461 downwards.
ATATGATCTATTTTAGAAAATGTTTCATGTGTTCCTGAGAAAAATGTGTATTCTAATGCTGCTGGGTGAAATATTCGGTAGATGTCTGTTAAACCTAGGTGATCTATGCAGCTGTTTAGATCTGTGTTTTCTCTGTTGAGTTTTTGCCAAGTTGATCTATCTTGTGGGGAAAGTGGTGTGTTAAAATCTCCAACAATAAATGTCTTCGGATCTATGTGGGATTTGAGGGAAAGTAGTGTTTCTTGGATAAATTTGGGTGCGCCGTTTTCTGGCGAATAGATATTTAGAATTGTAATATCCTCCTGAAGAAGAGATCCCTTAATTAGTATGTAGCAACCTTCTTTATCTCTTCTCACGAATTTTAAATTGAAGTCTATTTTATGTGCTATAAGGATTGCAACTCCCGCCTGTTTATGGGGACCGTTTGCTTGGGTGATTTTGTTCCAGCCTTTAACATTGAAAATGTGTTTGTTTTACGGGCAAGATGTGACTCTTGAAGGCAGCAGATAGAAATATCTTGTTTTTTTAATCCAAGTAGACAGTCTAATCGCTTAATTGGAGAGTTAAGTCCGTTAATGTTGAGAGATAGGACTGAGAGGTATTTGGGAGTTCCTGGCATGTCATTCACCTTCTTGGGTGCTGCTAAAACTGGGTTCTTCCTATGGTTCTTGGATTCTCAGTTTGGGTGCAGTTTCTTGGCCTTTATTGCAGTCTTGTTGGTTTTCTATGTGTATGACATCTTTAAGAATGTTTTGTAGGGCTGGTTTGGTGGAGATGTATTATTTAAATTTTTCTTGGCTATGGAAGGTTTTTATTTGGCCTTCAGTTATGAAGGAGAGTTTAGCTGGGTACAGTATTCTTGGTTGATAGTTGTTTGTTTTTAGGGCATGGCATACATCATTCCTGGCTCTTCTTGCTTTGATTGTCTCTGCTGATAAATCTGAGGTGATTCTAATTGGTTTCCTTTTATAGGTGATTAATCTTTCCTCATTGACAGCGTTAAGGATCTTTTCCTTGGTCTGAGTTGATCCTGTGTGGATTATAATGTAACAGTGGGATGTCCTATTCTGGTCTGGTCTATTTGGAGTTCTAAAAGCTTTTTGTATGTGAATAGACCTATTTTTTTGCATGTTTGGGGACTTCTCTGCTAGCATCCTGTTAAACAAATTTCCTAGACCATTAACTTCTGTTTCTAGGTGCTCCTCTACACCCATTATCCTTAGATTAGGCCTTCTGATTGTGTGTTCCAAGTGTTGGATAGATCTATCATATTTCTTGGACTTGTTTTGAATGGTTGTATATTCTTTCTCTATAATATCTAGGCTGTCTTCAATCCCACATGTGGCCTCACCACTTAATTTATTTTTATTAATTAATTAATTCATTTGTTTGGTGCAAATACTTGGCTTGAACTCAGGGCCTGGCTCTGTCCCAGAATTTGTAGTTTTTTTGTTTTAGTTTTCTCAAGCCTAGAATTTTACTGCTTATCCCACATCTCCATTTGTAGCTTTTGCTGGTTACGTCCAAATCAGAATCTAATGGACTTTTTTTTTGATTGGTCTGGTTTCAGACCACAATCCTCAGATTTCATCTTTCTTATTAGCTCAGATAAACACATGAGCCACCAGTGTGGCTTCTAGTTTTTCCTCTATAGCTATCTAATGCACATACTTAGATAGTAATTTAAAACTTAGAGTATAGAAGCAAGTTGTACAGTGATGATATTGTCCTGTGAGAAATTTAATTAATTCTTCATGGTCTAACCTGCTGTCAAGACATTCTACTTTGTTTTTTATTTCTTTTCCTTCTAATTGGTCAGCTTTGACGGCTTCAAATTCTTTGTTGAAGCTTTGTTTTAGATCTTGTATGAACTTCTTTACTTCCTTAATTTGGTGTTCAGTGTTTATTCTCAAATCACTTACTTGATTGATTATGGTTTCCTAGGTCTCCCATTCCTTCTTTTGGGTTCCATTCAGCATTCCCTTTGTGGTCTCCCTGACTTCCTTCAGCTCTTTGTTAATGGATCCCATGAATGCTTTTAGTGATATTCGTGTTTTTCCATCCTGCCCTCTCAATTCCTGTATTACTCCTGGCTTAGTTTCCTCATGTTCATGCCATTCCTGTAGTTCTCTTTGAGTGTTCTCATCCTGCTCAAGCCATTCCTGCCTTTCGCTTTGAGTATTCTCAAGCTGCTCACGCAAATCCTGTATCAGTTTTTGAGTAGCTTCCTCACACTCATGATTTTCTTGTATAAAATTTGGATTGCCTCCTCTCTCTCCCTATCACGCTCATAGAGTCCTTTGTGGGTTTTCAATCTTTTCATTTATCATGTTTGCCAGCTGTGTTTGTAGAGCTATTTGGGAACTCTCCTCTGGATTATCCATTATCTGTTCTGTCCCCTAATTATCATGAGTGGGAGTTGAGATACCCGGACTTGCCATAGAAGTGGTATGACTGGGTCGTAAGGGAGGTCAATCTTTAGCTTTCTAAGGACCCTCCAGGCTGCTTTCCAAAGTGGTTGTATAAGTGTACATTCCCACCAGCAGTGTAATAGGTTTCCTATTTCTCCACATCCCCTCCAGCATTTGTCGTTGGCTGATTTGTGGATGTGAGACATTCTGACTGGGGTAAGGTGGTATCTCAGGGTTGTCTTTATTTGCATTTCGTTCACACCAGGGATTATTAACATTTCCTCATGTGTTTCTTTGCCATTTTTAATTCTTCATCTGAGAAGTCTCTCTTTAGTTCCCTTGCCCATTTAGTAATTGGTTTGTTAGGTTTGGGAGGGATTAGTTTCTTGAGTTTCCTGTATATACTGGATGTTAACCCCTTGTCTGATATATTGCTGATAAATATTTTTTCCCAATTAGTTGGTTGTCTTTCTAGCTTGATTGCGATAGATTTAGCTGTGCAGTAGCTTTTTATTTTAAGGTAGCCCCATTTGTCGTCTCTCTCCAATTTGGTGTGTCCCTGGGACTCTGTTCAGGAAGTTCCTTCCTGTGCCTATTAGTTCAAGTGTCTCTCCTACTCTGTCCTGCAGTGGTTTCAGAGATTTAGGTTTAATATTAAGGTCTTTAATCCATTTTGAGTAGATGTTGGTGCATGGTGAAAGGCTGGGTCCACTTTAAGTTTTCTGCATGTGGCCGCCCAGTTTTGCCAGCACAAATGGTTGAAGAGGCTGTGTTTCTTCCATTGTATGTCTTTGGTTCCTTTGTCAAATGTCAGCTGACTGTAGGCATGTGGACTTATTTCTGGATCATTTATTCTATTCTATTGGTCTTCGGGTCTGTTTTTGTGCCAGTACCATGCTGTAGTAGAGTTTGAAATGCAGCATTGACATACCTCCAATGTTGTCTTTATTCCCTAGAATTGTTTTGGCTATTCTAGGTATTTTGTGGTTACATATGAATTTTTGGACTGTTTTCTGTTTTTCAGAGATGTACATCATTGGGATTTTAATAAGAATTGCATTGAATTGGTATATTAATTTGAGCAGTATTGCCATTTTCACTATATTGTCTGCCTATCCAAGAGCATGGGAGGTCTTTCCATTTCCTAGTGTCTTCTGTAATTTTTTTCTTTAACTTTTCATAGTTTTCATTAAATAGTTCTTTTGCAACTTTGGTTAGATTAATTCCTAAATATTTTTATTTTTGGGGAGGTTACTGTAAATGGGATTGCTCCCTTTATTTCCCTCTCTTCTTGTACATTGTCAGTGTACAGGAAGGCAACTGATTTTTGTGGGTTTATTTGTATCCTGCTACTTTGCCGAAGTGATTTATGATTTCTAAGAGTTTGGGGATGGAGTTTTGGGGATCCTGAAGGTATACTATCATGTTGTCTGCAAAAAGGGATAGTTTAACTTCTTCTTTCCCTAGGCGGATCCCTTTAATGTCTTGCCTTATTGCCCTGGCTAAGGGTTTCAGGACTATATTAAAGAGGAGTGGAGACAGTGGGCATCCTTGCCTTGTTCCTGATTTTAGGAGAATTGGTCGTAGCTTTTCCCCATTAAATATAATATTGGTTATTGGTCTGTCATGAATGGCTTTTATTGTTTTAAGAAATGTTTCTTCTATTCCTATTTTCTCCAGAGCTTTTAGCATGAATGAATGTTGTATTTTATCAAAGGCCTTTTCTGCAACTGTTGCAATAATCATGTGATTCTTGACCTTGGCTCTGTTGATATGTTGGCTTACATTTATTGACTTATGTATGTTAAACCATCCCTGCATCTCTGGGATGAAGCCTACCTGGTCATAGTCTATGATTTTTTTAAATGTGTTTCTGGATTCTGTTAGCTAGAATCTTGTTAAGGATCTTTGCATCTGTGTTCATCAAGGAAATTGGCCAGTAATTCTCCTTTTTGGTTGGGTCTTTGCCTGGTTTGGGGATGAGTGTGATATTGGCTTCGTAGAATGAGTTTGGGACAGTTCCTCCTTCTCTGTTTCTTTGAAGAGCTTGAGGAGTATGGGTATTAGTTCTTCTTTAAAGGTCTTATAGAATTTTGCTCTGATTCCATCTGGTCCTGGGCTTTTTTTTGTTGGAAGACTTTTGATAGCTTCCTGTATCGTGTTGTAGTATATTGGCTTATTTAATTGGTTTATTTCTTCTTTGCTCAGTTTGGGCAACTTGTATTTCTCTAAAAATGCATCCATTTCTGCCAGGTTTTCTTCCTTTAGAGATTATAACTTTTGAAAGTAGTCCGTTAGGATTGTTTGGATATCTTGGTTATGTGTTGTGATTTTTCCCGTGGCATCCCTAATACTGTTAATATGGGTTTCCTCTCTTCTTTTTTGAATTAATCTTGCCAACGGTCCATCAATTTTGTTTATTTTTTCAAAGAACCAGCTTTTTGTTCGCTTAATTGTGGCTATAATTTTCTGATTTTGTATTTATTTAATCTCTGCTCTTAATTTGGTTATCTGGCTCCGTCTAGTAACTTTAGGTTCCATTTTTTTCTTGTTTTTCTAGCTGTTTTAATTGCAACATGAGATTATTTACTTGATCTGTCTCCATTCTCTTGATATGGGCACTGAGGGCAATAAATTTGCCCCTCAGAACTGCTTTTGCTGTGTCCCACAAGTTTCTTTGCAAGATGTTTTCATTTTCATTGAGTTGTAGGAAATGTTTTAGTTCTTCTCTGATCTCTTCGGTTACCCAGGCATTGCTAAGGAGTTTGCTGTTCAATTTCCATGAATTAGAGAAATTTCTGCCGTATGATTTGTTATTGAGAACTAGCTTGATTCCACTGGTCTGATAGGATACAGGGGATTATGTCGATCCCTTTGTATTTGCTTAAATTCCTTGCATGAACTATGATATGGTCTATTTTGGAGAAAATTCCATGAGCTGCTGAGAAGAATGTGTACTGTGTTGTTTTAGGGTGAAATACTCGGTAGATGTCAGTTAATTCCCCTTGAAGTATGGCCTCAATTAACTCGGTAGCTTCTTTGCCAATCCTCTGGTTGGGAGACCTGTCTTTTGATGAGAGAGTGGTGTGTTAAAAGTCTCCTAGTATTATTGTATTGGGGTCTATTTTATTCTTTAAGTTTGAGAGTATTTGTTTAACATATCTGGGTGCACCAATATTTCGGGCATATAAGTTGATGATGGTAATACCTCCTCTTGGATTGTTCCCTGTATTAATATGGAGTGTCCGTCCTTGTCTTTCTGTACTGATTTTAATGAAAAGTTTATTTTGTCATATATCAGGATAGCTACACCTGCTTTTTTACTGGGGGCATTTGATTGGTAGATCCTTTGCCAACCCTTTACTCTGAATTTGTTTGTATGTTTGGCTGAGAGGTGGGTCTCCTGAAGGCAACAGATGGATGGGTCATGTTTTCTGATCGAGTCTGCAGTTCTTTTTCTTTTGATTGGCGAATTAAGCCCATTAATATTAGGAGAAAGTATAAAGAGATGCATTGTTGTCCCTGTCATTCCCTGTTTTCCTGAGAGTTTTTCTTCTTTCCTTTCCTCCTGTGCTTGCGCATTTAGACTTTGATTAATGTCTGTCTGGGTGCAGGTCCCAGTTCCTGGTTGCTTCCTTCAGATTGTGTCCCCGCTCTTAGTATTCCTTGTAATGCCGGCTTAATATTTATGTATTCATTTATTTTTTCTTTGCTATTAAAAATTTTCACTTCTCCATCGAATGTGAATGCTAGCTTTGCCGGATATATCAGTCTGGGTTGGCAGTTACTGGCTCTCAGGGCTCGTATGGTACATTCCCAGGCCTTTCTTGCATTCAGTGTTTGTGTGGAGAGATCTGCACTGATTCTAATTTTTTCCCATTGTTGTATAGCTCCTTCTTCATTTTTGCTGCATGCAAGATTGTTTCCTTATTATTCAGATCTATCATTTTTGCTATAATGTGTCTAGAAGTGTTCCTTCTGGGATCTTGCTTGTTGGATGTTCTATATGCTTCTGTTATGTAGGTGAGATGTTCTTTTTTGAAGTGGGGAAAATTTTCACTGATTATCTTGTTGAATAGGTGTTGCATTCCCTTGCTTTGATATTCCTCACCTTCGTCCACTCCAATTATATGAAGGTTAAATTTCTTGGCACTATGGGCTTTCTCTTGAATTTCCCTTTGGCATAATTTGAGTGATTTTTCCATATCTTGTCAATATCCCATCAATTTTCTCATCTCAATTAAGTGAAGAAAGCCAGGCCCAAAGGAACATAGGTCCCATGGTTTCCCTTATTTGCAATATCTAGTATATGTATGAGTCAAGCGGAAAAGGTCAGATAGTGTGATGTTAGGAAAATGAACCCTTAGATATGTATTTTAATGTTTTTTCTTTCATGCATTTGTTTCTAACGCATTTATAAGATTATTTCTTTGTTGCTTTGTATGTCCCTTCCCCACGGTATAACCCCTGCTTTCACTATGTTTGATGTCAGTATAACTTGTGGAGGAGATGGGGAAAAAAAGTCCTTTAAGGATACAGGTGGACCTGTTGCAACAATGAGAAGTACAAGTTGTCATGTCCAAAACGAGCTTTACAACGTCGGTGCGGGGAGGGGGGCGGGAGAGGGGAGGAGAAGGATTGGGATTGGGGGGTAGGCGGGAGGCTCGGAAGGGATGTGAAGGGTAAACAAAGGAGGAGGCTGCAATGCTTGGTAAGAAATGTATGCATTATCCTGCCCATGTAATTGTAACCCCTCTGTACAGTATGTGCACAAATAAAATAAAATTAAATTAAAAAAATAAAAAAACACGATACAAATAGAGTTAGTTAATATCTCAGCCAACTTATAATATTACAATCCAAATAGTGAAAAAATAATAATTTTAGGCTTGGCACTGATGGCTCATGCCTGTAATCCTAGCAACTCAGGAGGTTGTGATCAGTAGGTCAGGGTTCGAAGCCAGCCCAAGCAGGAAAGTCTGTGAGACTTTTATCACCAATTAACCACCCCCCAAAAATGGAAGTGGAACTGTGACTTAAGGTGGGAAAGCACTAGCCTTGAGCAAAAAAGCTCAAGGATAGTGCCTAGCCTTGAATTCAAGCCCCATCATTGAGAAAAACAATAATAATCAATCAAAGTAATAATAATCAAGGAAATAGCTCTGGATATTGTATGTCACATAGGATTAAGTACATCAACTCCAAAGGAACTTCACAAGGTGAAGTTTATGCCTGCAGAAAGGTGTGCTACGGACAGTAGCCGAATAAGAAAATGTACTGGGTGGGTACTTCTTAGTGCATTGTTTTCCATCATTATAATTAGTCAGAGGTTAGGTTCACAATCTTGTGTTATTGGCTGACTTAAAAAATGTTAAAGTTTACCTGAGCAATCAACCAAACATTGAGCCAAAGTAGGAACTTATCAGAAAAATAATTCTTACCGATCTGACTCTCTGTCACTTTGGTCTGGCAGACCTTCAGGCCCTAGAGAGAATAATACCTCTGACAGGATTTTGCTTAACTTAATCAGTTTCTTGCAAATGGTGGTGCTTACATTAAGCAGTCATTTTGATAGGAAAATTGCAAGGAAGGATGGAATAGAATAAACTATTCCACAAGAAGAGAGCAGCTACAATATCAGGGCAGGTCACCTTTCAGGCATTGGTGCATATCACTAAAGTCATGCCAGTAACAATAGCCACTTCTATAGAATCTCCAAGAATATGGATGAGATAATGGTCAACATCCCATACTCATAACTGAGACCTTTAATTCATTACATCTAGCACTCTCCTATAAGCTCTTACCTCTTTGCATATTTTAACCTATAGCTCTTGCTTATACCTCAGGTGGCTAAAGATTGGCTGAAATGCATAATTCCCATCTTCCTGTGGCTTCTTGAGCTGTGTAATACATTTCTTCTCCCTGCTTTTAGTAATTATCATCTCTCTCTCTCTCTCTCTGTCTCTCTCTCTCTGTCTCTCTCTCTCTGTATACATATATATATATATGTATATATATATATATATATATATATATATATATATATATATATATATATATATATATATAAGAGCAGGTGAGTGGACTACACGTACAGAATCCTTGAGTTTGTGCTTAGAGCCTGACACTCCATTTTTAGAAGCCATTGGTCTGTTAAGTTTAACAATGCATCCTAAGAATGTTACTTAATAGTCACAATGATATTAGGTCAGAAACAAAGGTTCAGAATAGATGTCTATTTAAAGGGACAAAAAGATAACCAAGTTAATTTTGGCTCTGTCCGAAACAGCCCATTTTTCTACATTCAAGCTAAACAGTCGGTGGGATCATCACGACATATATAGATAGGACCTTGAAAGAACTCAGTTGTGGATTACTGCATTGTCTATTGGGACTCCCAGATTTAAGCTCTTTTATTAAGCCTCAATAATGGAATCATATAACATTGAAGCATTGGAGTTTGAGCCACTGATCTAATTGTAATATGACTTACCTGTGTTTGAAACAGCTCATCAGTTCTTTAATTCCATTTTGTCCCTCTCTGTCTTCATTCAGTCTCTTCAAAATTTTCCCCCTTTTAAGTCTCTTCTTCAATATTTCCCTTAGATTTCAGGAATGACCGCAGTGATTGATAAATGTCTTTATGACAAAGAACTGTCAGCAAACATAAGGGTCACGGGGCAAATCTTCCCATGATGAGATTTCTCCTCAAGGGAGAGCAATAGCCCCAGGATGGAAACAGGTTTCACCCTCAGCAGAAACAATCATCTTATGAGACACAGATTACTCACTCGCTCAAGTGCTAACAGCAATGCAGACTTCTCTACATCCATCCTGAAGACTGAGACAATGGTCAGGCAGATCATAGCTGGAGAAGACAACACGTTCTCAAAGCTAATAGCTCTACAAAGCCCTAATTTTAAATTTTGGTTACTCATTTACAATAGCGGGGAGGCTGGGAAGGGATGTGAAGGGTAAACAAAGGAGGAGGCTGCAATGCTTGATAAGAAATGTACGCATTATCCTGCCCATGTAATTGTAACCCCTCTGTACAGTATGTTCAGAAAAAATTAAAATTAAAAAAATAAAATAAAATAAAAAAATTTAAAAAATGTCAAAGTTATGACAGCCCTTCACAGATAGGCCCAGGGTAACTGAACACTTTGATCAGTTATTTCTAACGTGACCACAATTAAAGCTCTTTTCTCAACCCTTTCCGTATTGTTTTTGTCTTTGAGACATGTAGTTTAGCTTAATCTGTGGAGCTGCCTGGAGATAACACATTTGCTCTAGAGCTCTGGTGACATTTGTGAAGGTACCATTACATTAAATAGAAGCTTTACATTGTATTAAACAGAAGCTCTAAATAGCACTTACTTACTTACTTAATTTTAGTGCCAGTACTGATGATTAAACTCAGGAATTTGCATTCTGTCTAGCTTTTTTAAGACAAAACTGAAACTCTACTATTTGAGCTACACTTTCAACTTCCTTTTAATTCATTGAAGAAAAGAATCTCAAAGACTTTCTGAATTGGGCTGGCTTTGAACTACAGGGCTAATTTCTCAGTTTCTACAGTAGCTAGGATTGTAGGGATAAGCCACCAGTGCCCATCACAGGAACAGATTTGTGTGTGTGTGTATGTGTGTGTGTGTGTGTGTGTGTGTTGCTGAGGCTTGAACTCAGGACTCTGAGCTTCGCTGTTCAAGGCTAGCTCTCTACCACTTGAGCCACAGCTCCATTTCAGACTATTTGCTGTTTCATTGGGAATAGGAAGCTCATAGATATTCCTACCTGGGCTGGGTTCTAGCCATGTTCCTCCAATCTCAGCCTCTTAAGTATCCAGAATTACAGTATAAGCATAGTAGGTCATAATTCTGTTATATATTTAATATGTGTGCATATGGAAATACACAGACACAGACACACAGGGACACACACACATACATACACATATATAAAATTTTAGATTTCTTGGGAAAGGTGTATTTGGGAGTTGAGGGTGACTCATTTCAGCTATCAGAGACTAAAATGACCTATTCATATCTTCAACCATTCATTATGTAAATATATACTGACTAGAAATGTTTATATATGTGCACATATGCAACAACATTCTTATATACATATAGACACAAAAGCAAGTCTGTAAAATGACAAGTATATAAATTCTACAAAAATGGGTACATTTTCTGAATCTGTTTTGCTCAGTTTTGATTGGAAAGAAAAACAAGATCAGTAATTAATCCATGCTTATCTTAAAATTGTACAGCAATTGGCTATTAATCTGAAGTCGAAGAACAAGCATTCAGATAGTTTTATGAGACCTATATATTGAACAAGTCACTTCACAGTTTTTGGTTGATGGATGGCACTAAGTAAAGCTGCCCCCTGGTGGCAGGTAATGTCCCACAGATCATAAATTTGGAAAGAATTCTCAAGTGTTTATTGATTGTGCCTAAACAATAAAGTTAAATGTACAGAACATATTTTGATTTTATGGAACACAATATAACTAGAGGAGAAATGCAACCCAATTCTGCTTACAGTCAGAATGCTGAAATCATTAAGTCTCAGAGGCTTTGTTCATGCTCTTTCTGTGAGTGTTGGAAAATCAGCCTTCTGAATTTGATAAAGCAATTGTCCCTTTTTGTTTTGCATCTATACACTCTTATAGGTCTGTGCTGTGTACAGTAAATCCCTCCAAAAGATGAAAAACCTAGAAAATAGAAAATGGTTTAAACATATATTGAAGCATTTATGTCCAAGTTTACAAGAGACCCGTATCTATCCCAAACATGTTCCACAGTCCAGAATGAGTCACATAGTCATAATTATGTACAGCAATTGTTACAAATGCAGTCAAATTTTTAGTGAAGAGAAAGAGAAGTAAATTGGTTCCACAACCAACCAGCTATGGTATATTCTGTCAAAGAAAGGACTTTGATATGCATATATGTTATAGACTGATCCAGGATCATAGAAGTAATTCAAATAGAGGTAAATTTAAAATGGTAGCTTTTTAGGGATAATCTGCACAAGTGATGAAAAAATATAAAAGAAAAATCCAAATGGGGTTGCTTTCCTGATTTCAGCCACGCTTTTCTCATTGTTGGCATACAGAAGAACCATTGATTTTTGAGGGTTAATTTTATACCCTGCTACTTTGCCCAATTTTTGGAAAAAAAAAAAGCTAGAAGTATGGCTCAAGGAGTATATATAGATATAGAACACTAGCCTTGAATAGAAAAAGAAAAAAAAAGCAATGAGGGCTAAACTCCACATTCTCCACATGGATGGACCAGGCAGAGAATGCTGACTGAACACTAAAAACAAATAAAAACTTAAAGAGCAAAAAAAGACAAGAAAAGAAAAATTCGGATTATATAGCAGGTAGATTTCCCTGACATAAGTGGTAAGTTTACATTGTTGAGGGTTCAATTCCTCCTATTATTCATTCCATTTTGCCCCCAATCTCATTGGTATGGGAAGGACAAGGAATCATGGAACTCACAAGAGTCCTCAATAAAGATCTCCCAGAAGAATTGTCCAACAAGTGGGAGAACTGGATACCAAATTGTTGAGGTACAATATGGCCCCAAAAATATTTAACTACATTAAGCATTCAAAGGTATAGGAGAAAAAATGTAAATAAATAGGAACAGCAAATTTTTAGGGTAGACAAGGTGAATTTGACATTGATTCTACTGACTCCAAAGTTCACTCTTCACTGCCTTAAAGATTACCTCATTTAGTTTGAAATTAGTTACCAAATTTAAAAAGTCTCTTAAGATTTAATATTAGATATCTGAATGCACCTTACAGTCCTAGAAACCTAAAAGAAGATTTCATGCATGAGTACTTTTTCTAGTATTGAGGGACAGAGAGAGGATGAACTATCACCCTTTCATACTGCCCATGATGATCTTTCCTTCACTTGGTTTTACTGAAGTTCTCTGTGAAGAGATGTGCCATCATTGCTTTTCTCCTCTGTTACTGATGTTGCTTAATATTTGACACATAGCCAGGTATGAACCAGGATGTACTTGTGTAGGTATATTTGTTAGGTTCTTAAAGTGCCCTAACTTTCCCAGTGTTCTAATTCAGGGGATTATAACAGCGTAATTGCCATTTTCTTTCTTTCTTTTTTTTTCTAAAAATTGTAAAGATTATAGTTACTTAAGTAAGGCAGTAAGTATATTTCGTTTTGAATAGTGTTACTCCCTCCTTTGTTTCTCCCACATTCCCTTCCCCCAACTCCCCTCCTGCACAAGTTGTAAAGATCCAATGTAATGTCTTGTGAGTAACACTGTTACATTGGTTCACCCTTTATCCTTTGTCTCATCATTTTCATATTCAGTTTTTCCCCCTGAATCGGATAAATTATATACAAGACAAAGGGTACCAAAATTAAAAACAGTGACAACAGGGAATAAACCAAAGGAAAATGTAAAAGAAAAAAGGAATAAATGCAAACAGTACACTAAAGAAAAAAAACCTCTTTTTTCCATATCTTGTAGCTAATTTTGATTAACATCATTTTATATGGTTATATGTGCATAGCTATTGAGCTATTGTGATCCTCTGCTAGGAATATGCTACACATATACTAATTATTACAAATGAGTGAGGCCATGGAGCCTGTGTTTCTTTGAGTCTGGCTTCCTTCATTAATATGATTTTTCCCCAAGTCTTTCCATTTCTTTCTGAATGGGATGATTTGATTTTTTCTGATAGAAGCATAAAATTCTATTGTGTATATCACATTTTTTAGATCCATTCATCTACTGAAGGGAATCTGGATAGATTCCACATCTTGCCTATGGTAAACAATGCTTCAATGAAAGTAGTCGTGCTGGTAGCTTTAGTGTGGCTTTGTTTGTGGTATTTTTGGTAAATGTCAGGTGTAGAACTACTGGATCACTCTCTTCAACAAATGATGCTGGCAAAATTGGCTATAAGTTTATAGAAAACTGAAGTTAGATCCTTATATATCTTCCTGTACCACAATCAATACCAAATTCATCATAGATATCAATGTAAGATCAAATACCTGAAAATATTACAGGAAAGGATAGGGAGAGCACCAGGGCTCCTTGGCACAGGTTGAAAAATCCTAGATAAAGGTACAGTAACTGACATTTTCTACCTCTTATTGGGTCTTTTTCTCCATAATGTGTTGCATCTGGCTTCCTTACTCCTAAAACACTGCCTCACGGAGCTGGGGTCATGGAAATATGTGTCAGAGTTTATATATAACTCAGTGACCAGTCTTTACACTGGAAACTTGTTCAAAGTTGATGCTCGTCCCCAATCCCCATGGCTGTGACCTTGCTCAGGGCCATTCTTTTTTTTCCAAGCTGTATTCCTGGTGCTTGAGGTCCATGGTTTCAGTAAGTACATCGTAGACCAGTCCCATTCTGAGTTAGAGAGGAAAGATTTGTTTATGTCTCAGCTATTATAGAAAATGAGGTGGAGGTAGCACATAAAATACATTACCCTGACCAAAAGGGTAGGAAGGTGGAGTAAACAGACAGATCTCCTGATACTTTATCTCCAAAGAAGTTCTCTTGTTGGTAAATTTCATTCTCATAGGCAATGCCTCAGGTATGGCTATATGTAATGATGGAACAGACTTATATCACACGTTCACCCTTATGGCCATAACTGTATGATACGTTCATGGCTTCTTCAGAATAGTTGTGTTATGTAGGAAGTGAAAAGTCTTTATTCCTAGTGATCTTATTAAAAGAAACAAATATATTAAATGGAATTAACCCAGATTCTCCTTGACAAATGGGTCAAGAAAATGTGGTATATATACACAGTGGAATGTTTGGCTTCGTAAGGACGTGGAAAGACTTGGAAAAATTATATTAAGAAAAGTAAGTCAGACCCAAAGAAACATAGGCTGCATGGGTTCCCTCATTTGTTGTAACTATAATGTGCCTATAAAGCTACAACTAAAAACAATAGATGGTAAAAGAGAAAAAATATACTAGGATATGATAAATAATGCAAGACTTTACATAGACATTCACACAGTGATGGATATTCTTAGGAGAGAATCACAAAGGCTCAATAGCTAAGGCAATATGACCATATAAAAATGATCTTTATCAAAATGAAATCCAAGAAATGGAAGAAAGAGGGTTATATTTTGTTATTTTGCTTTTAGTTTTTGTTTTCAATCCTTTGTTTATCATTGTGATTTCTGTGCCTTGTATCTTGTACATAAGTTTATTTGTCTTGTGGAGGGTAAAGGGGCATACAGAAATTGTGAGACGAAGGGTGAACAAATGCAGCAGTAATGCTCACTAGATACTATGTTGAAAACGAACTATACAACTTGGGAGGGACGGGGTTCAGGAAGGAAAACCTGGAAGAAAATGAGGAAAGAGGTGATGACACTCTTCAAAACGAAATGTACTCTTCAGCTGATGTACATAATTGTAACCCATCTGTATATCACCTTTATAATGACAATAATAAAAAGAGACAAATGATTAAGTAAAATAAATATTTGAACACATGAGCAATGTTAGCTGATACCTGTAATACCATCAACACAGAAAGCTGACATCTGATCCTAAGCCAATCAGATGAGAAAAGTCCAATAGACTCTTATCTCATCCAACAAAATCAAGAAGTGGAGGTGTGGTTCAAGTGGTAGAGCTCCAGCTGTGAGTGGAAAAGCCAGGCAAGAACTGAGGCAATTTGAGTTTTAAAAGTACTGGCAAAGTACACACACACACTCTCTCTCTCTCTCTCTCTCTCTCTCTCTCTCTCTCTCTCTCTCTCTCTCTCTCTTTCTCTCTCTCTCTCTCAGAGACACACAGAGAAAAATACAAGTTCATGTAAAATAAATAAAATAACCAAAAAAGACCTTACATAGAAATAGGAAAATAAGTATAAAGGTGCACGGGATTGTTATTATGTTTTATATATGTATACAACAACAAAAAAGTAATAGAAATTATTCAGTGATAGAAATTTGTAACAGGAATTAAGCTCAATTTGAATTTAGACTTGTTTCCAGTCTTTTTCCTAGTTTTATTGTTAACTAATTCAGAAGCCTTGGAGGGATGTTTTTATTTCTTTTGTAAAGACTTCTCTCTCCTTAAAATCAAGGTTTGGACTAGATCAGAAGTCAAACCCAATTGTCCATGGGCAATTGTATCTGAATGATACAGCGAACATAAAGACTTTTCATCTTGAACTTGTTTATTTCTATTGGATGAAAGAAAATGAAACAAAAAAACCTCAAGTTTGCACCAACTGTACCACCCTCTAGGTACATCTTTCATTTATAAAGTTTTAGGGTTTGTCAAACAAGATATCTATCCTGCAAATACTCTTATTTCTTCTTCCACAATGTAGAATTAAAGGAAATACTCAGTACTCAGTACAGGAGCTGCTGTACTCAGACACCACAGCATCGGAGTGGGATGCAACAATCTGTAACATCAAAGAACTGGAAGGGAAAGGGGGTGTGCGTCTAGATTTCAGACTACGTGATTACACAATTACAAAAGGGCTTTGTACATGCCTCCCTCAAGTGTGGTTAAACGAACTGAAGTTGTGTGTTGGAACATTATCAAGCTAAGTAAGGACTCATATCAAAGTGAAATAAGAAAATGAAGCTAACTTTTTCTGAGTCCTGCAAGTTTGAAGATGAAATAAAACTTATCATTCTAAAAACTAAGATATTTAAACTCACAAGTGGATGAGGTCCAAAGGCTTACAACACAGTGGAAAATGAGAGCCAGATGTGATTCAACACAAAGCAGAGAAACTAAAAAGACAGCAAGCACACAAGTATGTGTTGCTACTTGGGCAAACCAAGTAAAATGAGTTATCCTGAGGGGCAATTGAAAAATTAAGGCCATTTTTGTTCTCCCCTCACTGCCCTAATAGTAAACAAGCATATCAGATCTGGTATCTTCAAGTTTAAACAATGGCGTCATTTAGGCAAGTTGGCTTTAATTTAAATCCTCATTTCCAAGTAATTAAACTTGATTTGCCTCACTCCTAAACTGTTTTTTGTAGACAACCTATTTGGTGTCAGCCTACTGAGGTGTGAAATTATGAAATGAAAAAATCTAGAACTAAACTCTTTTGATTGTTTAAATTACCTTTATGTGGTTGTACAAGGAGTTTCACTTTAACATGTCAATTTGTGAGTATGATGCTACTTGATCAATGCCACTGACTCTGTCATTTTCCTCCATCTCTCTCAATTCTATTCATCCTCTCTCATAAATATTAAACTGCATGATGTTCTAGTTAAAATGATGAAATCTCACACTAACCTGTTCCATGCAACCACACTGGTCCTGCCATGTAGAAACAGTATATGTTTCCCAACCTGTCAGTCACTAAAGACATATCTCAGTAACCGATTACTGGTTGATATCATGAGGCTTGTGTTTACTTATTCATATTTCTGAAGTGATGTAGAGGTTTAAAAATACCACAATAGTGATGGTGTAAGTTAGAAATGTTTAGAACTCAGATATACCAAAGAGAAGTCTTGATTTTCTTCCTCTGAGAAAAAAACATGATTATTAATCTAGGGTATAAATATAGAGTGAAAACCATAACATACAGAGAGTCCAATGTCCTTCAGTATCAAACATTCACTAGTGTTCTTAGAAAGTAGCTCCCAGGCAAGAGGTATTATTTTTATCACCTATATTTTTTGTTCTTTCTTTCTGCTAAATAACCTTCATGATCTTGAAGACTCAGTGGCTCTTATTGCAACAAAATAAGAAGAAAAGTTCCCAAATCACTACTTGGAAAAATATACACATAAATAAATAACCTAAAAGACAAAACACATTGTTTGGGGATAATCCCATGAATATTTTATTACCACAGAAATTAGCCACGTTCTACTTAATGTAAAATAAAAAGGACCTGGGGGTATCTTCAGCATAACTCTGGAATATAGTGTCTGAGATATCATGATGAATGCTGGGAACATTTGTGCAAGAAAAAATACAATTATTTTCGTGTTATTCAAGAATGGTATGAGTTCTTGGGCTTCTGGTATTTTTATTTTTTATGTGGTACTAGGATTAGAATTAAAGGCCTCATGAACTATTGGATTGTTTGCTTGTGGCACTCTACTACTTGACTCTCATATTTATTTTTTTGAGAAAGATATTTTATTCGTAAGTTTTTTATTGTGAAAATACTGTACATGGGGTTACAATTACATGAGCAAGGTAATGAGTACATCTCTTATCAAGTATTGTTGCCTCATCCTTTGTTTATCCTGTACCATCCCTGCCCTCCCACCTCGATGACTACAATCCCAATCCCCTCTAATCCCCCACCTGCCAAAGTTGTAAAGTTTGTTTTTGACATAGCATCTTGTACATCTTATTGTTGCAATGGGTCCACCTGTATTCCTTGTTAAACAATTTGATTTTTCCCCTCCTCTCCACAAATTTTGTCAACATCAAATACAGTGAAAACGTGTGATGACCCTCATATTTATCTCTCCTTTATGTTGTTTGTTTTGTAGGAAGAACCTCACAGATTACCCAAACAGTCTCAAATTGTACACCTTAAAGTCTCCACCACTGAGTTGCTAGAATTACAGTTGTGTGCTACTAGCAGCTAGACCTTTTAGGAAATACTAATTTGTTTTTTAAGCAGTAACTCTCAAATATACCTGTTAATTAGAAACTATAGAAGTATCACACATAAACATACATATTATAAAGTTATTTAAATGATTTTAATATCACTAGCTGGGACTTAATCAATGGACCAGTACTGCAAATTACTATATTACATGACTTCAGCTTTTTGTTAACAGTTATATTTTATATAAAACATAACAGGCAATCAGACTAAATTGTATTTTTTCAGAATGCTATAATTTTAAGCAGGTCAGTAGTTTCTGTATCTTTATTCATTAACATATTTCCCCACTTCATATTTTATGTGTTATTTAGTAAAGCAACATTTTATCAACTTCTATTTTATATCTCATTCACTGGTCATTGAAATGTTTCTTTACACAAATACTTGTGCATTAAAATTAAATGTCATCCACTCGGGTGGATTTACAAATACTCCCTCCAGGATGAAATTATTATATTGTAGTGTAATAAAACACCTGAGGTAGGCATCATTATATACAAAGTTATGGATTTATAGGCTCACAATTCTAGAGATACAATGTCCAAACTACAAAGGGAAATCTCTCCTGTGCTCCCACATCCACTAGGGAACTGTGTGTATTTTACTATCCGTATGTTCTTCAGGACATAGTTACAGGTCCATTATAGTAAAATAATCGAATCTAATTATTACTTAATGCCTCATTGGTAAGCATTACAGCTGAAGAAAGTTTCTATACTCTTCTTGCCACTGAAATAAGACTTGGATTAATTCTTCCATGAATTTGGAAGTTCAATACATAATCAAATCATAGTATACGTAAGATCAAAAAGCACAGTAATTTGGTCTGGTTTATAAAATAATAACACTCCTATATTCTTATCTCTTTTCAGTAAATTTATTGTAGTTCTTGGGGTTTAAATTCAAGGCCTCATGTTCATTCCTCGTGTTATCTCCACTGGTGCTCTTCTTCAGCCACAGCTTCAGGCCTGCTTTTAGCTGGGCATAGTGTACAATCTCCCAGGAGTCTTTGGCTAGGCCAGTTCCCAACAGTAATCCTCAAGATCTCATAATTCTCTGGTGTCCAGAATTAATAATTTTTTTCTTCCTCATTTGGAAATTAAAATTTTATGGAGGTAGAAGTAAAAATAAGCAAGTGTGTGTGGGGGCGGGGAGTTAGGAAATGGTAATATTAGTGACATTTGATGCAAAGAAAAAGAATTAAAACAAACTTAAAATAGACTTTTTAGATGACGGAAAATGAAATTTTAAGGGGGATTTATACTACCAGGGAAAAAAATGTTTGAGCTGAGATTTTCAGTAGAAACACAATTTGCATGAATTATATTAGGAAAGGGACCCCACACAAGGAGAATAGAAATAGGGCTAAGTCAAGGGACTGTTATACATTACAAAGGATGAGCCAGAGATAGCAAATAGTTGGAACTTAGGTAGGCAAGAAATGAAGGGCAAGGTTCTGCACGACTCTAACTCATTTTAAAGTTTGTATTCATCTCTGGATAATATGAGACATAAACTTCTAGCAAGTGAGGATTAAAATTGGGAAAATATTCACTGTAGTTTTAGTAAACCAAGGCAAAGTGCTTTACAAGGAGGTAATTTTGGATATAGTAAAACACGGTCATTTTCTGGCTATATTTTGAAAATTGGTAACTGACCAGCAGTTGAAAAAAATGCTATTTGAAAACACTAGTAAAATATTTATGAAATTTCCATGGAAAGAATTGTAAGTGACTTCTGTATGCATAGTTTTCCTTCTAATATTTAAAACTATGCAAAAACAAATGAGGTAAATGACATAAATTGCTAATGTGTTTTATTAAATTCTTAGAATCTACCTAAACAGACTTGTTACTTAGGGAAATAGGTGCCAATATGCATTAAAACACGTATATTTAAAAACTAGTGTATAATAATACAACATGTGTACTTTGAAAAATATCAAATTCAATTTGCCATCTTTCTGAAGTTTGACTTTTCTTAACATTTGTCTATAAGATACAGACTTTACTTCTCATAAGTGAACTGAATATCCATAAAGTTTGAAATGCTTAAAAGTATATTCAAATAAATTTTCTCACTTGAAAAAATGTAAATAAACCCTAATCTTTTATCTTCACCAAGAAGAGTTCCTGAAAAAAAAGAAATACCAGGCTCTTATTTCTAGACTTTATTTCATGTCTTCTAGAGTTAGTACTCATCTGTACTTCAAAATATTACCATGTAATATGTAAAATGACATAAGTTTTAAGGACACAAAATCATCAGAACACCTTTAAGTGAACATATAAATGAAGAATGGACCTTTCTGTAAGTTGAAGATTAAAGTATCTTGTGATACCCTGGAGTAAAAATGACCAGATTTCAAAATACAAGTTTCTTTAATATCAAATGATTTTCACATGGGTAGCTCATGTATGTAATACTAGCTAATCAGGAAGCTGAAATCTGAAGACAGCCATTCAATTCCCGCCAGACTAAAAAAGACTCTGAGACTCCTATGTCCAATTAACCAGTAGAGACTTAGGTATAGCTCAAGTGGTAGGGTGTCAGCCTTTATCACAAAACCAGGGGTGAGTATAGGGATATGAGTTCAAGCCACAATACTGTCACAAATGTAAATATATATATATATATATATATATATATATATATATATATATATGTAAGAAAATAGATAAAACAGTTTTCATGCTAATAAAGTAATACCACATAAGCAATCATATTATTACAGAATTGCATGTATATTAGTGTAAAATAAAAGAGTGTAGATTATAATACATCAAAATTACAGTCAGCAATTGTTACAAAATTCGACTATTCTAAAGATTCGTTAATTACACCAGGCATCTGAGGCTAAAGCCTGTAATCCAAGCTGCACAGAAGGCTGAGATCCCAGAATCACAGTTTGAAGCCTCCCCTTGTATTTCTTCTTTCTTGAGCCTTCCATTTATTCACTAGATTTTTTAAATCCCTCCTAGGCTTGGCTTCTTTCCAAGAACTTAAAAATCTTCTTGCTACAATACAACTTTGATAGTGGACATACTTTTCCCAGCAAGTATTTTTTCCCTTAGATATATGACTGGCTTTGCATCTCATTTTCATGGCTATCTTCTACTCACAACATGAAGTCTTCCCTCTCTTTACATGGGCAACCTTTCTCCACAGCGTGTTAGTTTTCTAACACCTATCACTATTTGTGAGGAGTTCTACTTGTTTAAATTATTTTTTTATCCTCCATGAGAGGAGCAGTGACCTTTTGCTTTCCTGTTCAGTTTCATCTTCTTGCCCTCTCCCACTGTTGGCCACCCTGTAAGTGCTTAGTATATGCCTGCTGAAATGAACTGGAATGAACTGGATTAGTAAAGTGGTTTCATTGAGATTACAGGGACAGACTCCATGAAGAGTGACGGCCAATATCTCTGTTTTCTAAAAATGCTTTAAACAAGTGCTCTAAACTTGAATTTTGTAGAGAAGCAATAGTGACTAAGTGGAGATTGGTGATATTTGACACTAAAATCAAGAGTGACTGAGATACAGACGCCTTTAAAAGGATCAATTATTACTTTGAAGATACATTTTTTGCTAACTAAACCAGAACAATACTAACTGGAAAGCGTATTGTTGGTATGCTTCTCTATGGCCATTTCAATAAATTTCAGTTCACTAATAATTTTCCTTTTACTTCTGGTCCTCCTTCCCCTCCTATTTTACCTTTTAATTAAACTTATAGCAATTCTATCATTAGAAACCTTCAAATTGATAGTTTCAGTTCAATAGGTTAATGAAAACCTCTTCCTAATGTCATATGGTAGATAGTTGCATATACTTCTGACATAAAATTAATGCAAAACTGTCTTAATTCAAATAAAATATGTTTCCTTTTTCCCCTGTGTTGATGTCAAAATGCTGTAGTATATTAATAAGACATTAAAGAGAGGCATTATATTCTGGCTAAATTCAGAAATCCTATTAATTCTCTACCTATAATTTCTACTGCCTGTCAAAACACTTTACTAAGCAAGTTTTTGAAAATGTCTTTTGGAACAAAAAAATAAACTCATAATTTTTCAGGTATTGAATGTAATTCTTGATGTTTTTCCCTCTCATTTTCTCATGTACGTATGATCTCAGGCCTTGAAGATTTCTGGACCTCCTCAGACAGGAGGAGGATAGTGCCAATACTCACCCTGCAACAATACCCTTGAGTTGCACTATTGAATGGGCCATTCAAAGCAGAGAAAGAAATTTGATTTTTTAAACTATCATTGATTTTATATAATGTAACCTAATCTACATAGAAAGATCAAAAAGATCCACTGAGAATCATCTTTAGTCTCATTTATATGACCCTCTAATAAGCTCAAAAACAGGGGGACTCTGGGACCAAACACAACATTTGAGAGGTAAAGTTTGCCTTAATCTAGATGAATACTGACCCAAATGTACAAATACACGATAAAAAATGGTTTAAATCAATGCAGCGTCCATATATGTTTTCTTAGTGATGATTCACAAAATAGCAATTGGCCATGTCCTGGAAATGTTTTCACCTAAAAATAGATCTGAATTTAGTTTACTGAAGAAGAACTGATTTAGTGGTACAAGTAGGCTTTCTTTCCTCTTCATAAAAATATGACTTTTGAAATCCAAGTACGGTTTGGTTTCATGTTTTACATAGGAGTGGAAAGTCTAAAGGAGACTTATTTGTCTCATTTGACTCCACTGTAGGAATTTATATATGTGAATTTATAACATATAATTATGCACATAAATAAGATGCAAGATAATATACAATAAAATAAATAGATATTAAGTCAGAGAGAAGCGGGGAATGACCACAAAAGGAGCAAATACTTTCTGATATTAGAGCAAAATATTTTTTCTGATAGTGATGATGGTTTCCTGGAATATAAATCTTTCAAAATTCCATGATATATAACAATTACACATAATTATGTATATACAAATTTTAATTTATGCATCAATAAAAATGTGTATTTTTTAGTGATAAAAGTCATATGTTCCTTATTAGCCTATCTATTATACATAGTATTCTAAAGATGAAAAAATTATCCAGAAACAGCATCCATTTTACATAAATTTTATATTTTTCTGCTACACATACACATTCACTAAAGTACTCCTTTTTATGTCCCAGCTAATTTTGTTTATATGCACAATTTTAAAGAACAGCTGTAAATGCTGTATAACTCTCTTAAAATCATACATGTTTAAAGAAAAAGCATCCAAAATCACTCATTGAAAAGATATTCTCTTGCACAAAACATTTAAAGATGGATAATATTCAATCAAATATTAAAATTAATTTTGACAAGTAGTCAATGTATATTCTAGTAGTATAAGCTTACAAAAATCAACCATATATAAACAGGAAAATTTGCTTTTTAATGGCACTTGACTACATTTAACAAAAGCCATTAAAAATTCATTCTTTTTTTTTTACAATGTATAATGAGTAAAAGTGTTTTTTATTTTTAATTAATTAATTTTTCATTGTGAGCATACCATACAGAGGAGTTACAATTACATGGGCAAGATAAGGAGTACATTTCTTATCAAGCATTGTTGCCTCCTCGTTGTTTCCCCATCCCATTCCTTCCCATACTCCTCCTCTCCACATACTCCTCTTCTCCCGATCCTCACCCTACCCAAGACCAAAGTTGTTAAGTTTGTTTTTCGACATAACGACTTGTGCATCTCATTGTTGCAATGGATCCACCTGTATCCCAAGTTAAACGACTTGTTTTTTTCCCTTCCCTTCCACAAATTATACCACATCAAATACAGTGAAAGTATGTTTTTTACTGTGGGGGAGGGACATACAAAGCAACATAGAAATCATCTTATAAATATGATAGAAACAATTGCATGAAAGAAAAAAAAGCTAAAAAATTTTTGAATACTTATCTTGAGGTTCATTCCCCTAACATCAACTTCTCTGACCTTTTCTGCTGGAGTCAGACATATACCATGGGACCTATGTTTCATTGGGCCTGGCTTACTTCACTTAATAGAATTTTTTCCAAGTCTTTCCATTTCCTAACAAATGGGGCAATGTCATTCTTTCTGATGGAGGCATAGAATTCCATTGTGTATATATACCACATTTTCTTGATCCATTCATCTACTGAGGGACATCTGGGTTCGTTCCATATCTTAGCTATGGTAAATAAAGCTGCAATAAACATAGTTGTGCTGGTAGCTTTAGTATGGTCTTGTTTGTGATCATTTGGGTAAACGCCCAAAATGAGATTGCTGGGTCATAGGGGAGCTCTATGTATAGTCTTTTGAGGGAGTTCCATACTGCTTTTCAAAGTGGTTGAACAAGTTTACACTCCCACAAACAATGCAGTAAGGCTCCCTTCTGTCTGCATCCCCTCCAGCATCTGTTATTATTAGAGTTCTTGATTATAGTCATTCTAACTGGGGTGAGGTGCTATCTCAATTTTGTCTTGATTTGCATTTCTTTTGTGGCTAGGGAGGTTGAGCACTTCTTCATGTGTCTATTGGTCATCCTTCTTTCCTCTTCAGAGAAGTTTCTCTTTAAGTCTTTAGCCCATTTATTTATTGGGCAGTTGTTTCTTTGAAAATTTCTTTTTGGGGGATTTAATTTTTTAAGTTCTAGGTATATTTTAGATATGGGATACTTTTCTGTTCTATGCCTAGAATATATCTTCTCCCAATCTGTGGGTTTTCTATTGATCTTAGAGCTATGTCCTTTGCCAAACTCTACTACAAAGCCACAGTAATCAAAACAGCTTGGTATTGGCACAAGAACAGACCCCAGGACCAATGGAATAGACTTGAAAACCCAGAAATGAACCTAAAGACCTATAGCCATCTAATCTTCGATAAGGGAGGGATCTAAAAGAATAGAATGGAAGAAAGACAACCTCTTCAGTAAATGGTGCTGGCAAAACTGGTTAACTACTTGTCGAAAACTAAAGTTAGATCCTTATATATCACCTTGCACCAGAATTAACTCCAAATGGATCAAAGACCTCAGAGTCAAAGCAGACACTCTGAAAACATTACAAGATGGAATAGGAGAAACCCCAGGTCTCCTTGGCACAGGCCAAAATTTTCTTAATAGGGACCCAGAAACACAAGAAATCAAAGAAAGGTTGGACAAATGGGAATGCATGAAATTGCAGAGCTTCTACATGGCTAAGGACATCGGTCCCAAGATCAGTAAAATTCATTCTTTTATACAATTGTCTGTAACTACTTATTGTTCAATAACTGTTAATGAGTAATAATCTTAAAAAGTAAGTAATTGTAATGTTTTGACTACTTCAAATATATACATTAATTATTTGTAAATTCATAACAATTTAAGAACAAAAAAAGCCTATAGTACAATACAAGGTTTTTGGAAGAGGTAAGTATTTGTCCTTCTGCATTGATGAGGTACTGATTCAATTGGTTTTTGTTGCCTCTATTTTTAATTATTTTAATAGCCCACATCAAAGATTAGGTAATTTTTCATGTCTTCTTGTCTTCCGCAAATACCATTCCTCAATCACTTCTCCAAGTTGAATTTCCATTTCTCCTTACAATTATGAACCATGCAGACTAAGTTTCTTTGTTCAATGGCTTGGTCCTTTAACATAGAGTCTGAAAGTTGTGCAATAGCATATCTAACATTGTAAGATATTTCATAGACCAGTGGAGAGGTCATTAAACAATTTCAAAACAACATGAAAACATTTAAAATCACTAAAATGCTTTAATGATGTGGTGATGGTAAACACAAAATATATATGGATAGGGTGGATTGAGAACATTTTAAGCATTATGAGTTTAGAAGGATACATTTAACTTTATTGTTAAATAAACAGCATAATGCAACAGTTAAGCACACTATGCTAAGAAAGGCATTCTCACAGTCACAGTAATCACTTGTTTAATCTGGTACTCATTTTTCAATTTGAGTGAAATATTTAGTTAAAGATGATCAATATAAATAGTCAGTATACAGTCAAATCTCTGAGCAACACTCGTGTTATTAGGGTAGCACTGACTTCTTCTTAAGGAGACCTGAGAAATTTGAAGAACTTCAATCAGAGAACATAGCCAGCTCATTATTTCAGCAAATTTTTTTTTTTACCAGGTCATGCTGGTAATTGTGCCAGAATATAAGGTGAGGAAAGAATGTGTGAATATACTAGGGAAGAATCCATTGCAAAATCTTAGATGGAAGGTGATGGAGACTTGCCTGAGATGCCCATGGAATAAATAAGGACAAATACTGAAAACTGCAGGAATAAGAGTTCACATGAGTGAAGTGCTCATTATGTCCGTGTATTGTTTGTGCATGGGTATAGTAAATAAATATTCATATGTAATGTATATGAATTCAAAATATAAGAATGCATATGCATGTTCATATGTATGTATGAATGCATAGGCCTGTGTATGTATATATATGCACATATGCATTATATATGCACATATACATATGTAAACACACATACATTACACAGACATACATATTTACTTATTTAATCTTCTCACAAGTTATACATTAACTACTATTATTCTTTGTGATTTATGGATGAGAACACTACAACATGAATAAATTGAATAATTTTCTCAAGAACTCACAGCAGTGCATGTCTACAAGAGTGACTTAAGCCTCTTGCTGTTGATTCATAATCCTAGCTACTCAGGATGCAGAGATCTGAGGATTGTGATTTAAGCCAGTGTAGGCAGGAAAATCCATGAGACATTTTTTTCATTTTTAAATTTAATTTTATTGTTAAGGTGATGTCCAGAGGGGTTACATTTACATATGTAAGGTAGTGAGTATATTTCTTGTTGAACTTATTACCCCCTCCCTCATTTTTCTGCCACTTTCTCTTCCCCTCTATTCCCCCATCTCCAACATATTTTCTTATGAGTATCACGGTTGCATTGGTTTACTCTTTGTCCTTTGTCTCACCTTTTTGTTGTTCTCTTTCCCTTCCCTAATTCAGATAAATGTTTATCTCCAATAAATCTCCCAGAAAAATCAAGAAGTAGCACTCGCTCAAGTGGTAGCATACTAGCCTTGAACAAAATAGAAGCTCTGGGAGAGCATCCAGGCCCTGAGTTCAAGCCCCAAGTTCGGCAATAAAAACAAACAACAACACAAAAGAGTGATTTAAAAACAATTTTATTCCAAAGTTAATTCTCAGAACTAGTCTGCATATGTACTTGCTCCATAGAAGAGACACACAAAAAAGACATCTCATTGTTTGGTGTGGATTCTCAAGACAGGCCACAATTCATCACATGCATTTAGTTGACAACAAAATCTATAGTATTATTTAAGTCTGTATGTGAAAGGAAATTCTGTCTAGTTAAGGGTCATAAGGCATAATCTTGATCTGAATTCCTTTAGCATTGATCTACTACAACTCTGAAAGAGTATTTCTGATTTAAAAAGAAACAATTGCTGTACAAATTAAAGCCTATAAATGGTTGCAAATGTCATTGATAGTAGACAAATGCACTTTTATATTGACTATAAAAATGATTCATTCCTTTGACCTCTTAATTTTCACTGGTTCCTAGGGAAATGGTTCAAAAATGCAAAATGGATGTCATATCTTTCACCTCCTTCATTTTCTAGTTACCAGATAAAGAATAGAGACTAGTACTCAATATTTTACTCAATATTCCTATAGATGGATTCATCTATTAGATAAATAACTAGGAAAAATTAGAACAAGAAAGATAGGTTGCATTTAAAACTAATGATTTGATCGCTGATATACACATAGCTTTTTAATACAGCGTAAGCTGCTAGCATTAGACAATCCTGACACCACTAGTTGGGAGAAAAAGCCACAGATAAAGTGAACTTCATAGAAGAACAGAATTGCTTATCATAAAATAACTGTAGCAAGAGTGGGGAAGGAAATTCCCAATCTTTAAAGTAAGTTGAGAACAAACAAGGCTTTATTTGTACAAACTGTCATCTTTGCTGTGTACAATGTTATCATAACCTGTTTCCAGAGGCATTGTGATTAAATGGTACCTGAGGGGTGGCCTAGATTTCCTTAGAGCCTCTTCCCCTTCCTGTCTCACCTTGCTGCCCCTGGCCAGCGCTTCAGAGCAGTTCATTCTGTGCACTTCCCTACCTGATTACACAGAATTTTATCTTCCCACTTGGATACTTTTCAGACTGCTGAAATGGAGTCACAGATATATACCAATACTACACGGATTGCTGCAGTGCCCTCTTCATTCCAACTGGTAGCAACTGTTTGCCATTCAATTTAAAATCTAAATTCTGGCCTTTGGGACCAATGTAAGTGTGTCTGCCCCCAAAGAACCGGTGTTATCAGCTCTTCACAGCCTTCATCATGGTCAGGTGCTGGAGGCTATGTGGATGTTCTATTCTTGCAGCCTGTCTCCTCCAAACATATGCTGTCTTACTTGTTGCTATTTAATTTTTTTCTAGTTATTTATCTATCAGAGCAATGCTGCTTGGGCTCCAATTAGGAAGGGTTGAATTAAACCAATACCTTGATAACTGCAATCTGTCTCCTATTAACATTTTACTCTCCAAGGGTATTCATTGTGGAATAGGTAAGGAGCCTACAGGGGAAAATAAAGAAGAGATTTGTTTAGTCACTGTTGGTGTGTAAGCTAGGTAAATTCTACCATCCCCTGAGAGTTACACAGATCTGTATAATGCGATATGGCTTCACTTAGCCATATCACAAATACCAAATCTTTGACTGTATTCCTTTCTTCTCATTACTATATTTCAATTTGTTGTATAATGAAGTAT
This sequence comes from Dipodomys spectabilis, assembly GCF_019054845.1. NCBI lineage: Eukaryota > Metazoa > Chordata > Mammalia > Rodentia > Heteromyidae > Dipodomys > Dipodomys spectabilis. The sequence goes on along the minus strand of NW_024871097.1, from coordinate 3,606,583 downwards.
GAAAAAATGTAAGAACACTTTTAAAACATCTTTAAAGAACACCTTTGAAACAATAGGAAAGTTCTGTTTATGAAATGAAAACTAAGGGAAAGCTACAGGACAGTTTATTTATTTTGATTTTGATTTTTTTATTATCTTTTGTTCAGATGACTTTTATTTCTTGCTTTTACATTGTTTCCAAATTATATGTAGTTACAGTGATGGTAGTCAAATATCTGCTAAAAATATGTGGAAAAATGATGTTGTTTTGCAAAATTAAGGTTTGTGTATGTGTGTGTGTGTGTGTGTGTGTGTGTGTGTGTGTGTGTGTGTGTGTGTGTGTCTGTAAATACAGAATCATTTACGTTAAGAAATTGGTCCTCATGATTGGAAAGTCTTAATAATAGGAAACCTGCAAGGTACACAGCATTTCAGAGACCCCAGGAAAAGCCATGTTTAATTACTTTATATTCTGTGGCTATTTCAGTTTAATGCAACTAAATTACACGTACACCCACAGCAATATAAGAGGAAGTATGAGTTAACTTCTGATTATTAAGGAGATGTCTTTTTCTTATAATTTCCTACAATATTCTGAATTATTAAACGCATCAAAAATTCTGAGATATTTGTAAAAGTCCTCAATTCACTTAAACCTACTAACTTTACTCAGATCTAAATTAACAAAGGTGAAGTATATTCCTGAATTAATTTACATTCGCACCAATAATGAAAAAGAGCTCTTTTTTCACCCCACATTCTAATCTACAATTGTTACTTTTTTTGATGCTTAAATGACAGCCATTCTGACTGAAATGTGATGGGATCTCAATGTAGCTTTGATTTGCCCATTTTTACTGATGGCTAATGACATTGTACATTTCTTTGTGTATTTACTGGCCATTTGTACTTTTTTCATTTGAAAGTACATTGATTATTTACCCATTTATAATTTTTGGTATTTAATTTTTTGGTTCTTCATATATGCAGGATGTTAAATTGCCCTTCACCCTTTTCAGTCACTTACAAACTATCATCTCTCTTCTTCTTTATTCAATAGCATAGCAATTACATTTTTTCTCCTCGGGTATTATTCTCATTTCATTTTTTGTTGATTCTAATATCCTAATATTTCCAATACTGTCTACCTTCTCAGTTTAGAGTATTAATAAAATGCCAAATAATATGATCTGCTTGGATGTTTATTTTGTTGATCTTTAATAACTTCTCACTGACTTCTATTTTCCCATGGTTTTTCACACACAATACTTGGTTTGTATTGGCTTATACTAAATGAATTACCTTTTAATGGAGGAGAAATGTCTTCATAATTTTTATTAGCAAAAGTGTTTAATTGTGATATTTACGACATAAATATAGTGTACTTCAAATAGTTGGGAGGTTATTACTATTTTTTTATCCATAACTGATGCAACCATGAACTTATCACTCTAGCTAGCTTATAGGTTCTTTTAAACTCCCAAGTTTGTAGAGCTGATTCAAAACTTTGGATACAAAATTAACCCTCAAAAATCAATGGATTTCCTGTATGCCAATAATGAGAAGAGCAACTCCTTTTGTAATAGCCCCACAAAAATAAAATACCTATGAGTTAATGTAGAGAATGGAAGGAACTCTATGATGAAAACTTTAGAAACTTTAAAAAGAAAATTAAAGCAAAACTAAGGAAGTGGGAAAACCTTCCATGATCCTGGATTGGAAAAATTAACATCATGAAAATTGCAATACTGCCAAAGACTATTGACAAATTCAATGATATACCTATCAATATTCCAACCTCATTCTTCAAGGAAATTAAAGAAGCAATCCAAAAATTAATATGGAACAATAAAAGAACCCAAAGAGCAGAAAAATTTCTTAGAAGAAACAACAGTGCTGGACGAATATCAATACCAAATTTCAAACTCTACTACAAAGCCATAGTAACCAAAACAGCTTGGTACTGGCACAAGAACAGACCTCAGGACCAATGGAATAGAACTGAAGACCCAGAAATAAACCCAAAGACCTATAGCCGCCTCATCCTCAATAAGGGTGCTAAAAACATAGAATGGAAGAAAGACAGCCTCTTCAGTAAATGGTGCTGGCAAAATTGGTTTAACACCTGTAGAAAACTAAATCTATATATCACCCTCACCAGAATCAACTGCACATGCATCAAAGATCTCAAAGTCAAAGTAGACACCCTGAAAACATTACAGGAAGGAATAGGAGAAACTCTAGGACTCCTTGGCAAGAGCCAAAATTTTCTTAATAATGACCCCAAAACAAAACAAATCAAAAAAAAGTTGAACAAATGGGACTGAACAAAATTGCAGAGCTTCTGCATGGCAAAGGACCTAACTAGCAAGATCAATAGATAGCCCACGGATTGGTGGAAGATTTTCACTAGCCATACAACAGACAAGGGCTTCATATCTAAAATATACTGAGAACTCAAAAAAAAAAATAAATCTCCCAACAATCCTCAAAGAAACAGCTGCCTCCCTAATAAGTGGGCTAAAGACTTAACAGAGAAACTTCTCTGAAGAGGAAATAAAAAGTAGCCAAATGGCCACATGAAGAACTGTTCAACTTCTCTAGCCACAAAAGAAATGCAAATTAAGACAACATTGAGATTCCACCTCACCCCAATTAGAATGGCGATAATCAAGAAATATAACAACAACAGATGCTGGAGTGTGTGTGGCCAAAAGGGGATCCTACTACATTGTTATTGGGAGTGTAAACTTGTTCAACTACTTTACAAAGCAGTATGGAGGTTCCTCAAAAGACTCCACATAGAGCTCCCCTATGACCCAGCAATACAACTTTTGGGCATTTACCCAAATATTCACAAATAAGGCTATACTAAAGCTACTAGAATATCTATGTTTATTGCAGCAATATTTTCCATAGCTAAGATATGGAACCAACCCAGATGCCCCTCAGTAGATGAATAGATCAAGAAAATGTGGTATAGATATAGATATAGATATACACATATATGAATATATATCTATATATATATACACATACAATGGAATTATATTCCTCCATCAAAAAGATTGACATCACCCCATTTGTTAGGAAATGGAAATACTTGGAAAAAATTATCTTAAGTGAAGTAAGCTAGGCCCAAAGAAACATAGGTCCCATGGTTTCCCTTTTTTGCAATAACTAGAATATGTCTAGGACAAGCAGAAAAGGTCAAAAGCTATGTACTTATGATCATATAAGATGATTCTAAGTGAAATGAACCCCAGGATAGGGAATGAAGAGGTTTTATCTTTCTCACTGTTTGTTTCAATGTACTTATAATGTACTATGTGATTTTTTTTGTTTCTTTTATGTTCTTCCCCCATGGTATAACCTCTATTGTCACTGAATTTAATTGTGGTGTCCTGTATATACATTTTTCTAATTTGGGGAGGGGAAGGGAAATAAAATGCTGAAATGAAATAAGTATACAGGATGATCCATTGTAACAATGAGGTGTACAAGAAACTATTTTGAAAATGTAGTTTACAACTTTGTGGGGGGTAGGCGGAGGGAGGAGTTGGGGAGGTAGGGAGGAAAGGGATGGTAGGGGAAAAACAAATTAGAGGGTAACAATGCTTGATTGGAAATGGACTGATTATGTTACTCATGTAACTGTAACCCCTCTGTACAATATCTTTGAATAAAAATATATTTTAAAAAGTGAAGATGTACTCATTTCCTTAATGTGTAACTATAACTCCTCTGTACATCACCTTGACAATAAAATTTTAAAAAATGTAGAGGTAGGTATAAGTTTTCAACTTCATTGACTATTAACAATTTATGGTGATAATCACTGAGTTAAGTATTCTCTTGGTTGAAGTATAACAAAATGACTGCTTTTATCCAGCCAGAGAATCTTCCTAATCCCTATTTTGTACCTCCTCCTCCTCAGACATCATATTATTGTCCTTAATTCTCAGACAAGATGATGATGATGATGATGATGATGATGATGATGATGAGGAGGAGGAGGAGGAGGAGGAGGAGGAGGAGGAGAATTTTTATTATTATTGTCCATACTTGTGTTATAGCTCACGACCTTACACCCTTGCTTTGCTTTTTCCTCACAACTTTCACTCTCCCACTTGAGCCACATCTGCTCTTCCAGCTTTTTGCTGTTTATTCCGAGATAAGAGTCCTATCCATGGATTTGTCTGCCTGGGCTTGTTCTGAGTCAGAGTTCTCTAATCTCAGCCTCCCAATTAGCTAGAGTTGTAGGTGTAAACTACTGGTGCCCAGCAGAACACTCAGCATTCTCACCAAGAAAGCTAGCAACTGCCCTATATCTGGAATACCATATTGATCAAAAAAGTAAAGGTTGAAGGAAGTGCCAGCACATCTGTGTGTAGCCATGTTTGCTCCTGGGCACTGGGTATCCTTTCCTAGCATCTGCTCATTAACTCTACCTGCAGTTGTCTGTCCTGCTTCTCAGGATATTAATTAGTCCCTTGCTGTCATCAGCGTGCACATAAGGAGGTTCTTACCTCATTTTCACATTATTTTCAGTATCTCACAAATGTCCTTCAGAGAGCTCTCATACTAAAATAGTTTGCTATTTCTTTTAATAAGTAGTTTAATCTAAACAAATTAATTTATCTTCATATCCCAAATTTATAACACCCTATAGAATGATGACTGCAATTTTGCCTAGTGTCCATACCCCCAATTCTGACCTATCTCTGCAAGATTTCACATGCAAACTACCAGTAAATACCACTGACAGTTGTTCACCAGTCTCACTCCTACCTACCAACTTCCATCCAAAAATTCATTTCAATCAGATAATTGTGTTAATCTACCTTCAAAAATTCTCTCAAGGAAATATGTTTTTAAAATCTGCACTAGACACTGGGTCTTAAACTTGGGACTTGGTTCTTGTCCTTGAGTCATTTACTACTTGAGCCACAGACCCACACCTGACTTTTACCTAATTAACTCAAGTAACTTGTGGACTTGTATTTTTAATTTTTTGCAGAGCTAATTTTTAACCTCAGTCCTCAGACCTGACTCAGCCTCTTGAGTGGCTATGTTTACATCAGATATGAGCCACCATGTATAATTCTGCTTTAGATTTTGACATTCTTCTCTTTAAGACATTCTAATGGTTTCTCTTTCATGTAAACTACAATAAAAACTCTATGGGAAGCTACCTAATTCTTCTTTATCACTTCACAGTTGTGTTTTTTTTTCCTTCTAACTGGATTGCTCTTCTTTCCAATAGAACCTTAACTCACTTTATTTACTAACACATGTAAATTAGTACCCTATTCTCCACATACAATCTTACTCTGATTATTTTTACTCATCCCCCATTATCACTGTATGAACTAATAAATGTGAATGAATGTGTGTGAGTACTGATCACCTGTTGTTCTTTATCTGAAAATAATAGTTTGATTTTCCTATTATGAAACTAGCTCTGGTTCATACTAAGGTTTCAGTATGTATCTCATTGTATAAATCAAAGCACTCATTCATGAACCTATTGAAAAACATCCTAATGTTACATTATAATTTAGCAGAAAAGTTAATGGGAATTGGTTAGAAATATTTGTCAACTATAACTTATGTTAGAGAGAGGAAGGCTGACACTTTGAAGATACTACTTAAAAAAGTAGTTAATGCAAGTATACTGCAAGATCATTTCAGTTGTGTTATTTACTGCAGCCTGTGTTAGAGATTTCATGCTGATTTGTCTACATTAGTGGAGAATAAAGAGAAAGGTGAGAAGTAACTAAGTTTGAAGGTGTAAAACAGATCCAGTTCACACAAAGCTGTGTAAATTGGACCATGTTCTATGTCAATGGCTTTAAGCCATCTGAGGCCATCTAATTCTCACTTGTGCAGGAAGCAATTCATAATGCCAAATTCTTTGACTAATTAGATGGAATGGAATTACTTTTTTAATATGTTTAATGCTTCTATAGATGTTTCCTCAGTGACCTTTCGGAATTTGCTTTCTAATATTGTTATGAAAAACTACCATGCTACCAATTTTTCTGATGAGAGTAACTAAGCTTTCTATTCTCATAATTAACAACCATAACATTCTTAGCAATGTGCTTTCATGCTTGTGGATAATTGCATCCATCTGTTGATTTTTAACGAATTTGACGGCATGTATGCAGAAATTAATTGGCAATAAAACACATAAATATATTAGTTGAATTCAATTCAACTCTATTAACTAAATGAGTTTACTGTGCAAATATATTTAAAACATAGTGATGATTGCTGTTTTACCTACAGGTAGGTTCATTCACCTTCATATTTCAAAGTAATATAGCCAAGGATATATCTAATTAATGGTTATTAATTGTAGTCTACATAGCATCTAACAACAAGAGCAATAAGTAAATTAAATAGTCCATTTAGAAATGTAACGTTATACTATTCACATAGTGTGTAATGAGGAGAAGGAAATATATAGGACCATTTTATAGAAATGTGAAGTTGTTCATTTCATCAAACATGCTATAGAGAGGCGAGAACTGGAGGTCACCTGATGATCTACCTAGGGAGATAATGCTTTTGTTGTTCTTGTTTTGTTTTGTTTTTGTTTTTCCTCTGGGACAATGGTTTTGATTTAGGAACACCCCTTCTTTTTTTTGTGGAAATACTGTACTGAGGGCTTACAATTACATGGGCAAGATAATGAGTGCATTTCTTATCAAGCATTGTTGCCTCATCCTTTGTTGCCCCTTAATATCCCTTCCCATCTCACACCCCACCCCAAAGTTGTAAAGTTCATTTTCAACATAACATCCTGTACATCTCATTGTTGCCATGGGTCCAAATGTATCTTTATTTAAACAATTTGATCGTACTCTGCCATCTTGAGCCACAGGTCCACTTGTATTTTTCCAGTGTTTAGTTGGAAATAATAATCTCTCAGACTGTCGTGCCCAGACTGGCTTTAAACTTTGATCCTCAGATCTCAGCCTTTTGAATAGCAAAGATTATATGAACAATCCATCAGAAATCTGCCAGGATAAAAACTTATACAAATTGGCTATTTGAAATGATGGATGCCCTAACAATATAAAAGCACATATCAATAATTAAAACTGTTTTTCATTTTAGCACTTGCATGCATAGGTTGTTATGCAATGATGAGTGTATGAAAGATTGTTTGTAGTTCCGGGAAGATGGCAGAGGAGAAGCTGGAATCTGAACAAGCTCTCGCATAGAAAGCAGTTTTAGAGTTCCAGTGAACAGTCCTAAGCCAGAGAATCACACCAAGTGTGCAATCACAGGACAGAGAGTTAGGCACGAGAGGGGAAGCCAAGGCAAGGAGACACATCTGAGCGCGTGTCAGCCATCGCCATGGCGGCGGCAGCGGTCGCAATGGCAACTGCAGGGCACCATACCTGAGCCACAGAGAGTCGGGGACGAAGGAGCCAGACCCAGCGGGTGAACGGATTCTACTCAACACCAGCAAGAACTGACAAGGAGCGGACATCTTCATCCTGCAGTTTGCAGACCAGAGACGACCCAGGAACCAAGACTCGGCATGAGTAGAAGCCCGACGTCTTCACTCCTTCTCAGGGAGCAGAGGAGGGAAGGCCACCCCTCCCCCCCCAGTACTGGAGATCTCCATCTTGGATAACGACAAAGCTCGGAGGAGCTGCTAGCTCCAACTCAGGCCTTGGAATAAAACGAGTCATTTAGCAGATCACAAGAACTTAATGGCAGCGTGACCTGCCAGACTCAGCTCCATCCAGGGAAAGGTCCCCCAGCTCAGGTGCCAGCCATAGGAGTGGCATTCCTCATTGGGTAATCAGAGCAAGAGGCTGCCCCTCCCTCTAGCAGCCTCGACAATCAATTGAAAAACAGAAACCCTGAGAATGGCTCCAGGCTGGACTCTGTGAGTTTTTCACAAAATAGCCCCAGGGAAAAGCTACTGTTTGTTGAAAGGCCTCAACTCTACCCAGAACTTAGCCTCATCACTGCATCCCCCTCTTTTGTGATTCTCAAAGCAGATCACCCTCCCATTAAACTAACCTGGGAGGGGGATCTCAAGATCTTGGGTAAAGCAGAGCATTTTTCTGCCTGTTCGAACAATCTGACTTAAGAAACCAATCAAGCCACAGGACCTCAAGCAGACCAGAGACTCCAACCAGACTCTAGTTACAGACACAAGGGAGTTACAGGATTTTTCCGACCCCTCCCAAAAAAAATTCAAAAAAAACCAAAGAACTTTTTTCTTCTTGTTTTTTTCTTCTTCTTCTTCTTTTTTTTTTTGGTACCTCATACATAAAAAAATTTTTTTTCTTTTCTAAAACTTTTATTAATCTTTAATTTTTGCCTTTTTTGAAAAAAAAATTGTTTTCCAATAACTTTTTTTTCCTCTTATAATTTTATTTTAGGGATACGTGAATGTGCGTTTTTCTTTTTTTTCTTGTCTTCTTTCTATTGTTTTTTTCTTTTTTAATCATTCTTTTGTTTTTTGTTTAGCTCTACTGAACTTCTGATCTTTTTTTCTCCCTTTCTTATCCTTTTCACCTTTTCCTCTCTTTTGTTCTTCTTTATGTGACTTAACTCTTGTCCTGCATATCCTCAGATAAACCTGTAGTTAACTAGTAGACCCTATACCCCATTGTGTACACACTTAATCCACAAATTTATTACTCAATTCAAAACCTCTGAGACTTAAATTCCTTAATAGCAGTACTACCTCTTTATACCTATATAATATTTTAAGCATGTTTATTTTTAAATTTTTCACATCTCCTCTATGTCCCTCCCCTTCTTTCACTATATACATGTTCTTCTCTAAATAGATTGTTTTTGATAACCAATAACATTATTACTTTTTACTTTTCTATTTTTTCTGGTCTCTTTTCTTTTCCCTTTCCCTTTCTTCATTTTTTTCTCTCTCTACTTTCATCCTACCCAACCCATTTCCTACATTGAGATTAGGACTTATTTAACTCTCCCTGTGCCTCCCCACACCAATCTATTCCTATTTTTTACCCACATCTCTCCCTAACCCTAATATTTTCTGGTTTTCCAAATTCTTCTCTGCGGTTCGAAGCCCATTAACATATAGTTGTATGATGTTGAATAGATGTATATGTTGAACTAGATTGTATCTGTAGACTACTGACAGTACAAATTCAGACTTTGGTTGATGGTTGCCTTAAGATAGTGTTCAAGCACAAAACTGGTGCTATTTTCATCTCAAACGGGCAGAGTAAGCCGGAAAAACACAAGAAAAATGGCAAATGCGGGTATCTCATTTCCCAATCTTGTTAATCAGGGGACAGAACAGATAATGAATAATCCAGAGGAGAGTACCCAAATAGCTCTACAAACACTGCTGGTAAACATGATAAATGAAAAGATAGAAAACATACAAAGGACTCTGTATGAGAGTGATAGGGAGAGAGAGGAGGCAATCCAAAAATTTATACAGGAATATCATAAGCGTGAGGAAGCTACTCAAAAACTGATACAGGATTTGCATGAGCAGCTTGAGAATACTCAAAGAGAAAGGCAGGAATGGCGTGAGCAGGCTGAGAACACTCAAAGAGAACTGCAGGAATCCCACGAACGGGAGGAAGCTAATCAAAGAGTAATACAGGAATTGAGAGAGCAGGAAGAGAATACACAAAGATCACTAAAGGCATTCATGGAATCCATTAACAAAGAGCTGAAGGAAGTCAGGGAGACCGCAAAGGGAATGCTGAATGGAACCCAAGAGAAGGAATGGGATTCCAAAGAAACCATAACCAATCAACTAAGTGAGTTGAGAATAAACACTGAACACCAAATTAAGGAAGTAAAGAAATTCATACAAGATCGAAAACAGAGCTTCAACAAAGAATTTGAAGCCATCAAAGCCGACCAATTAGAAGGAAAAGAGATAAAAAACAAAGTAGAAAGCCTTGACAGCAGGTTAGACCATGCAAAAGATCGAATCTCGGGGATTGAAGACAGCCTAGATATTATAGAGAAAGAATATACAACCATCCAAGACAAGTCCAAGAAATATGATAGATATATCCATCACTTCGAAGACACCATCAGAAGGCCTAATCTAAGGATAATGGGTGTAGTGGAGCACCTAGAAACAGAAGTTTATGGTCTAGGAAATTTGTTAACAGGATTCTAGCAGAGAACTTCCTAAACATACAAAAAGATAGGCCTATTCAGATACAAGAAGTTTTTAGAACCCCAAATAGACCAGATCAGAATAGGACATCCCACCGTCACATTATAATCCACACAGGATCAACTCAAACCAAGGAAAATATTCTTAAAGCTGTCAAGGAGAAAAGATTAATCACCTATAAAGGGAAAACAATTAGAATCAACTCAGATTTCTCAGCAGAGACAATCAAAGCAAGAAGAGCCTGGAATGATATATGCCATGCCCTAAAAACAAACAACTATCAACCAAGAATACTGTACCCAGCTAAACTCTCCTTCATAGCTGAAGGCCAAATAAAAAGCTTCCATAGCAAAGAAAAATTGAAACAATACATCTACACCAAACCAGCCTTACAAAAGATTCTTAAAGATGTCCTACACATAGAAAACCAACAAGACCACAATAAAGGCCAAGAAACTGCACCCAAACTGAGAATCCAAGAACCATAGGAAGAACCCAGTTTTCCCTACCCCCAAGAAGGTGGATAACATGGCAGGAACTCCCAAATACCTCTAAGTCATCTCTTAACATTAATGGACTGAACTCTCCAATTAAGTGAAATAGACTGTCTAGTTGGATTAAAAAACAAGACCCTTCTATCTGCTGCCTTCAGGCGTCACATCTTGCTCGTAAAAACAAACATAGTTTCAATCTTAAAGGCTGGAACAAAATCTACAAAGCAAATGGCCCCCATAAACAGGCGGGATTTGCAATCCTAATATCAGATAAAATAGACATTAAATTAAAATTCGTGAGAATTGATAAATAAGGTCGCTACATACTAATTAAGGGATCTCTCCTTTAGGAGGATATTACAATTCTAAATATCTATTCACCAAACAATGGAGCACCCACATTTATCCAAGAAACACTCCTTTCCCTCAATTCCCATATAGATCCAAAGACATTAATTTTTGGGCATTTTAACACACCACTCTCCCCACTAGAAAGATCAACTCGGCAAAAACTCAACAGAGAAATCGCAGATCTAAACAGCAGCATAGATCAACTAGACTTAAAAGACATCTACCGAACATTTCATCCAACAGCATCAAAATACAAGTTTTAATCAGCAGCACATGGAACATTTTCTAAATTAGACTACATTTTAGGCCACAAAGCAAACTTGTCTAAATTCAGAAACATTGAAGTTATACCTTGCATTCGCTCTCACCACAAGGGAATAAAATTAGAACTAAACACCAAAGCCAAAGAAAATCCGATCTTATATGGAGGCTGAACAAAACACTGCTGAATCATGTGTGGGTCATGGAAGAGATTAGAAAGGAAATTCAAATGTTCATGCTATTCAACAAAAATGAACACACAAATTACCAGCTCCTCTGGGACACAGCAAAGGCATTGAGTACTCTGAGTACTCAGAGGCAAGTTGATAGCTCTGAGCTCCTACATCAACAAATTAGAGAGATCTGAAACCAACAATTTAATGACACATCTAAACCTCCTTGAAAAAGGGCAGCAAGATAAACCACAATCCAGTAGACGGAAAGAATTAATTAAAATTAAATCAGAATTAAATGAATTAGAATCCAAAAAGCTATAGGAAGAATCAACAAAACAAAGAGTTGGTTCTTCAAAAAATTAACAAAATTGACAGACCCTTAGCAAATCTTATCAGAAAAAGAAGAGAACACACCCAAATTAATAAACTCAGAGATGAGAATGGAAACATCACCACGGAAACAACCAAGATTCAGAACATTATAAGGGAATACTTCTCAAAACTTTATGCTAATAAGTTTGAGAACTTGAAAGAAATGGATCTTTTCCTAGCAAATATTGACATGCCAAAACTAAACCAAGATGAGTTAAACCATCTTAACAGGCCCATATTAAGCATTGAAATAGAAACAGCAATAAGAGACGTCCCAGCTAAGAAAACCTGATGGTTTTACAACAGAATTCTACAAGGCCTTCAAAGCAGAGCTCACACCAATACTCCTCCAACTCTTCAATGAAATTGAAAGAGAAAGGTCACTATCGAACACATTCTATGAGGCCATCATAACCCTCATCCCAAAACCAGGCAGGGACTCATCAAAGAAAGAGAACTATAGACCCATTTCTTTGATGAACATTGATGCAAAACTTCTCAACAAAATTTTGGCTAATCGACTTCAACAATTCATCCAAAAAATCATACACCGTGATCAAACACGATTCATTTCAGGGATGCAAAGCTGGTTCAATATATGCAAATCAATTAATATTATTCATCACATGAACAGGAGCAAGAATAAGAACCACATGGTTATCTCAATAGATGCAGAAAAAGCATTTGACAAGATCCAACACCCCTTTATGATGAAGGTTTTGGAAAAACTAGGAATCCATGGAACATTACTCAATACAATAAAGGCTGTATATGCAAACCGACAGCCAGCTTTATACTTAATGGTGAAAAACTAAAGCCACTTCCTCTTAACTCAGGAACAAGACAAGGATGTCCACTGTCTCCACTGCTCTTCAATCTAGTATTATAATGCCTGTCTACAGCAAAAAGACAAGATGCAGCTGGGCGCTGGTGGCTCACGCCTGTAATCCTAGCTACTCAGGAGGCTGAGATCTGAGGATCGCGGTTCAAAGCCAGCCGGGGCAGGAAAGACCATGAGAATCCTATCTCCAATAAACCACCAGAAAACCAGAAGTGGCGCTTTAGCTCAAGTGGTAGAGCGCTCGCCTTGAGCTGAAGAGCTGAGGGACAGCGCCCAGGCCCAGATTTCTAGCCCCAGGACTGAAAAAAAAAAAAAAAAGACAAGATGCAGACATTAAAGGGTATCCAAATACGAAAAGAATAAATAAAACTCTCCCTCTTTGCAGACGACATGATCTTATGTTTAAAGAATCCCTTAGAATCCACTCCCAAATTACTCAAGGTGATTCAAAATTTTGGCAAAGTAGCAGGATATAAAATTAACCCTCAAGAATCAATGCCTTTTCAGTATGCCAACTATGAGAAAAGTGTGGCTGAAATTAGGAAAGAAACTCCATTTGTATTAGCCCCACAAAAAATAAAATACCTAGGAATTAACTTAACCAAAGAAGTGAAGGACCTCTATGATGAAAACTTTAAAATCTTGAAATAGGAAATCAACACAGAACTTAAAAAATGGCAAAACCTCCCATGCTCCTAGATTGGAAACATTAACATCGTGAAAATGGCAATACTTCCCAAGGCTATCTACAAATTCAACACGATACCTATCAAAATTCCAACCTCATTCTTCAAGGAAATAGAAGAGGCAATCCAAAAATTCATATGGGACAATAAAAACCCCGAATAGCAAAAACGCTCCTCAACAGAAAGAACACTGCTGGAGGAATATCAATACCAAATTTCAAACTCTACTATAAAGCTATAGTAATCAAAACAGCTTGGTATTGGCATAAGAACAGACCTAAGGACCAATGGAATAGAATTGAAATTCCGGAAATGAACCTACAGACCTATAGCCATCTAATCTTTGATAAGGGATCTAAAAGAATACAATGGAAGAAAGACAGCCTCTTCAGTAAATGGTGCTGGCAAAATTGGTTAACTACTTGTAGAAAACTAAAGCTAGATCCTTATATATCACCCTGCACCAGAATTAACTCCAAATGGATTAAAGACCTCGAAGTCAAAGCAGAGAGTGTGAAAACATTACAGAACGGAATAAGAGAAACCCAAGGTCTCCTTGGCTCAGGCCAAAATTTTCTGAATAGAGACCCGGAACCACAACAAATCAAAGAAAGGTTGGACAAATGGGATTGCATAAAGTTGCAGAGCTTCTGCATGGCAAAGGACATAGCTAGCAAGATCAATAGAAAGCCCACGGACTGGGAGAAGATCGTCACTAGCCAAATAACGGACAAGGGTCTCATATCTAAAATATACTTGGAACTCAAAAAATTAAATCCCCCAACATCAAATCCTCAAAGAAACAACTGCCCAATAAATAAGTGGGCTAAAGACTTGAAGAGAAACTTATCTGAAGAAGAAAGAAGGATGGCCAATAGACACATGAAGACATGCTCAACCTAGCCATAAAAGAAATGCAAATCAAAACAACATTGAGATACCACCTCACTCCAGTTATAATGGCAAAAATCAAGAACTCTAACACCAGATGCTGGAGGGGATGTGGACAGAAGGGAACCTTACTTCATTGTTGGTGGGAGTGTGAACTTGTTCAACCACTTTGGAAATCAGTATGGAGGTTCCTGAAAAGACTTCACATAGCGCTCCCCTATGACCCAGCAATCCCACTTTTGGGTATTTACCCAAATCTTTACAAACAAGACCACACTAAAGCTACCAGCACAACTATGATTATTGCAGCATTATTTACCATAGCTAAGATATGAAACCAACCCAGATACCCCTCAGTATATGAAGAAAATGTGGTATATATACACAATGGAATTCTATGCCTCCATCAGAAAGAATGACATTGCCCCATTTGTTAGGAAATGGAAAAACTTGGAAAAAATTATATTAAGTGAAGTAATCCAGGCCCAAAGAAATATAGGTCCCATGGTTTCCCTTATTTGCAATATCTAGTATATGCATGGGTCAAGCGGAAAAGGTCAGATAATGTGATGTTAGGAAAATGAACCCTTAGATATGTATTTTAATGTTTTTTTCTTTCATGCATGTGTTTCTAATGCCTTTATAAGATTATTTATTTGTTGCTTTGTATGTCCCTCCCCCACAGTATAACCCTGCTTTCACTATATTTGATATCAGTATAACTTGTGGAGGAGATGTGGAAAAACAAGTCGTTTAAGGATACAGGTATACCTGTTGCATCAATGAGAAGTACAAGTTGTCATGTCGAAAACGAGCTTTACAAGGTTGGTGTGGGGGGTGGGGGAGAAGGGTTGGGTGGGATGGGAGTGGGGAGGCTGGGAAGGGATGTGAAGGGTAAACAAAGGAGGAGGCTGCAATGCTTGGTAAGAAATGTATGCATTATCCTGCCCATGTCATTGTAACCCCTCTGTACAGTATGTTCACAAATAAAATAAAATAAAAAAAAAAGAAATCTGAGGTGATTCCGATTGGTTTCCCTTTATAGATTGTTAATCTTTTCTCCTTGACAGCTTTAAGGATCTTTTAGTCGGTCTGAATTGATCTTGTATGGATTATAATGTGACAGTGGGATGGCCTCTTCTGGTCTGGTTTACCTGGAGTTCTAAAAGCTTCTTGTATCTGAATAGGCCTATCTTTTTGCATGTTTGGGAAGTTCTTTGCTAGGATCCTGTTAAAAAATTTTTCCTAGACCATTAATTTCTGTCTAAAGGTGCTCCTCTTTAACCATTATGCTTATGATGGTGTCTTCCAAATGTTGAATAGATCTATCATACATCTTGGATTTGTCTTCGATGGTTGTAGGTTCTTAATCTATAATATCCAGGCTGTCTTCAGTCCCCAAGATTCAATCTTCTGAATGGTCTCACCTACAGTCAAAAATTTCTACTTTTTTTTGTCTATTCCTTCTAATTGGTCGCCTTTTATGGCTTCAAGTTCTTTGTTGGAGCTTTGTTATAGAACTTGTATGAACCATTTTACTTCCTTAATTTGGTGTTCAGTGTTTATTCTCAAATCACTTAGTTGATTGGTTATGGTTTCCTTGGACTCTTATTCATTCTGTTGGGTTCCATTCAGCATTCCCTTTGTAGTCTCCCTGACTTCTTTGAGCTCTCTGTTTATGGATTCCATGGATGCCTCTATTGATCTTCGTCTATTCTCGTCCCACTCTCTCAATTCCTGTATTACTCTGATTAGCTTCCTCACATGCACCCAATTCCTGTAGTTCTCTTTAAGTGTTCTCAGCATGCTCACTCCATTCCTGATTTTCTCTTTTTCTGTTCTCAGCCTGCTCACACAATTCCTTTATTTCTCTTTTAGTCTTCTCAATCTGCTCATGTAATTCCTGTATCAGTCTTTGAGTAACATCCTAACGCTAATGAGATTCCTCTATTGATATTTGGCTTGCCTTCTCTTTCTCTGTATCATGCTCTCACTGAGTCCTTTGCAGGTTTTCAATCTTTTCATTTACCATGTTTACCAGTAGTATTTGTAGAGTTTTTTTGTGGATTATTCATTATCTGTTCTGCTCCCTGATTATAATGAGTGGGAGTTGAGCTCCCTGGACTTGCCATTTTTCTTGTGTTTTTTTCCAGCTTGTTCTGCCCATTTGGGATAAGAGTAACACCGGCTTTGTGGTAGAACACTATTTTAAGGCAACCATCAACCAATGTCCTTAGTTGCACAGTCAAAATTCTGCAGATACAATCTAATTCAACAGATACAATTTATTCAATGTCAAACAGTTATGTATTAATGGTCCACAAACAGCAAAGAAGAATTTGGCAGAAATTAGGGAGAAATGTGGGTAAAAATAGGATTAGAGATGTGGAAAGGTAAAGGGAGAATGAAATTAACCAAGTACTTATCTCAAAGAGGAAAATGGATTGGACAGGATGATAGTAGAGAGAAAACAAGAAGAAAAAGAAAAAAAAGACAAGAAAAAATGGAAAAACAAAAATTTAAAATTAAAAAGTGAAACACTTAAAATTATGCAAGTTTAAAGAAGTAGTATTCTGAGAACGGGGATAGGAAGAGAGGAGGTGAGGGATAGAAAGGAGACATGAAAAACTAAAAAATAAAAAATGTTTAAAATATTTCATAGGTATAAAGAGGTAATACTGCTACTAAGGAATTTAAATCTAAGAGGTTTTGAATTGAGTAATAAATTTTTGGATTATGTGTGTACACAACATGGGATATGGTCTAATAATCAATGTCGGGTATATCTGGGGATGAGCAGAACAGCAATTAAGTCATGCAAAAAAGAACGAAAAAGAAGAAAAAATGAAAACAATGAGAAAGAAAGAAAAAAGGATAAAAAATTCAGTAGAGCTAAAAATAGCACACACAGATATCCACCTAAAGTCTAAAATAAAAATTATGAGAGGAAGAAAAAAGAGATTAATAGAGAACAATTTTTTCAAAAAATTAAAAAGTAAAATTTTTTTAAAAAATTTAAAAAGTTAAAAAAAGGTACAAAAGATTTCTTTGATTTTTTGGGGGGATGGGAAGATCCTATATCCCCTTGTGTCCATAGCCAGTATCCTGTTGGAGTCTCTGGTCTGCTTGTGGTGTTTGGTTTTCCTGGGGCTTGATTGGTTACTTAAGTCAG
Organism: Dipodomys spectabilis; assembly: GCF_019054845.1. Classification (NCBI taxonomy): domain Eukaryota; kingdom Metazoa; phylum Chordata; class Mammalia; order Rodentia; family Heteromyidae; genus Dipodomys; species Dipodomys spectabilis. Next base: position 3,589,198 of record NW_024871097.1, on the reverse strand, counting down.
TTTGTTTGGACAGGCAGAAAAATGCACTGCTTTTCCCAGGATTTTGTGATCCTCATTCCAGGCTAGTTCAGTGGGAGGGAGATCTGCTTTGAGTATCACAAAAGAGGGAGATGGCTGTTTCATCTAGTTTGGAGATGCTGTGATGAGGCTATGTTCTGGGTAGAGTTGAGGCCTTTCAGCAAACAGTAGCTTTTCCCTGAGGGGCTAACTTCTGAGACACTCAAAGAGCCTAGCCTGAAGCCATTCTCAAGGTTTATGTTTACTGAATTTCAATTGATTGTCTGTAGGGAGTGGCAGCCCCTGGCTCTGTTTACCCAGTGAAGAAAGTCCCTCCCACAGGGAAAGAGTTTTCTCTGCCTGGTCTGTGTGAATTTTTCCTGGGTGGAGCTGAGCCTGGCAGGTCTGGTTAGTTTCCTGTGACCTGCTAAATGACTCTTTTGTTTTCTTCCAAGGCTGAGTTGGACCTAGCTGCTCAGCCAGGCCTTTGTCAGTATCAAAGATGGAGATCTCCAGTAGTGGGGGAAGGAGAGGTGGCCTTCCCTCCTCTGCTCCTTGAGAAGGAGTGAGAATGTCAGTGTTTTACTCAAGACAGTCTTGGTTCTTGGGTCGTCTCTGGTCTGCAATCTGCAGGATGACGATATCTGCCCCTTGTCAGTTCTTGCTGTTATTGAATAGAATTCACTCACCTGCTGCCTCTGGTGCCTTTGTCCCGGACCCTTTGTGTTGTAGGTATGGCGGCTACAGCCGTCGTTGCAGCTGCCGCCACAGCAGCAGCCATGGCCTCTGGCAAGTGCTCAGATCTGTCTCCTTGCCTGGATTTTCCCTCTCTGGCCAAACTCTCTGTACTGTAATGGCACACTTGGTGAAATTCTCTGGCTTAGGAGTGTTCACTGGAACACTAAAACTGCTTCCTATGTGAGAGCTTGTTTATCCTCCAGGTTCTCCTCCCCCATCTTCCCAGAACTCCTTAAATGTGTTTCTTAAAAATAGAAATATTTTTAAATTCTCATGCACACTTCTCATTAGGGAGTTCAGATGATGTTAATTGAATTGTTGTCAGATTTATTTGTGTATATGTGAGATTGTCTTTGAATATGAAGTTTGGCCCTGGATGCTGTCCTCTGTCCCCACCCCTCCTTTTGTTTCTGCTTGCTCAAGGTTGGCACCTTCTCACTTGAGCCACATCTTCCAGCTTTTTGGTTTTCAGTTGGAGGTAAGAGTCTCTTTTTTGCCTGCCTGACCTGGTTTTCAACCATGATCCTCAGATTTCAGCCTTCAGGTGATCTATTGAGTGTTTTCCTGTCCTCTTTTGTGAAAATACACACCCCCCCTGGCATCAAAGGTAAAAGAACAACTTAAAAGTTGTTATAATACTCCCAACCCAAAGAAGATACCTGATATACTTGATTTAAGTGTTAAGATATAAAATTTGGATTTGTGGAAAAACTGAGTCTCTTTAGTGTCATTTTGGGAAAAGTGAATCAAATATTCATAGCATTCCTAGATAAAGGGAATAAAGTAAACCTCTTTTCATGAGGAGTATTAATGAGAAGAAGAGTAGTTTTTGTCATTAGTGTAGCTTACTTGAAACAGTTTCAAAGTACAGATACTCAAGTATATTTTCTGTGTAATAATCACTGAATTCTAAAATTATTTGTTTTCCTTAGCATTTTCGGTTTGTCCTCATCTGCTATCTCATTTGAGACATACACCTTGTACAAGGGCTTTCTGTAGTCAGTTTACATTTTATAAATAAATAATTTTAGGTTTTTAAAATTATAAATAATTTTAGGTTTTTAAGAATTAGAAAAGCTAATAATAATCATCATCATTTTCTGATGTCCTTCACATTTCTCCACATTTCATTATATTGGTTTCATATGCTATCAGTATATTTATAGGCTATGAAGTATGATTTTGGTTTCACTTTTTGTGCTGGTATTGGGGCTTGAAATCAGTACATTGGTCTGTCACTAATGCGAGCATTGATGGCGCACATTCCTGTGATTCAGGCTAATCAGGAGGCTGAGATCTGAGGATAAAGGTTCAAATCCATCCTGGCCAGGAGAGATTTTGTTGCTCTTGTCTTCAATTAATGACTAAAAAGCCAAAAGTTGAGTGTGGCTCAAGTGGTAGAGCACCAGGATTGAGCAAAGAAGCTAAAGTGTAGTAATGTGTAGTTCCTAAAGGATAGTTTCCAAGTCCTGATTTTAAGTACCAGTACCAACACACAAGCACACACAAGCACACAAGCACACACACACACACACACACACCCCACACACATGTTTTCTTTGTCCCCAAAGCACTATGGTTCTCTTTATGTGCCCCTGAAATCCACTTTGCTTTATTTTTCATTCGGTTGGTGATGTTTCCACAGGGAGAGCAAAGAAATGGCTGTTACCTGAGTCTTGGCTGTCTGTGCTTTTGCTGGGATGACCGAGGTCTGCCTTATTGAGCATTGAGTCCCAGAGAAAACTCCATGAAGCACATTGAGGGAAATATATGAGAAGACATTCATTCAGGTAATTCTTCAGTCTATCTTTCTCCTGCCAAGGGTTTTTCTCTCTGTGTAGGGTGAGTTCCTTTTCTTTCCACGTAAAGCTGAACATTGTATAGCTTTCTGTGTGTGCCCAGATGCAAATAAGGCTTTTGTAAAATATCAGCCATTGAAAACTTGCTCTTTTTTCTCCTCTCACCATTAGTGAGTTTCTTGGCAGCCTTCATTGTTCTGAGAAAAATGGAATGATCTAGAAATTGTCATGGGATGTTTATAGTTGTAAGTCAGAATTTATAGTTCTTTTGCTCTAGTGAATTGAGCAACATCTATGTGAATTTATAGACAGCCTTTAGGGAACTTATTTATATGGTATGGATGAAGTTTTGGATATGATATCTCTATGGAAGTCCAAAGACATCTTTAAATACTTTGTCCAAATTAAACAGAAATTGAAAACACTTTAATTTTTTTTTGTTTTAACCAGAGTCTTCTATTAATTTGGGATGTAGGATTTTTAAGTGCTGGAATCAATTAATTTTCATTTGTAGGAAAAGTGGCAGAAAGGAATATACCTGAAGATACAGTATAAGTTTTCCCTTTTGATGAGTTACGAAGTTTAAGTTTGATTTCAGATAAAGTATTGTGAGAAGTATCAATATACAAATCCAGTTTCTGAGATTAATTAGATTAAATTAGTAGGAAAGGTACTTTGTTTGCAGTAACAATTACAATATGCTATATTGAAAAGTGTGTGACCAACATGTTTGTGTAGTTGTGTAGTTAGATATCATTAAGGTGGTGTTATAGATTTTAATAAATTTCTTCAAGCACAAGAAAAAGTGTGAGAGATGTTAGAGTTTTACACAGAGCAGAGAAAATACCAAATGGTCTTCAATAAATGCTCTCATTTTTCCATTCTTTTTTGTGTATGTGCTGGTATTGGAGTTTCAACTTAGGGTCTTGAGTTTTACTTAGCTTTTCCTTTAAGGCTGGTGCCGTACTACTTAATCCATACTACCATTTCCAGTATTTTTGCTTTTAATTGACAATATGAATATCACAGATATTGTTGCTTGCTGCTTGAGATCTCTTCGAATCTGAATCCTCATATCTCCGCCTCCTATGTAGCTGGGATTACAGGTGTGAGGCACCAGTACTCTGAGAAATGCATTCATTTAGTCATGATATGTGGCAAATCACCACAAATGTATTTGTTTGTCCATTAAATACCAACAATAGTAGGACATAAGTTTGGTAGCTTGGGTGTAGTTTGTCTCTAGCAGCTGCTCACTTTCTACCAGGGGCCATCAGGCTATAGTCTCTCATGGAATGTAGGGATCTCTTCCAAGCTTAAGGGATGCCTGGTATGCTTTAGGTTTTGTGGTTGTGAGTCTGTGTTTCTGGTCCCCTATCATACAACCACTTTTGTCAGCTCCTATACACCTCCATACTTTATTGACAAACATATTCTCCTTACTGTTTGATTCATTCTGTTGGCATCACTGACTTCTAGAAAGGCCTTATTTTGCACTCACTCCTTGGAAGTAACTCACACCCAAATCTTGTGGGAACTAATTACATTTGTAGAATCTCTTTAATTTTGTTGTCTAGCAGGGCATATTGTGGGGTGAGATCCTTCCCAGACTGGAAGATAAAAGATATCCCAAGGTTCTGACTTGTGTATCACCTGATACACATAAAATGCTATTTATTAGGTGGGCAGCGGTGGCTCATTCCTGTTATCCCAGCTACTCTGGACGATGAGATCTGAGGCTCCCGGTTCAAAGCCAGCCATGGCAAGAAAGGCTGAGAGACTATTATCTCCCATAAACCACTTAGAAAACTGGAAATGGCACTGTGGCTCAAGTGGTGGAGCACTCGCCTTGAGCTGAAGAGCTGATGGACAGCGCCCAGGCCCAGAGTTGAAGCTCCACGGCTTAAAACCTACGTAGAAAAAGCTATTTACTATTCTAAGTGTCCTCAATTTCAGACACTGGTAATGTTGAGTTATTCTTTGATTTTTAGCCAATGAAGTGTGAAATTTAAGAAAAGGAAAGATAGTTCCTTTGGTGGAGTGGAAAACAATTCAGCAGTTATAGGGAATGAAAGGCAGTTAGGAGTAAAACTGAGGATAGATTCAAGAGCAGTGGCAGTGACTTCAGAGATGGGACAGAGGTAAACACGACAGATATATTTTAAAAAGAGATTATGTGGCTGAGAATGTGGTTTAGTGGTAGAGTGTTTGTCCAGCATGCATGAGGCTCTGGGTTTAATTACATATTACCACATAAAAAGAAAAAGCCATAAGTGGCATTGTGGCTCAAGTCATAGGGTGCTAGCCTTGTGCAAAAAAGAAGCTCAGTGACAATGCCTAGGCCCTGAGTTCCTGCCCCAGGATTGTCAAAAAATAAAAAGAGAGAACATGTTAATAATGGATGAGAGAGGGATGCAGAGAACAAATTCATCACTGAATTTTTCCTCTATTTCAAAATCAAGACATCATTGCAGAGACCAAAATGTAGCATAAAGATAGTCCAGAGAGAACATATCTTATGGAGAAATACAAGAATTTTACTGCAACTGTCCTGTACAGATAATCCATTAGACATAATTGTGACTCTAAATAGCACAAGAGCTCATTGTAATAGCACAAGTGTTATCTGTAGATTTTGTATGGGTGCTGGTCCTTAACCTTGACAAGAGCCTAGGTGCTATTCCTATTTTTTCCTCGAGAATATTACTGTATTACTTAAGCCACAGCTCCTCTTCTGACATATTTGGTGATTAAGTGGACATAAGCTTGTCATGGACTTTTCTTGACTCACCTGGCTTAACAGTGTTATCTCAAAATCTCAGCATTCTGAAGAGCTAGGATTACAGTTGTGAGCCACTAGCACGCAGAGAACCATTTCTTTTTCAGTGAAAGGAATTAGAATGCAGAATCATCAGAAAGATTCACTCTCAGTACAAAATAAATCATCAAGACCAGTTCACGAATACACACACACACACAAGCACACAAACAAACACACATAAGCTTCTCAGGGGTCTGTATCTCTTTCCCCAAAGGAATAGTATATTCTAAGGGTTAAATTGTGGTGTCACAGGCTCTAATCCCAGATATTGAGAGTTAGAGGTATAGGAGGATGGGGTAATGAGGGTGGCTTGAGTGAAGTTAGCACAAGACTATATGAAAAGCCAACTGAAAAAGAAAAAAAAAAATGGTTGGGGGAATGCAGGCACAAATGGTAGCGTATTTGCCTAGTAAGTGTAAGGCTTTCAGTTTATTCCTCAGTTCCATGAAAAAGACAAAAAGAATAGCATCTCAGTCCATTTTGTCATGGTTTAACAAAATCCTTGAAGCTGTATACTTCATACGGAAAAAAGGTCTATTTCAATCACAATAATAGTGGATGCAATGTCTAAATAGCATGCTAGCACATGGGCTATGGCCCCCTAGGTGCATCATATCACAGAGGACCTTGGCATCATGGCATGTGCTAGAATGACGATGATGTTAGTCCCTTCAGAGTTGATGAGATGACATTAATCTATTTATGACTGAAACCTCTCTTAAAGGTTCCACCTCCTGACACTGCTACATTGAGAAGTTAAGCTTCAGTGTGAGATTTGATGGTGACAGACCATCAACAGGCTTCTGACAGAGGCAGGTGCGACCATTGGAAGCCGAAGTCATTCATAAACTAGGCACCTTGGACAACTGCTTCAATCTCTTTGATTCTGATATTTTCTGTATTTGGGGCCATCTCACAGCTAGGATCCATCGAGTTCATGTCTGTTCCATGTGCCAGCTTGTTATGCTGAGTGTGATATAAGCTGTTAAACAATAGGGAGAACAAGGACGGAGATGGACACAAAAATGGAGGTTTGGCATTCTTCATGACACTTAATTAACATTAATAGATTTTATAGGTAAGTCATTAGAAAGCTGTATGTCATTATACAATATTTACATAGAGCCATGTAATACCTACTGTATGACATGGAAAGATACCTTGTAGAGCAGCCTGTTTACACATAATACAGACAATCCTATGAACACAAAGTATGGGGAAAAAATAAGTTCTGGCCTACAAAATTAATTGTCAACCTCAGAGTCAAAGCACACACCCTGAAAACATTACTGGAAGGAATAGGAGAAACCCTAGTTCTCCTTGGCACAGGCTGAAATTTTCTTAATAGAGACCCAGAAACAGAACAAATCAAAGAAAGGTTGCACAAATGGGGATTGCATGAAAGTGCAGAGCTTGTGCATGGCATAGGACATAGCTGGCAAAATCAATAGAAATCTCGTGGATTAGGAGAAAATCTTCACTAGCCATACAACAAACAAGGGTCCCATATCTAAAACATGCTTGGAACTCAAAAAATTAAACACCCCTACAACAAATCCTCAAATAAACAACTGCCTTATAAATAAGTGGGCTAAAGACTTAAAGAGAAAATTCTCTGAAGAGGAAATAACAATGGCCAATAGCCACATGAAGAAATGTTCAACTTCTCTAGCCATAAAAGAAATGCAAATCAAAACAACATTGAGATTCCACCTTTCCCCTGTTAGAATAGCTATAAATAAGAAATATAATAATAGATGCTGGAAGGGATGTGGCCAAAAGGGAACTCTACTGCATTGTTGGTGGGAGTATAAATTTGTTCAACCACTTTTGAAAACAGTATGGAGGTTCCTCAAAAGATTCCACATAGAGCTCCCCTATGACCCAGCCATCCCACTTTCGGTCATTTACCCAACTGATCACAAATAAGGCCATACTAAGGCTACCAGCACAGCTATGTTTATTGCAACATTATTTATCATAGCTAAGATATGGAACCAACCCAGATGCCTTTCAGTAGAGGAATGGATCAAGAAAATGTCATATATATATATATATATATATATATATATATATATATATATATATATATATATATATATATATATATATAAATTCTATGCCTCCATCAGAAAAAATGACATCGCCCAATTTGTTAGGAAATGGAAAGTCTTGAGATAAAAATATATTAAGTGAAGTAAGGCATGTCCAATGAAACATAGGTTGCATGGTTTCCCTTATTTGCAATAACTAGTACAAGCAATGTACTGCTTGTACTGCAGTGTCTAGGACAAGCAGAAAAGGTCAAAATCTATGTACATATGACCAGATAAGATGAAGTTAAGTGAAATAAACCTCAAGATAGGGAAGCAAGGAGTTTTTCCTTTCTTGCTATTGTTTCTAACCTATTTATAAGGTATCATGTGATTTTTGGTTGCTTTGTATATTCCTCCCCTATGGTATAAACCCTGCTTTCACTATATTTGATTCTGGTAACCTGCATCTTGTACATATACTTCTCTAATTCGGGGACGGTAAGGGAAAACACAAAATAGTTAATTAAGGATACAGGTTGACCCATTGTAAAAATTTGATGTACAAGACACTACCTTGAAAATGACCTTTACAACTTTGGGAGTGGTAGTTGTTTAGGTGGGAGGGAAGGGATGGTAGGGGAAAAAAAAAGGAGGAGGCAACAATGCTTGATAGGAAATGTACTCATTACCTTGCTCATGTAACTGAAACACCTCTGTACAGTATTTTTATAATAAAACACATAGAAAATTAATTTTATATATGGTAATGGGTCAGTACTAGGACTTGAATTTATGGGCCTTCCACTTACTTTCACACTTCCACCTGGGATCTGTATCTGTGTTTAAGTTTTTATTAATCTTTTTGTAAACGATAAATCCAGTAACACTGTCCCCTAATGTTTGTATGAAATAAGTTTTGGAAATTTTGCAAGGACTTAAGTCTTTTATGTTACATTCATCATTCTACTATCTTTCACTTTCTAATGTTCCTTGGAAGTTAAAGACAGGCTCTCTGTTGCATTTATTAGGAAATGTTTTGCCTGGCCCCAGTCTATAATCCTAGCACCTAAGGAGGCTCAGATGAGGAGAATGTTGGCTTGAAGCAAAAGCAGAGAATTCCATGAAACTCCATCTCCAAAATTATGTATATTTATGCATATATAATTACATATAACATATTTAATATGTAATATATTTGTGAAATATATACATATGTACATACTATATATCTGCAGAAGATGGGCACACTGAAACAATTGAAGGCACTGATTTAATTTCACTGCTGTCATTCTACTTTAATGATTTCCTTGAATGTCCTGTCCAATATAGATTTGTACATATCAGGCAGGCTGTATCCCATCACATATGAGTGCAAGAATAATAGGGTTTAGCTTATTACATAGTAGCTCATCAGGACAGAGGAAATATTCCTCAACTTGGTTGAGCCAATCTTTATTGTTTGTTCCATACTGTGCCTCTCCTTTGGGTCTGCAGTTTTCAGTTTCAAGATAATATTTTGTTCTTTTGGAGACAAGTGAATGGAGAAATGTATGTTACCTCCAAGACAATTACCTCTATCTGGCTAAAATTCATATATTCAAATGGGAAATGTGCCATCCCCATAGAATACAAATGAGGACTGCCAAACACCAGATGTCTACATTGCAACCATTGTAATTTCCATGCAGGAATATTTTATAGGGACAAAATTAAGGTACCAAATATGTCCTTCAGCAATTACCCTTGGGAAATCCTCATGCTCATGCTAAAGTCATTGACCTTCACATTGCCTTTGTCATCCAAAACGATGTTATTGGGTTTAATGTCTCAGTGTTCATTTATATATTCATTAAAGTAATGCACAGTACTCACAATCTGAACAATCTCGTGACTTCATTCTTGAATAGGTGTTATGATTTTCACATATATGTCAGGAGGTCTCTAGATGGCCAGTTCCACTGCCAGGTATTGATACTCATCCTTTTCCCTCACCTGGTATGACCTAATCATGTGTGAGTGATGAAAAAACGTAATAATATCCATCTAATTTTTTTATTTTTTTGTGGGTCTTAGGGCTTGAAGTCTGGGCCTAGGCACTGTGGCTGATCTCCTCAGCTTAAGTCTAGTGCTCTACCACTTGAGCGACAGCACCACTTCCAGATTTTTCTGTTCTTGTGGATGCGAGGCAAACATCTACCACTGATCCACAATCCCTGCCTGTCCATCTCATATTTGATCTGACAATTGTTGAACTCTCCTTTTAGGATTATTTTCATTACGACCTTAGTGTCTATGAGGTGGTGCTAGGCCAACTTTACATATCCATAGCTACCATAGTCAATGATCTCCTCCTTCACACTGTATTGTTCAGGGAAAATCTCCTGCTGTAGCCAATAATCTCCTTCATACTGTCTTGTTCAGTGAAAATCTCCTTTTCCTAAGAGCTTGAGGATAATTCACTGTGTTCCCCCATCTTTTGCTAGGATGGCAAGAAGTAAATCTACCTAAATTTAGCTAAGCAAATAACAACCCCAGAGCAATAACCAAAAGGAAATACTCAAACCCAAACAAAACATAGCCCCCCTCCAAATAAAAAAAAATACCACACACTCAATGTAGAACTGAGTCCAGCAGGTCACCAGGAAATCTCAGCACTTTAATGGACTACAGAGACCACCTACAATGGCTGCAATGGACCAATCACAGGTTGGCATGAACCCAGTGGCTCTTTTAGTCTTGAGCCTGTAGGACTGTTGCCAAGGTTTCTACAGGTATGCGAGGCGCACAGAATGATGCCATTGCTACAGCCATGGCAGTGTTGCAGGAACTACAAGGGCATCAGCCAATGCCTTCTGTCCTTAGTGGCTGCCAGGTCCTAGTGTTTGATCCCAAAATTTTGTCCTTCAGTACTATCCATGTCCTCATGTGTGATCCTGTTAGAACGCTGGCCATGTGCAGGAGCCAAACATACACCAGTGGCTTCCATTCAACATATGTGCAGGTCTTGGAACTTGCTCCAACAATTTAAAAACAAAGTGAATTCTTATGTATTTTTAGGTGCAGAGGGTACATGACAAAGGGTCCAATTGGAAATTTTCACTAAAGTGGATCCAGATTTTTTTTTAACTTGACAATAAAGAGAAAATTCAAAGAATTAGTTAAGGCATATGAGGTGTCCGTATTTGTTGAATTATAACCCCCTTACACAACTGCTTAAAATAACATTAAAGTCTTTATTTGTTATGGACTTTATGTATTGTTGGAAACATACAATAGATCATTTTTGGTCTTTAAAAATCGTAATATCAGAGCCGGCCACTGGTGGCTCACGTCTGCAATCCTAGCTACTCAGGAGGCTGATACCTGAAGATCACGGTTCAAAGCCAGAATATGCAGGAAAGTCCGAGAGACTCTTTTCTCCAATAACCCACCAAAAAACAGGAAGTGGCACTGTGGATCAAGTGGTAGAGTGTTTGCCTTGAGCTGAAGAGCTGAAGGATAGCTCCTAAGCCCAGAGTTCAAGCCCCATGACCAACAAAAAAATAAATAAAAAGTTATAATATCAGTATGCACTTTGGTATTTTCTTAATGGAATCCAAGATTAGCCCTATAGCTCTTGAGAGTAACTAAAACAATAACACACGTTTGAATAATAACATATAACAATAACATGCGTTTGAAAGAAGGCAGGAAGGATCAGCCTACTGCAAAGTGACTATTGCCAGAATGAATCCCCTATAGAAATACTTTTTTTCCTTTTCAATATTTACTAATAAAATCCATCCTTTTATTAATGGCAATACATTACTACTTTAATACAAATTAAGCACGTTCTCTATTCAACTCAGTAAATTTTGACAACTATTTAATTATGTAATCCTGAGTCCCTTATAAAGTCAATAAGTTGGCACTTTTGTCATTTACCTTAAAATGCAATGTAACTAAGACCAAGAAAGTTTTATAGTTAGGTGGGTCATGAAAGCAGCTGTTTTCTTACTTAAAAATTAAATCCAGTAGGATACTTCATGGAATCCAAAATCTGAACAGCTGCTCTAACTTTTGGATTTTAAAGACCTCATCAATTTACTCAAGATATTCAAGGTCTTTTTCTTTAAATCTAGAATGATTGATGTTAAAAGAATAGTGATATCACTTCAGAATCATCTGATACTGTAGCAAAATGCCTTATGCCATACAGCTTCATGAAACGGGTTATTAACATCTATAAGAGTGAGAGAAAAGAGAGCATCATCCTTTCCAAAGACAGTTTCTTAACAGATAGTTTACATCTGCATTCTTGAAATCCATAAGGCAGTGTGCTGATATGCTCAAAGTGAAGAACAAAGGTTGGAGTAGGGAACTTATGTAATAGAACCCCTGCCTAGAATATTGGAGGTCATCAGCTTGAACTCTCCTACGGCCAAATCCATCAGTATTCCTTTAGAGAAAGAGTTATAGCTGTGTATTTCAATTTCATTGTGATGTTATAAAAAATTCCTTAAGCCGTAAGAAAGCCCCCATTTGACCACAGGTGTGCATTGTAGGAAAAAAGATAAATCAATAAAAGCAAATTCAAATATTCTGAGACACTTACAAAAGTTCTGGACATCATTTTCTCTTGGGCTGCTGCTGTGCAGGCCCAATATTTGATCTGAAGTGAAACTTGGAATTACAAAACTTAAAACCCAAAGTCTAGTAACCTCTAAATGGCCTGTGTAACTCCTTAGTTCTCATACCTGACACTGTGACTTAGTGGGAAAGGCAGAGAGCAGATTTCCAGCTATTGCAGACTTCTTCCATAGTGAACAATGAGCTACCAACTTCAGTCATGTGATTCCAGCACAGACTTGGTTCAGGTCTTTGAACCTGAGAGTAGAAGTTTGACTCTCCATAGTGTGAATTGGAAATTTGGCCTCTTAGTAAGATAGGTTTGGAGGACCTTGCGTAACTGTGGGCTAGTCTATTTTTAATAGCTTCTCCTTTGTGCACATTTGGTTTAAATGCAGAGATACATAACTAACTAGTAGGAGTGGTCAACCTAGGGTAGAGCAAGAGAGCCACAGGAGAGGGACAGAGATCAAACTCATGCCGTCTGCCATTTTATGCTGCTTGAATTGACATGTTCTGCATGAATTTTAGTAATTCAAGAATAAAAACTATGGGTTGGGAAGGTGGCTCAGTGGTAGAGTGCCTGCCTTGCATGCATGAGGCCCTGGGTTCCATTCCTCAGCACCATATAAGCAGAAAAGTGCCCGAAAGTGGCTCTGTGGCTCAAGTGGTAGAGCTCTAGCCTTGAGGTGAAGAGCTGAGGGACATCGTCCAGGCCCGGAGTTCAAGCCCACGACTTCCCCCTCCAAAAAAAGAATAAAAATTAACATTACATATAGATTTTTTTAATTGCCTCTTTGCTTCTGACAAAAATTAAAAGTAAAAATGAATTTAAATGGAAAGGCAGTATGGTAAGAGCAGGGAAAAGTAATGGAGAAATGATTGTGGACAGTTCCTGAAGTCCAATCAGGAGGCTTTATTTACCAACAATGGGAAATAAAATGAAACTATGTAACAAGAGATGGCCTGCCTGCCTTTTCCCAGCAACAATGCAGCCCTGTCTGCTTTCCTTAGCAACAGCCCTGCCTGTCTTTCCTCATTTATGCCAGAGCCAAAGGGCTCAGTATACCATGACTAAGGGAGGATGTTAGAGCTGTCTTTGTAAGATGAAAAAGAACAAGCCCTGGATCCCTGGATATGTCTGGAAACCTAGAAAGCCCCTGGAGCCTTAAACTTTTAGGCCTTTAGATACCAGTCTTCCACAGAAATTAAACATTTAGAGAGAAAGCCAAGATGTGCTCTGAAGTATGTAGATTCCCTTACTCAAAGAACATAAAGACCTCCCAATGACACAATCCTCCCTGCAAACAACAGCCCTTCCTAGTGAGCCTCAGGGATTAGAAGGCACATTAATCTTTTCTACCTTCCAGAAACCAACCCACACCCTGAGGGCACCATGACAGCAGGAAGGGAGGGCTCATCCCTGTCACAAACCAAGGATGAAGCTCAGAGGAACACACATAATCTCATAATGTACTCAGACCTCCTAAAATTCCAACACCTTCCAGAAGGTGTTGGATCAAAAAGATCAAGCTGTCATGCCCAGCTCTAAAGCCCAAACTTGCCACCCAGTGTGAGCCCAATTGAGTGACATACAAGCCAAGTAAGGCTCTCTGATAAATTTCCTAAAACCATTAGACTCCATACCAGCATGATGTTACTTGTCTTCTGGTGACAAAGCCTCGGGATCTTTCAAGAGAGAAGCTGTCATGACCTTAACTCCACCTGCCATGGGCAGTTCAGCAAGCTTTACTCTTTTGCTCCCTCAGCGACTGGTTTAATTTTGGGATAATCTCAACAACACAGTCTCCTAATACCACAGTCCCCAAGGGGAGACCCTCCATCCAACCAAACAGTCAAACAAACTGGAGGTGTTCTCTTTGGGCAGGACAGACCAGCCTATTTCCAGGGGCTCCCCTTCCCCCTAGATGCCTTGGAAGGGGCATCTGCTCCCTCCAGCAGCAGACCTGCCATTCCTCCCAGACCTGCACTGACCACAGCAGCTTCTAGACAGCTGGACACTGCATGTCCAAGTTAGGAGAGGTGCTGTCTCCAAGTTGTATGATTCAGGAGATGCTAGGCAGTTTTTTGTGCTGCCAGGTGTGCCAGGTTGAGGACTCTGCAAAGCCAACCAGCAAGGTTTCACCTACCAGCCTGCCCAGTGTGCAGCTGGCCAAGCCTGGTGTCTGCTTGGGCTCATGTATCCCTAGATCTGCAGAGTTAGGGAACCTTCAGATTCCCCCTGCCAGAGCCAGCATTGAATTGCCCACAAAGAGCGCCAACTGCTCCTGGTCCATCTACTGCTGTCTTTAGCAGTTTCCCCCCACTAGCATGGGACTCTCTGGTGCAACCAGTCTTAGTAGGATATGTCTGGGTAGCAAGCACGCATCACTTTTCATTTGTAAGCCAGCAACCTACTAATACAGGCTCATCATCTGCCCCGTGCCAACCTTGACAGCCCTGCCCCTCCCAGCTTCATTGCCCACCCTGTGTTTAGGGGCCCCCTGAGCTCAGGTTCTGCTCCCGAACCTGCCCATATATTCTGAAAAGAGCCCAGAGAAATACTTGGCCTTTTTTGTGCCCCAGAAGTCAGGCCACAGTGAGGCTTATTCAACCTCTGCCTTGCTCCAAGCATATCCTCCAACAGAAGAACACCCCCAGGCTCCACTGCAGACTTCTGATAGGTAAAACAAGAGGCTGTCCTTGTGCTGTCCACAGTCACTAGCCAACAGTCCTGTCAAAGGGGCATCTGCTAAGGCCTCCCAAGTGGATACAGGGGCTCTGACATCAAGACAGAGGCAGGCAACATCCATGCAGGTTGAATTTGGAGCAGCTCCACTTCCAGGTACAGACCTCGTGTCCTTTGAATCAGATCATGACATTGCAAAAGATCACAGCACACACTAGAAGAACCCAATAAGCAATGACCCTGTGCTCAAAAACCTGACAGAGGTGGGAAATCAGAGAGAGAGAGAGAGAGAGAGTCTAGCTGTGCTTTGATGCTGTTTCAATATCCTTGCCAAGAAAAGCATACTTTTATCTAGAAATAAAGAGGAAAACTTTGAACTCTAATACAGATCAATTAAACTTCCTAGCATAAACAATCACAAAAGTGGAAGCTGTGTGATAATAAATGTATGTATATAAATGTATATGTAATATAAATATGTAGGTATGTATATGTATATTAAAATATACAATTTGAATATATATGTATAATGTATATATGTTTAAAGTACAGAGGGAAAAAAGTAATACATAGTATTTGAAGGAATAATAACCAATACCTTCCCAATTTTGATTGAACGCATGAACCCTTCTATGCAGGAATCTAGCAGCTCAAAAAGTCAATTAACATAATTACCCAGGTCCACACTAAGACACATTTTAATTAAGTAAAGACAGAAAACTTCCCAAAGCACAGAGACAACTCATCACACCCAAGTAACCTTCAATGATATTATGAAAAATTTCTCATGAGAAAATAGGTTAACTATTGGACAGCAAGGGCAACAAATTTAAAGTGCTAAAAGGACATATCGAAAACCCACCTTTCTAACAAATATACTTCTTCCAAATGTAAGAGATGAGCTAAGTACCTACCGATGGCTAAGGCCTATAATCCTAACTACTCAGGAAGGTGAATTGTGAGGATTGTGGCTCAAATCCAGCCTGGAACTTGTCTCTGAGGAGGAAGTTGTAGGACACAGGTGTCCTTGAGAAGAAGGGAGGCCTTGTGCAGGGCCATTGCTGGAACAAGACATAGGATAAGGTGGCCAACAAGAATGGAGGCTATTAGCTAGTGTCACCACTGAAGCAATTTATAATATGCAGTAGTCCTCTAGAAAATCAGAGGATTTTGACCACTGTCCTAGTGGTTTCAGAAATGCCATGATAAAGACCAGAGCAACTTCAAACCCACCTGGAGTCGTTAGTAACAGTCTTTGAGGCCTAAGAGGTAGAGTGTCAATTTTGGCAGGCTGTGATTGGTCCACTATTTCTGGGACCTCACTGGCCCAGACTCTGATTGGTCCATTTCCTCCATGATATCACTATGCCTGGTTGTGATTGCTCCAAGGTGTGACGCCATGCAGGATATATAGGAAGCCACCATGTTCCAACCTATGTCAGTTAACAGATCTGGGAGATCTTGCTTGAGGACCCGCTGGACTGACTCAAAGCTGATTGTTTTGCTTGTGGGGACTGGTTGTTGTTTGGATTTTGGTATTTCTTTTTACTGTTTCTGGGTTTTCCAATATTTTATTTAGTTTATTTTAGGTAGGGTTGCTACCTGCCATAATAGCAGAAGGATGGAAGAACACAAAGAATCAAGCTCAAGCTCACCGAACAATACCAGATGAAAGAGCTCATCCACAAAGGTACCTATGGACAAGTGAAGCTGGCACAACCCCAACTCACAGACAAGGATGTGGCATTTAAAATACTCTAGAAGTGAGAGTCCTCATCATTGGATAAAGAATGAAGTGAACATTTTTAAGATGGTATGGCACAAACACATCATTAGGTTGTACTAAGTGATGGAGAAGGAAGAGTATGTACGTCTCATCATGGAACTGGCCATTAGGGGATACCTCTTGGGGTGGATCTGAAAATCCTGCCATCAATATGAGGATTAAACCAGGAGGCTCATCATACAAATTGTAAGTGTTGTTCACCACCTATACCAAAACAGAATCACACACGACCTTAAGTCCAACAACATCCTATTTGAAACCAAAGGCAATATCAAGGTCAGTGGTTTGAGTCTGAGCATCTGGCTCACCCCGGGGCAATTCCTAACAAATGTATGTGGTGCTGTGCTATTCTATCTCCCAGAAATATTCCTCGAAGGAAGAAATGATGCCAGGTGCAAGGGAGACTGAGATCTGAGGATCAGGGTTCAAAGCCAGCCCAGGTTGGCTCTACCATCTGAGCAGATTCATACTGATACCAAAGACTAATTTGAGGAGGAGATGGCAGAGGACAGAGTTGGCTAGCAAAATAGCTACCACTCTTCTCAGAACAAGCTGCTGAATTTGGGCCTAGGAACAGAGCAGTTCCAGCCAAGAGTGGAGAGCCCTAAGAGATATCAAAGATAACCTCACTTGAAAGCCAGGAGGCTGTTATTGGGATGGGAGAGATTTGTAGGGGGTCTACTAAAAAAAGATTTGTAAGTGGGACCCAAGAATGGAGATCAAAATATAGTTTGCCCAGCAACGCCCTCAGTCCATCCCAGAAGACAGGTGCACCAACTGTCTTAGGATGGATTCCAGACAAGGGGCACCTTGTACTGCACTGATAAACTGACATTGTAGTTATTAAAGCATATAATTTTTGTGCATTATATCAGTTCCTTGCACATGCAAAACGATTTGAATTATATTTAAACTACACCTTAGTCTTTAAAAATGTAGTTTGATTTATTTTATTCTATGTTATTCAAGATGAGTCTCATTATGTAGCCAAGACTGTCCTTAACTTCATAATTCTACTGCCTAGGTACAGATGTGTACCTCCATGTCATCCATCATACTATAATATGCACCTTTTCTTAAGTGTTAATATTTTATTTATCCCTTGGCAGTACTGGGGTTTTGATTCAGAGGCTGCTTGGTAAGCAAGTGCTCTACTCCTGCCCCAGTCCTTACTCTTCATTTTACTTTAGATGAGCTCTTATTGTGTTATTTCGCTTGGGTCTTTATCAGACTGTGATTGTAATGTATTTTTCTGCTGGGAAGCTGACATCTAACTCAGATAGTTCAAACCCTTTTTGTCTTTTTATAGTTTTAGTAAATATATTTTTTTTATAATAAAGATGGTACACAGAGTCATTACAATTATATGTCATTTTAAAATTCAAAACCTTATTTTAAAAGAGTTAACATGCATATAATCACTAAAATTTATCTCTAGAAAAAATGACTACCAGAATAAATGTTTTTGGAGGCTGGGTCAGTGGCATTTGGTATTGTTCTCACTTCAGCTCTAGACAATGCTACATAGTTGAAGACCTGCATGGCCTAAATAAAACCAAGTAAAAAGTAAAAAAAAATGATCCTTTAGGGCACAGCTGTGGAAGATTTGAAATACTTTTGTACATTTTACTGACCATTTATACATTTCTGTGGTGATGAAAGTGATATAGCAATTATGTTAGAATTTGACACATTCTTCTAACATAGCATAGCATTACCACATGACACAGCAATTCCGTTGCTCATTGTATACCCAAAAGAACTGCAAACAAAAACCAATAGCTCACATGCCAACGATAACATCAGCAATGTTTACAATAGTCAGGAGTTGTAAACACCTGGAGTGTCTATCAGATGAACAGGTTTATAAAACGTGAGGTATGCATAAATGATGACTCATCCACAAAAGGCTGCAATTAATATATATCTGTCATCGATGGACACAAAAATAATCTATTATGTGAAATATATTGACTAAACCATTTCATAAGAGAAAAATGGAAGATTAAAAGTTTCTGGGGCAGGTCATTGGGGGTGATTAATACTCAATGATTGTGTGGATTCCATCAGTATTGAAAAGAAAGTTCACGAACAGAGGTAATGGTTACAAAGTAGTGTGGATATAATTAATATCACTGAATTGTATTCCTTCCTAGCAATCATAAGGCCCTGTTTCAACCCCCTGCACATCCAAAAAAAGAAATGCTAAATCTTCCTTCTGTTACCTGCCTTGAGTGGTCGGTGCTCTTCTACTGTTATGATTGTATTCCTCAGAGGATCTCTGGTGGATCTCTGATGTTTATTCATTCTTTTACATATGACCCATCATTTGAATATTGAGGTTGAGTTTTAAAGGATTTGTGAATTAAAATGAGTGCAGTGGCTGTAGTTTAACTCGAGGCTAAAGAAGGAAGATCCCTATTCAGACAAGGCTGCATAGAAAGGTCATTTCCAAATCACCATACTAGTGCTGAAACTGGAGGGGCAATTGCTTGTAAGCATTTACAAGTGAGAGAAAAGTAAGAGATACGTTTCTGATAACATTAGATTTTGGTCATGTCAGTTTAGATTTAATATTTGCATGAATTTTAAAAATTTTCCTTTCCCCTTACTTTCAGTATATTATTTTGAAATTTTGTAGTGTGTTCTTGTTTGCTGCATTTAAAAGAAACATAGTTTTCCTTTGCCTCATATTAACATTTTTTGTATTACATTGTGTTATTTATTTTTGAAAGTTTTTATGGTTTTTTTTTTTCTCAATCTAGAGACTGGCCACTGCCTCAGAGATTTTGCTCAGTTCTGCCAACTGAGTCACAGCGCAACTTCCAGCTTCTTTCTTTTTGAAAAGTCTCAGGCAAAGCCCAGCACAACTAAGGAAGTTGAAATCTGATGCTCTTGGTTTGAAGCCAGTCTGAGCAGCAAAGTCTGAGGTTCTTTTATTTTCCATTGGTTGTGGGGCCTGAACTCTAGGCCTAGGCGTTGTCCCTCAGCATTCCAGCTTAAGGTTAGCTCTCTATCAATTGAGCTGCAACACCATTTCCGGCTTTTTTTGTATATGTGCTTCTGAGGAAACAAATCCACGTCTCATGCATGCAAGGCAAGGACTCAACCACTGGGCCAACTTCCCAGCCGGAGTCTGAGATTCTTATCTCCAATTAATCACCAAAATGCTGGAGTGGTAGGACTCTAGCCTTGAGTAAAACAGGGCAAGTTCAATTCCTCGTACTGGTAATTACATGCACAAGTCTCATGGACATTTGGTAGGTCTAGCTTTGAACTGCAGCCCTTAGATTTCAGCCTCCTGGGTAGCTAGGATTTACAGGCATAAGCAACCAGCCTCTGTCTTATTTTAATATTTTTAACCAGCTCTCCACTTCAACCTCAATGCTTTTTTATTGCAGTCAGTAGACCTAATCTTTGGGCCTCATTGCTGTTTCTTACCTATTTTTACGGAGGGTAGGGTTTGAACTCTTGGCCTGAGTGCTGTCTTTGAGCTCTTCAGCTTAAGGTGAATGCTCGAGTTCTTCACCCACAGTGTCACTTAAGGTTTTCTGGTGGTTAATTGGACATAAGAGTCTCATGAACTTTCCTTCCCAGGAAGGCTTTGAACCGTGATCTTCATACCTCAGCCTCCTGAGTAGCTAGGATTACAAGACAGAACCACAAGTGTCCTTGTGTTTCTTAGCTTTTTGGCTCAAGGATGATGTTTTACAACTTCTACAGCTCAGCTTTTAGCTTTTTTTCTGGCTTATGGACATAAGATTCTAATGTACTTTTCTGTGTAGTCTGGCTACAAACTGATCCTCAGATTTCAGATTCCTGAGGTACTCCAATTATACACATGAACCATAAAACCATTGCTCATTTTAAAATGTTAATATGTTCTTTTTTCCACTTAAAATTTTTTTTTGCATTTTTTAAAAATTTTTATTGTATATGTGCTAGTCATGGGGCTACAAATCAGAGATTGGATACAATGCCAGAGCTTTACCTTCAAGACTAGTGGCTTACCAAATGAGCCAAAGGAAAGCTTGTAGATATACTTGTTTTGTCTTGGTGCTTGAACTAAGGCCCTAGGTGCTGTCCTAAAAAGTGATTACCCACTTTGCCATTTAAGTCACAGCTCAACTCCATTTTTTTTTAATTCTTGGTAGTTAATAGGAGATGAGCCTTATGCGAACCCCCAAATGAATCAGTTGCCTGAAATCTGAGGATCATGGTTCAAAGCCACCCAGGGCAGGAAAGTCCATGAGACTTTTAGCTCCAATTAATCAATGAAAAGTTGGGAGTGGTGGAGCTCTATCTTTGAACAAAACATTCTCAAGCCATAGGATAGCACACAGATGCACACAGAGAGAAAGCCTTATGGACTTTCTTGTATGGGCTAACTGTGACGCATGCTCCTCAGATTTCATCCTCTATTCATCCTCTCTCCATTTAAAATTTTATTGATCCTGCGGTTTCACCTCTGACTCTGGGACCTATATCTTAGCTTTCACAATCAATGCTGGTGTTTTTAACACCTCTGCCACAGCTCAAGGTTTTGTGCTGTGTAACTGGAGATAAGAGTCTCAAGCAGGTTCCTCCCTTGGCTGACTTGACACTGCAATCCTCAGATGTCAGCCTCTTGTGTAGTAAGGATTACACACATGACCAGCAACATTTGGGTCATTTTAAAACTTTAATATGTGCTTGCTTCCACCTCCTTTTATTTTTATTATTTTTTTCATTTTTGCTTGGCCTGGGAGTAGAAATTGAATTTCAGATGCTCTCTCAGTGCATACATGGGACTAACCATAACGTTTGGCTTTTGTGGGAAAGTTAATTGGAGAGAAGAGCTATGCCAGATTCAGGAGGCTGAAAATTGAAAGTCCTTAATGCTCTCTTCTCTAATTAACCACTAAAGGCTAACTTGGACTTCCTATCACTGTACAATCACTCACGACTGACCTGGTCATCTACAGACACTTTCTTGTAAATGTCATCCTTTGAAAACATGTACAATTCTATTTGTTCCTCATCTTAAGATCTAAACCTACATAGGGCTGATCTCAATTAGTCATGGAATACCAAATACGATAGGAAGACAAACCTGAGAGAGACATGCAATACAAAAGCAGAGCTTGCTCAGTTCCTCAGCACTCAAAGAGGGGAGGATGTGGAAGGGGGGGAGAACTTCATGAGCCTTTCTACTCTTTATTTTAGCAGTGGGTTTGTGGGAAATGTGTGGTTTTATTTCAACATGAAAATATCTCAATGCATGGCGATCTTGCCTGATGGGTTTATATTTTCTGCATAAATGTTATGGAAACTCATACATAACTCTCTTTTCATCCTGCAGTAAAGGTCAAAGCAGCAGCAAACGGAGATGAAAACAGATGATCGCCAGAGTCACAACTTAAGAAGGTTTCAGAGGATGGGGATTTTCCCTTGACTCCTTTTCCACTTTCTTCTGATAGCTCGTAACTGTAGGGGTGATGTTGACAGTTGTTTGTAGGAATTTTTGTTTTTCTCCAGATTCAAGTCTTATCTCTGCTTAGTTTGCTTCTCTATGCAGTATTTGACTTGCTCAGCTCCTGCCTGATTGCATCAATGAACTCCTCTTTCAGCTTGGTTAGTTCTTTTCTCATCTCATCTAAAATATCCTGCTTCAGTCTGTCACAGTCAAGGCTTTCTGTCTGGACCCGGTCAGCACTGGGCTGGGACAAGGGTGTGGACTTATAATGGCTCATAGGATCTGTTGTCAAAAACAATCTGATTTTTCCTTGGAGAATCTCATCTGGAGATGACGGGTGACTTGCTGCCATTCATTGTATTTGTTCTTTCCCAAGGTTTCCTGGTTGGTTCAGGTGTACTTGTTGATGAGACCTTAGAAGTTACAGGTTTTGATTGTTCATTTTTTGCTTCTATTGTTGATCCCTTTTCGGCCATTCTCCTCCTTCTGGCCATCAGGAGACTCATTTCCTCCATTAAGCTGCTACCTGCCAAGGGAACGGGTCCATTTCCACCACCCATGTCTGTTTTAGCTGACACGAAGTTCACATCTGTGAACACCGTGCAAAGAGGCATCTTCCACCCGTGACAATTTCCTAAGCTTGGCTCCAGCAATCACAGCTGCAAGTCCAGTTAAAGGACGATTGTCTTCTGAAAAGGATCCTTAAAAAAAAATCCGGATGCAGGAAGGGAGGGGCAGGAGGTGGTACAGGAGAGGGGCTTGATTAGGAAGAGGGCGTGGGGGAAGAGGGCCAGAGGATAGCAGTGGGGGTGAAGGAGGAGGTTCTGGGGGAGGAGAGAATACAGAGGCCTGGGCTGGACCTGGTGGGAGTGTTGGAGGAGATGGAGGTGCAGGTGGTCCCAAGATAACACCCTGCGGGGCTGGAGCCTCCGACAGCTGAGAGGTTTCCTGAAAGCCTGGCTCAGAAGCAGAGGGGTCTCCCAGCTCAGAGTTTACAGGGGTCTCCACAAAGGCAGAGGTGGCATTACTCGGCACTCTGCTCTCTTGATCCCATTCCACTTGCTCCAGCTGCTCCATCTGCTCCCTCTCCAGCTGCTCCACCTCTCTCTTTCCAACCTCTCTCCAGCCTCTCTCTCTCTACCTTTCTCTCTCTGGTCTTTCCCTCTCCATTCTTTCTCTCTCCAGCCTGTCCCTCTCCAGCTCCTTCTGACGTTTCTGTTCTTGCAGTTGTCTTCTTTGGATGTCCAACTCTTCTTGGGATGGGCCATTTTGAACTTGATCAGGCAGTTGTGAATTTTATCTAGGCAATTTTGGTCCTGCCTCCTGTGAATTCAGCACTTCTAAGGCATGCATCATTGCACTTGCGAAGATATTAGCATCCTCTTTGCTGCCATAGTTAAGACTGTACACCTGCCTGGCATCTCGCCACTGGTGGAAGGTCTGTGTTGCTTGATTATACTTTAATCCTTTGTGGATGGCACAGCTGATCACCAACTGATGATCCTGGATCTTCCTGCCCAGCACTCTGAATGTGTTGTTGCCTGTGTGGCGATAGATATGAACTCTGCTGAACCCAGTTGAACCACAGCTGGCACCCACTTTTATTGGCATCATCACAAACCAATGCAGTAGCTCTTCCCTGACAGATACTCTGTTCACTCATTGAGCCGGCGGGCCTGATGGATGCGGCACTGGAGTGCGCTCCTCTGGGACGACAGGGTTGGCTCATTCAGTGCTTCTCTGCTACACTGGCGGCCAGCTACTCCATCACCTGCTGTCGCACCGGCCAGGCCTGGGTTGCAGGGTAGGTGGGCCGCTTTGGCTGCCTGCTGCTGCCGCTGCTCCTGCACAGGCCCCTGAGGACCGTGAGGACCAAGAGGACTGCAGCCGTCCCAGCCATGGGAGGAGAGTGGGGCGTGCCATGAGGCGCTGGTGCGGGATGTGTGGAACACTCAGGCTCTGCCCTCGCCCTCGCCCTCCCCTACCGCTGTCGCCCTCCCCCTTTCTTCCCCTGTATAAGTAAACTTTTATATCTTACAAAAATAACTTTTAGCTGGGGACTGGTGGCTCATGCCTGTAATCCTACTCAAGAGGCTGACATCGAGGATCACATTTTGAAGCCAACATAGGTAGAAAAGTGGGTGAAATTCTTATCTCCACTACACTACCAAATATACTAGAAGTGTGGCTATGACTCAAGTAGTAAAGTGCTAGGCTTCATCAAATGATCTCAGAGCCCAGGCCACGAGTTCAAGCCCCTGGACTGGTACAAAAAGAAAAGTTTCATTAGTTTACATTATACTAGGATTATGGTGTGAGACACCAGTGCTGAGATTAAGAAACAACTTTTGTAGTAGCTGCCACTTTTGATCTTTTCCCTAGGAGTTTTTATGATTGTTTTTATCCATGCCTAATATTTACATTCCACTAATGGAATTATTTTTTTGGTTGGAGGCACATTTCAATAATTCAATAACATATCAAAAACACATTTTTCATTATTTTAAATAGAGAAGGGAAACATGATGAGTCTGAGCCCAGCAAAGAATGAATGATGGTTTGATTGCAGATATGTGGAATGTATTCCAGGATGTGGGAACCTACCAATTTGGGTGCCTCAGTTATCAGGTCTTCCTGAAGCTTCACAATAAATTTCTATAATGTCATAGCTACCTTTGCTATCACAACCGATAGGTGTCAGGCACTGATCTCACCCTTAGGTGGACTTAGATACACAAGGAGAAAAATATAATATTTAGAAGAAATGATTTACTATAAGACCACAGCTTGATGAGCTTTCCTGATTGAACTTTGAGATTTCATGAGCAGAACAGGCTCATCTCCACACAAGACTACTAAGCACTGAGGACCAGGCACTATTGTAGGCAACTAGAGAGAAAGATGTGAATACAGATGTGAATGGCCTGCCTCCATGCACATGTCATGCTGTTGGAGAAAACCATAAATCAAAAAGTTAATGTCAATAAATCAGAAGGATGGTCATGTGGGGAGACAGCTTCACTTTGAGGATTGGAGGAAAAGACATGATATAATAGTAGGAGGCATCATGCATGCAATTATTGCTTTTCCAGGCTGGCTCCAATCTCAATCACAGATCGCATCCTCCTGAGTTGCACACTATAGGTGTCAGGCACCTGCAGTGGGCTCTTTGATATAAATATCTATAACAAATGTGTGTTAAGTTTCTTGGAAGTTTTTTGTGAGAAAGGTTAAAAATTAAACATATTATGCACCCTAAACTTTCTTTTCACTATCTTCTAATTATTTCAATATGAGCCGTCTTACTCACTTTTTGGAAAAGTCAAGACATTTTTTTTTCATTGTTCAAATCCTGGGGAGGGAATAAAAATGACAGCTTCTTTGCCAAAGTACTAGAATGTACTAGTCATTTTAACTGACCAGTTTTGCCAAATAATAGGTCTTTCCCTTCATGGATTTTTCATCTTCAATAATGTTAGATGAATAAAACTATAAATAGGAGAAAAGCAACCACATATTAGCAAATTTATCACAATGACATATATAAGCTGTCCACTTTTTACCAAATGAAAACAGTTGCCACAAGCATTAAAAATTTGAATAAAAACTTGGAGATTATTCCTCTTCATACAGTTGGTTTTTTTCTTTTTTTCTTCTTGTTTTGTTTGTTTTGGTTGGTTGTTGGCCTTGACCTTTTGGTCTGGGGGCAGTCCCTCAGTTATTCAGCTCAAGGAGAGCGCTCTACCACTTGAACCACAGCACCACTTCTGGTTTTCTGGTGGTTTTTTGGAAGTAGGTCTCACAGAGTTTCTTGAAGACTGGCTTTGAACTGAAATCCTCAGATCTCAGCTTCCTCAGTAGTAGGATTGCAGATGTTAGCCACCAGCAACTGGTCAAAATAGTATTTTTTTCAATTTGGCTAGCTTGAATGATTGCCAAGGAAATAAATAGAACGTAAAATTGTTAATTTGTGCTAAAATTTGCAATAGTTTTACCTTGAAGATTAGTGAAATATTTAGAATTACATATTTTGAGAAAATGTAGCTGATTAGCTTTTATTGATTTAAAATACTAATATACATCTCTTTTTTATTTAAAATACTAAAATATATCTCTCTTTGTAGACACTGAATTCTGAGTTCAAAACTTGTACTTGTTGGCAGTCACTCTGAGAGTTAATTCTGTCAGCTCATTTTTAAATCAATCATAGATTAAATAACTTGAAGCTTAGAAGGTGTCTTTTGGTAAGAATAAGTGAAATAAGCCTAAACTCCTGCCTTTCAAGTAACAGAAGAAATCCTAACGTCTAGAATGTATAGACTCAAAATATGAAACACACAAAGAACATTAAGGGAAAAGAACAAATAATCTTATCAATAAATAGGTAAGTGAATTGACTAGATAGGTCCCAAATTAAATATAGATGTCTACAGAATACACGAAAAATATTCAATGTCTTTAGCAATCAAGGAAATGCAAATCAAATATATGTTGAAGTTCCATCTCTGCCTAATGAGAATGCCTATTATCAAAGAAAACACAAATACTGGCAAAGAGGTGGGGAAAGACACTCTACACAGTGTTGGCAATTAAGTGAATCAATGTAACCACAACAGAAATCAGTGTGGAAATTCCACCCAGGAAATCCTACATAGACACCTGAAGAAATTTAAGTCAGCGTTATAGTAGAGCTGTGTGCACACACATTTTTTACAGCAGGATTCAAAATAGTCATGTTTTAGAATAAGCCACCACAGGCAGGAAAGTATGTACAACTGTTATCTCCAATTAACAATAAAAACAAATCTGGGAATAGAGCTTTAGATCAAGTGGCAGAATACCAGCCTTGATGGATAAAAAGCCAAGCAAGAGATGAAAACCCTAGGGTCAAGCCTCAGGACTGCCAAATGTGCATGTACGCACGCATTGCCCCCCTCCCCCGCACAATGCTGCCTATATTTTTTAGCCAAGCTTCTTATTCCCCTTTGATTCATGCACCTATGACAGAGCTAAATATAATGGGAAAGTGATATTTAAAATGGTAAACTTATACTGAATACCCAGGTATATTTCTCATTTTTTTTGTAGTCACTGGGCTTGATCTCACAACCTGAGTGCTTTCCTTGAGCTTTTTCACTGAAGATTGGCTCTCTACAACTTGGAGCTACAGTTCAACTTCCGGTTTTGTGATGGTTCATTGTAGATAAAGAGTCTTAAGGACTCAGTCCTCCACACACTTTCTAACGGCAATTCTCAGATTTCAGCTTCCTGAATTGATAGAATTACAGGCTTGATCCACCAACACTGGGCTAGAACCTGAGTATTTTCACCATTGCTCATTGGAAGAATTCAATTCTTTTTCCTCCGGAATGCTTGCCATGCACATTTCTCTCTGGATAGTAATTGAGCAAAGAGAGAGGTTCCAGTAGCTCACACCTATACATAATACCTACAGAAAAGTCTGATATCTGAGGATAGTCGTTCAAAGCCAGCCCAGACAGCAAAATCTGGTAGACTTTTCATCCCAATTAACCACAAAAAAGCTGTATGCTGAGCTGTGCCTCAATCAGTAGAGCTCTATGTTGATCAAATCAGTGAACACGGGTACACACATGATGTGCATACACACACACACACACACACACACACACACACACACACACACAATTTTATAACAGAGTTCTCAAACCTAACAAGGTGCCATTCTAATCCCTTGATGTCATGCTTTACCTGAGCTGCAATCCATGCGGGTAAACAGCATCTACAGGGATTAAGAAGCTCAGAGCCAATCTGGACTCACCCAGACCAGAAGCAGGAGTGAAGTAACACAAGCATGAGGCCCCAACTAACTCACACTGGAAGGAGGAGTGAGGTGACAAAGGCATGCGGCCCCCACTCATCCAGAGGGAACATAGGAGTAAGGTGACACAGACAATGGCAACTACCCAGCCAGACCAGAAGCAAGTGTGTTGTGGTGAAAGCCCACAGCCCCCACTCACCAAGACCAGAAGCAGGAGTGAGGTGGTGCAGTCAAATGGCCTTACCCACCCAGACCGGAAGTGGGAGTGAAGTGACACAGACATGTGGTCAGACTTATCCTTCCAGGAAGCAGAAGTGAGGTGACGGTAACATGCCACACCAAAGGAGCCTCACGAACCATGGTGGCCCCCTGAGAAGGAAGGTATGGTTCTATGTCAATCCAGCCTTCTCTCCTGGCCGCTTGTGAAGGGCTGCTGGGTTCAATGGTGCACTCAATAGGTCATAGGGCTCAAGCTATGGAGCCTGCTGTCCTCTCCCAACTGGTACTGCACCTGCTGCAGTTTTGGCAGCAAACTTAATAAGTTCTAATTCACAGAATGTATACCATGAACCATTAGTGTCTTCAGGTGCCATGTGACACTTGCTAGTCACTTAATATTACAGTTGCCAATGTCTTAAGTGCTTTCTGAAGAGAGGGAGAAGGGGTCATAGATCCAACTGTTCAAAAATGCCTTTGAATGACACTGTATTGGCCCAAGAATGAGTCGACACAGCTGGTATCCAGGTATTTTGGGAAATTCTTTTTGGCCATGCTTTCTGTTTGGCCTTGGAGAGTCTTAGGCTTTTCTTTGTTGACACAGAAGATGGGAAAGTAATTGCTAAGGCTTATATAGTCAGGAGCCATTTCCTTTCTGCCCTTCTGAGATGGCATCTCACTACATAGCCAAGACAGCCTTGAACTTAATGTGTTTCTGCCTCAGCCTCCCAAGTGATGGAATTACAAGCTTACACCACCATGCCCAACTATCTGTCATGGGCCATTTGAAATAGAAAAATCATGACATGTGTTCTACTAACATGTGTATCTACTAACACTCTTGTGCAAAGATCAAATAACTTACAGCCTGGTTGTTAAGAATATAGACTCAGATTCAACTGAATTTCAAATAAAATTCTGGTTTCTTACCTGCTTTTGGTTAAAGAGGAAGACACTATATCACTGAGCTTTATTCACTTGTATACAAATGTGAATGGAGCCAAGAACAGGTGGCTCATGCCTACACTCTTACTCAGGAGGCTGAGATGGAAGGATTGTGTTTCAAAGCCAGCCCAGGCAGAAAAGGTCATATGAGAGTCTTAGTTCCAATTAATCCCTCAAAAACCATAATTGGGCTGAGAAGGTGGCTCAGTAGAAGTGTGCTTTCCTTGCATGCATGAGGCCCTCGGTTGGAATCCTCAGAATCACATAAGAAGAAAAAGCCTGAAGTACACTATGGCTCAAATGGTAGAATGCTAGCCTTAACCTGAAGAGATGAGACACAGCACCCAGTCCCAGAGTTCAGGCCCCATGACTAGCAAGAATAACAACAACAACAAAATAAAACAGAAATGGAGCTGTGGCTCAAGTGGTGGAGTGCTAGAAAGTGGATCAGGGAGAGCCCCCAGGCCCTGAGTTCAAGCTCCATGACCAACTAAACAAAAACAAAAACAGAAATGGAGCTGTGGTTCAAGAAGTAGAGTTCTAGAAAGTGAATCAGGAACAGGACCTGAGTTCAAGCACCACAATATACAATTGGATACTGGTATTTCCCATCTCCTAAGGTTGTCATGATTATTCAATGAACAGAATTTTTTGAGCATTTCCTATTGAAAAGAGGGGTTTTTAATGACCAGCAAGTGATTTATGATGCTGCAGAGCATGCAATGGATACCCTCTACTTCAGTGGAGAATTGAATGTTAATTTTGTGAGTCCAGAAGCCAAACTGATGAGCCAGATACATTTTTGGAAAATGGTTTCATATGGTAGACACAGTTTCCCACATGTCAGTTTGCTGTTCTGCTTCTAGTCAGAAGATCTCTAAGACTCATGAAAGGATTCAAGCTCTCTGTTAAACCATGCTGTAGCCATTTTAATTTTATTAATGGAATAAGTAATCTAGATATTGGTGGCTCATGCCTATTATCCTCGCTGCTTAGGAACCTGAGATCTGAGGATCATGATTTCAGACCAGCCCACGCAACAAAGTCCATGAGACTTGTCTCCAATTAAGCAGTGATAAACCCAGAAGAAGAGGTATGGGTTAATAGAGTATCTTTCCTAAGAAAAAGCTCTATTTAAGCTGTCCCTTATGTTGGGACATTGCCACCTACAATACTTCCAGATCATGTCTTCCTTTAGTGTGTTGGCCTATGGCTTGGCTTTCACTCCTGTGGATATAGGCTGTTTGGCCATCCACCTTGGGGGTGGAATGATCCGTTTATCGAAAATACTGCCCAGAAAAAACAACTATGATATAAACAATGTTTGACAAGTTGTTAAGTCCAAAGTTACAGTGGTAAGGATGATTATTGTTTAGCTTTTTTTCATTAAATAGTTAATTACTTTTTAAAGTTTATCTGCTTATTTAATGCTATGTAGGAAACCAAAAGTTAATATTTGGGTTTTTTGGTGAAATTTGAAACTAGGCAAGTAAAAGTACTCATTGTCCCCAAATTCAACATGTAAAAATATTGAAACATTGTTCATATGTTTTAGTCACCAGAAATTTGGGACAGGCATGGTAGCTCACACTTGAATTGCTAGCTGCAGAGAGGATTATTAGGATTTGAGGCTAGCCTAGGCGAACATTCACTTTATTGGATCTCAATCAATATCTGAACCAAAATCATTGTGCTTTTAATTTCATCTACTCAGAAAGGGTAAAGAGAAGGATTGTGATCCATTCTTGCCTGCTCATAAACAGAAAACCCTGCCATAAAAATGGCTAAAGCAGAGCTGGCCACAGGTGGTTCATGCCTGTACTTTTATTTACTCAGGAGGCTGAGGTCTGAAGATCACAGCTCAAAGCCAGTCTAGGCAGGAAAGTTTGTGAGACTCCTGCCTCCAATATACCAATAGAAAACCAGAAGTGGAATTGTGGCTCAAACAGTAGTGCACTCGCCTTTAGCTGAAGAGTGAAGGTACAGTGTCCTGGCCCAGAGTTCAAGCCACATGACTAACAAAACAGAAGTAACCAAAGCAAAAAGCGCAGGTGTATGGTTCACCTTGTAGAGCACCTACCTAAAATGCATGAAGCCCTGAGTTTAATTTCTAGGATAGAAAGGAGGAAAGGATGTGAAGGAATGGAATGAAGAAAATAAAGAAGGGAGGAGTTATGATATAATCAAATACTAGACTGACCTGAAGTATTAAAGGGATTACAAGTAGTTTATATAAAAACATACTGATTGTTTACTAAAAGGCAAATTTTAAAATGTGGAATTCAGGTTAAAATACATGTACAACTTTTGTTTTTCTATAAAACGATACTTATGTGCTCCTTTAGTTTAAAAGTAGTAAATGAGTTTAAAACAATACAAGAGTGGTTAGAATGAATAATTATTTCTTATCACTTTCTCTGCTACATCCACTACTTATAAAATCAAAACAATGTTGATCATTTTAATTATTAATTCATTCGTATAATCTTTCATCTTTAGTGTATAGTCTATTGTACACATCATTTAAATGTTTGAACTCTTTTTGTTGTTTGTTTGTCTTTTGTGGGTCATGGTTCCTAAACTCTTGGCCTGGGCACTATCCCTCAGCTCTTCAGCTCAGGGCTAGCACTCTACCACTTGAGCCACAGTGCCACTTCTGGCTTTTTCTGCTCATGTGGTACTGAGGAATTAAACCCAGAGGCTCGTACATGCAAGTCAAGAACTCTACCACTGAGCCACCTTCCCAGCACTGAACTCTTTTTTTTTTCCTTCAGATATGGGGCTTGAATACAGGGCATGGGTGCTGTCCCAGAGCTCCTTTGCTCAAGGTTAGGAGTATAGCATACCAGTTTAAAACACTGTGCCATTTCTTGTTTTTTAGGGATTAATTGGTAATAGGAGTCTCATGGGAACTTTTCTGCCCAGGCTGGCTTTGAACCACCATCCTCATTTCTCAGCCTCCTGAGAAGGTAGGATTACAGGCGTGAGCCACCTGCACACAGCTGCTCATTTTTTTCTTTTAATAGTTATACAAGTTTAGTTACACTCCGAATAAGTGCAAACTGAGATGCAAATTGGCTTTAAATAAACCATGAATTGAGGATGTTGAGATCACAAGTGATTGCAAATTCGTTTTTACTTATTTTTTTTTATGTGGTGCTTGAACTCAGGGCCTGGTTGCAGTCCCTGCTCTTTTGTGCTCAAGGCTATCACTCTACCAGTTTGAATCTCAGTGCTCCTTCTGGTTTCTTGGTAACCAGTTAATGAGATCATAGTCTCACAGACTATCTTACACAGGTTGTCTTTAAACCTCGATTATCAGATCTCAGCCACCTGAGTTGCTAAGATTACAGGCATGAGCCACTGGCACCAGCTTGTTAAAAAAAGAACGACAATTCATAAGCCAGGTAATTTGGCTCATGGCTGTAACCCAGAGGATGAGATCTGAAGATAATGATTTGAATCTAATGATGGTAAAACGTCTCTGTGATTCTTTTATCTCCAATAAACTGCACAAGAAAATCCAGAAGTGAAGATTTGGCTCAAGTGGTAGAGTGCACTCGAGCAAAAATAAAGCTCAGGAACAGCACTTAGATCCCGAGTTCAAGCTCCATTTCTGGCACACACACACACACACACACACACACACACACACACAAAACAAAAAGTAAATAGAAAATGTGAAGTAATCAAGGGAAAAAATTGAATATTGTAAGGATTTTGGGTTTAGAGGTATGACTCAGTTGGTAGGAAAAAAGCTAATGATTGAAACTATCAGGTACCAAGGACTTACAAAAACATGGTTATCTGCTCTTTATTTCCCTTTTCTCGTATGTTCTCATTTGGGAGCTCTCTTCTTTTTGAAAAAATATTGTTGTTTTAGCGGTGATATACAGCAAGGTTATCTTTCTGCATGTCAGGTAGCTAGTATATTTCCTTCCTTTTACATAGTCTAATCTGTTCCCCCATTCTGTTCCATTCCCTCCCTCCCATGTCGATCCACAAGTTGCATGGTTCACTTTCATCAATGTCCAGTAGAGCCAGTGGGCTCCGCGGCTGCAATTTTTCATCCACTTTCCACTGATTCTGTGCCCTTCTCCCATCTTCCATCAGATATGCATGCATATATAGTGTATATTGGGTAAAGGATACAGAGTCATCAGAAAATGAAAAGAGAAATTAAGAAAAGTTCCTTGTTTCTTTATCTTTACAATTCAATTAGTATATATATATATATATATGCATATATATATATACTGTTTTATATACATAAGAAGAGGTGCTTGTGTATTATAACTTGGTGATTTTCTACAAAAGCTTTCCCCTACTGTACTCACTGTACATGATGCCTAGAATCCTGTACAGTTTTCATATCCCATTGTGTTTTAAATCTAACTTCCACATAATCAGGAAGAAAATGTGCCATTTGTCTCTTTGATCTTGGCTTAACTTTATTAACATGATTTATTCTAGTTCCTTCCATTTCCCTGCAAATGACATTATTTTATTCTTTCTAATGTCTCTGTCTGTAAAATTTCATTGTATATAGAT
Organism: Dipodomys spectabilis; assembly: GCF_019054845.1. Lineage (NCBI taxonomy): Eukaryota > Metazoa > Chordata > Mammalia > Rodentia > Heteromyidae > Dipodomys > Dipodomys spectabilis. Next base: position 3,555,757 of record NW_024871097.1, on the reverse strand, counting down.
AGCATAATTATTGGATACATTCATTTATTGTGGGGCATCTGGGTGTGTACATATCTTGTCACTGTGAATTGAGCAGCAAGGAACATGGTTGTGCAAGTGTCCTTGCCATATTCTGGTTCATGATGCTCAGGGTAGATGCCTACAAGTGGTATGGCTGTAGGGAGGGTATTAGGGAAGGTCTGTGTTGTGATTTTTGAGCAACATTCAGACTGCTTTCCAGAGTTGCTGTATTAGTATACATTCCCACCAGCTGTGCAGTAGGATTCCTCTTTTCTCCACTTCCCCATCAGCATTTGTTGTCAGAATTCAGAATATTTGGGTAAGATTGTATCTCAGGATTGCTCTGATTTACATTTTCTTTATGGCGAGGGATGAGGAACCTTTCCTAATATGTTTCTTTCCCATTCTTTACTTTTTCTTCTGAGAAGTCTCTTCTTGGCTCCCCTGCCCATTTAGTAATTGGTTTATGAGGTTTTGGAGGGGTACTTTCCAGAGATCCATTTATACATTGAATATTAGCCCTATGTCTGATGTGTTGCAGGTAAATATCTTTTGCCAATTCCGTGGCTGTCTTTTTAGTTTAGTGGCTATGTCCTAGCCTGTGCAGAATTTTTTTTTCCTTTAATGTAGTCCCATTTGTTGGATCTATCTCCTATCTGTTCTGCCCCAGGAACTCTATTCAGGAAGTTCCTGCCTGTACATATAAGTTCTAATATCATCCCTATTATGTCTTACAGTAATTTGGCTGATTTTAAGGTAGTTAATCCATTTTTAGTTGATGTTAGTGAAAGCACAGATCCACTTCTAGTTTTCTGCATATGGCTGCCAAGTTGCCCCAACAGGAATATTTGAAGAAGCTGTGATTTGTGTATGTGTGTGTGTGTGTGTGCGTGCGTGTGTGTGTGTGTGTGTGTGTGTGTGTGTGTGTGGTCGGTCGTGAGGCTTGAACTCTGGGTCTCGGCGCTGTCCCTCAGCTATCAGCTGAAGGCTAGTGCTTGAGCCACAGTTCCGGTTTCCATTTTCTTGTGGTTAATTAGAGATAAGAGTCTCATGGACTTCCCTGTCCCTGCTGGCTTTGAACAATTATCCTCAGATCACAGCAGTTACATAAGCTAGGTAATGAGTATATTTCTTATCATCCTTTGTTTTTCCCTACCATCCCTTTCCTCCCATCACCAAAACTACACTCTCACCCCACCCCCGGCCTAAATTGTAAAGGTCATTTTTCCACATAGTGTATTGTGCATCTCATTATTACAATGGGTCAACCTATATCTCTATTTAAGCATTTTGTTTTTCCCTTCCCCTCCCCAAATTAGAAAAGTGTATATAAAAGTTGCAAGGCACCAACATCAAATAGAGTGAAAACAGGGGTTTTACGATGGGGGGAGGAACATACAAAGAAACAAAAAAAAATCACATGGTATATCGTGAATACGTTAGAAGCAATAGAAAGAAAAAAAAAAAACACTTCGGTCCCTATCTTGAGGTTCATTTCTCTTAACATCATCTTATTGGGTCATATGTACATAGCTTTTGAACTTTTCTGCTTGTCCCTCAGATCTCTGCTTGATGTATACTAGTTATTAGAAATGAGGGAAACCATGAGACCTATGTTTCTTTAGGCCTGACTTACTTCACTTAATATAATCTTTTCCATTGGTCTTCGGATCTTTTTTATTTTTTTGTATTTTTCTTTTTTTATTCTGAAAATACAGTAAAGAGGAGTTACAATTACATGGACAAGATAATGAATACATTTATTAACAAGCATTGTTGCCTGTTCTTTGTATCCCCTTTCCCATTCCTTCCCATTCTCCCCCCCACTCGCTACTACCCCCCACCCCACCAAAGTTGTAATGTTTGTTTTTCGACATAACTACTTGTACATCTCATTGTTGCAATGGTTATGCCTGTATCTCTAGTTAAATGATTTGTTTTTGCCCTTCCCCTCCACAAATTATACCACCATCAAATACAGTGAAAGCAGGAGTTATATCATTGGGGAAGGACATACAAAGCAACATAGAAATCATCTTATAAATATGTTAGAAACAATTTTTATACCGATAACAAGCTGTTTTTGTTATTGTGGCTCTTTAGTAGAACTTGAAGTCTCGTATAGTGGTACTGCCTGAATGGCTTATTTTGCCAAGAATTGCTTTGTCTGTTCCTGGTCTGTTTTTTTTTTTTCCCCATATGAACTTTTGGATTCTTTCATTTATCTGAGTAAAGTACATTATTGGGATTTTGATGGGGATTGCTTGGAATTTTATGTCAATTTTTTGCATTATGGCCATTTTCACAATATTCTACCTATCCATGAACATGGAAGGTCTTTGCATATTCTGATATACTCTTTGATTTCTTTCTTTAGATTTTTGCAATTTTTACATCTTTGGTTACGTTAATTACTATTTTTTGAAGCTTTTGCAAATGGTGTCATTTTCATTATTTCCCTTTCTGCTTGGATATTCTTTGCCCAAGGAATGGTTCAGTAACCATTTGTTGTTGTTTTGGGTCGTGGTGCTTGAACTTTGAGCTGGGCGCTGTCCCTCATCTCTTCACCTCAAGGCGAGCAAAAGCTCCACTTTCAGTTTTCTGGTGGTTAATTGGAGACTCATGGACTTCCCTGCCTGGATTGGCTTTGAACAACCATCCTCAGATCTCAGCCTCCTGAGTAGCTAGAATTACAGGCATGAGCCACTGGTGCCTGGCCAAGGCTACTGAATTTTATGGATTGATTTTGCATTCTGATACTTTGCCAAATATATTAATTAGCTGTAGGAGTTTGGGAGTTGAGCTTTTGGGTCCTCAAGTATAAGAAATGGTCATCAGCAAATACCGTTAGTTTAAATTTTGCGTACTCTGTGTGGCTCCTTTAATGTCCTTTTCTTTCCTTATTGGTCTGGCTAAGAATTCCAGTATAGATTGAAGAGGAGGGGAGTGAAGGGGCAGCTTTGCCTTGTTCCTGATTTTAAGGAAAATAGTTTTAGTTTTCCCCATTTAGTATGGCCTGTTGTCTATGGCTCTTAATGTTTTAAGGAATATTCCTTCTATTCCTTGTTTCTTCAGAGCTTTTAATGTCAATGCGTGGTCTTTTGTCAAAGGTTTGTTCTGCATCGACTGAGATGAGTATGTGGTTCTTGATATTGGCTCTACTGATGTGAATTATTGATTTGTATATATTAAATCAACCTTACATCTGTGGGATGAAGCCTACTTGATCATATTTTTATGACTTGTATTTGTTTCTGGGTTCTGTTGGCTAATATTTTATTGAGGAGTTTTGCATTTATGTTCATCAGAGAAATTGATCATTCATTCGCTTGTTTTGTTGGATCCTTACCTAGTTTTGGGATGAGTGTAATATTGGATTCATAGAATGAGTTTGGGTTTGCTCCCTATTGCGTCTATTTCACAGAAAAGCTTGAGGAGGTTAGTATTACTTCATCTTTAAAAGCCTTATAGTGGGCTTGGAAGATAGGTTAGTGGTAGAATGCTTGCCTAGTACACATGAAGCCATGTGTTCCATTCCTCAATGCCACATACACAGAAAAGCCAGAAATGGCATGGTTGCTCAAGTGATATAGCACTAGTACTAAAACTAGCCTCGAGCAAAAACAGCTTTGAGACAGGTTCAGACCCTGAGTTCAAGCCCTAAGACTGGACAAAATAAAATGTCTTATAGAATTGAGTAATGAATCCATCTGGTCTTGGACTCTTTCTTGTTGGAAGACTTCTGATTACTTTTATGTTATTCCTTTGTTTAGTTTGTTGGTATTTTCTTGGTTCAGTATAGGAAGTTTGTATGGGAAACTCTATTTATGGTCATGGGTCGCTGTCCCTCAGCTCTTCAGCTCAAGGCTAGTGCTCTACCACTTGAGCCATAGTGCCACTTCCAGCTTTCTCTGCTTATGTGGTGCTGAGGAATCGAACCCAGGGGCTCATGCATGCAAGGCAAACACGCTTGCACTGAGCCACCTTCCCAGCCCAGAAACTCCATTCTAGGTGCTGGCACCCAGACAAAGAGGTTTGTTGGGCTTTTTGAACTGATGATGGAAAAGTGGGATTGTATGACAACTATTTCAACAAATAAGAACTTGATAATGCTTATTTATTACTCAAATGACTGAGGAAAATATCAGCATGAATTCAATTTTGAGTTAATAAACATATATGCACATCATTATTATCTGAAAGACTTTCAAAAAATCTACCATGCTGACTAAGATTCAAAACTCAAAAATAAATAAATTTACTTATTTATTTTGGTGCCAATCCTACGACTGGAACTGAGGGTACAATGGTAAGCACTTACTACTTGATCAACCACTCCCATTCCAGGTTTTCATGGATAATTGGAAATAAAGATTATTAACAAATGTTCTGGCCCAGGATGGTTTTGAAAATCCACGCCCAGGTCTTAGCCTCCTAAGTAGCTAGGGTTATAGGTAATTGGCCTGTGATATTTATTTATTTATTTATTTATTTATACAACCAGACTTGAGACTTGAACTCATGTTCTGGGTCATTACCTGGACTTTTGTGTTCTAATACTTGAGACAGAGCTACAATTCCTGTTTTTTTATTTTTTTTTTTTTTTTTTTTTTTTTTTTTTTTTTTTTTTTTTTGGGTCCGGTCGTGGGGCCTGAACTCTGGGCCTGGGCGCTGTCCCTCAGCTCTTCAGCTCAAGGCTAGCGCTCTACCACTTGAGCCACAGCACCACTTCCGGCTTTTTTCTTTTTGCTTATGTGGTGCTGAGGAATCGAACCCAGGGCCTCAGGCATGCAAGGCAAGCGCTCTACCACTGAGCCACCTTCCCAGCCCAATTCCTGTTTTTTTAAAATAATTAATTGGATATAATTGTCTCCCTGAGTTTTCTCCTGGGTCTGGCTTTAAACCTAGATTATCTGATCTCAGCCTTCTTGCTAGTTAGTATCACAGGCCTTAGCCACTGCTGCCTTGCTCAGAAATTTATTTTTAAAATATCTTTTCATTGGGTTTTAGGGGGAAACAGAGAAATGTATACATTTCCTGAATTGTGAGCACCTTACAATACCTTAATAATAACAATAAATTATGTTTTTTTTTTCATTTTGTAGTAATTTGGCATTTGCAAACCACCAAAATGAACTCATTCTCTTTCAAAAACTATCATGCGATTATGAAGTTGAAAGTCACATATTAAGTTAGGTTATGGTGGCTCAAATCTTATCCTAGCTACTCAGGAGGCTATGTTCAAAGTTAGCCCAAACAAGAAATTCTGTGAATTTGTAGGCAGAGGCTAGGTCTTCCTCCTTTCTGATTACAGTGAGCACAGTCCTTCACGTACTTGGTTCTTAAAAATCATACTTAGGCCAGGCATTTGGTCACTCATGCTTGTAATTGTCACTGGCCAGGATACTGAGATCTGAAGATAAAGGTTCAAACCAGACCCTGCAAGGGTTAGAGTCTTATATTGAGCTAAGCATAAAAAGTTTGAAACAGAGTTGTGTTTCAGATAATAGAGTGCTATCCTTGAGTGACAAAACCAAGCAGGAGCAAGCAGACCTGAATTCAAGACCCAGTACTGGTAAATATATATATATATAATAAAATAAAATAAAACCACCAAAAAAGTGCCTTTGTTCTTTTTAAAATTTTTGACATTTTTTCCTTACTTTTTTATCTGTATGTTCCTATATAAACACACAGAAGTTTATGGAACAAAGTTAAATTTTAAGAATATTCTTCCATTATCGACCATTATACCTTCATTATACTTAAGAAAATTAATGATATTTTCATAATACTGTTATTATATCAAATACAGATACACATCTCTTTGTTTGAGACAGATATTATTCTTGCTATTTTTCAAATTAAATTTTCAAATTAATTTTTCATTAGGGTTCATTTCATGTTGTTATGTCTCTTTTTGTTTTTAGTACTCTAAAATATCATCCCAGCCAGGCATTGGTGGCTCATGCCTATAATCCTAGCTACTCAGGAGCTTAGATTTGAGGATCGTGATTCAAAGCCAGCCCAGGCAGGAAAGTTCGTAAGACTTTTTTCTCCAATAAACCACCAGAAAAGCGGAAGTGGTGGTTTGGGTCAAGTGGTAGAGCACTAGACTTGAGCATAATAGCTTAGGCACAGTGCCCAGCCCAGATTTCAAGCCCTATTCCACTCCCAAAATAAATAAGTAAATTAAAATAAAATAAAATAAAATAACATGCCACCCCAGTCTTTCCTTTTCACGATACTGCCCTTTAAGTCAAAATATTCTAAATTAGTTTTTAAATAAGATATTCTTTATATTTTACTCGCCTAGCTATTTCGTTAAGGTGGATTCTCATTCGTTTTCCTTTTTTGTTGGTTGTGGGGTTTGTACTCAGGTCCTGGATCCTGTCCTGAGCTTTTGTGCTCAAGGCTAGTGCTCTACCACTTTGAGTTACATTGCCACTTATGGTTTTCAGTGCTTAATTGGAAATAAGAATCTCATAGATTTTCTTCCCAGTCTCGTATTGAACCTTGATCCTCAGATCTCAGACTTCTGACAAGCTAGAAATACAGATGTGAGCCATTGGCTATGGACGCCGATTTGTTTTTCTTTTATTTAATTTTTTGTCAGTCTTAGTGCTGTCCCTGAGCTCTTCAGCTCAAGTCAAGTGCTCTATCATTTGAACCAATGCCCACTTTTGGTTTTCTGGTGGTTAATTGGAGATAAGAATCTCATTAGCTTTCCTACCTGTGCTAGCTCTGAACTGCAATCCTCAGATCTCAGCCTCACTAGTAGCTAGGATTACATGTGTGAGCCACCTGCACCCAGCTTCCCCATTTATTTTCTTATGGTGAGTTCTATCTGATTTCTCTACTTCTTGGATTTCCTACCAACTACAAAGTAGGCCTAGAGTTCCTCATCCATTACAGTAGTTCTTAGGTCCAAATGATGGCTGAGTGCAGGAATGGAGATGAGTCCAATATAAAATACAATGCTGTGTTGGTATTTAAGAAAACTAGCAATCACATGCTAGTGGTTCACATCTGTAATCCTAGCTACTCAGAATGCTGCTCTGAGGATTATGGTTTAAATACAAGATAATTTATGCTGAATTTCGATAAAAGCTCCTTTGGTGTTTTTAAATGTAGGCTTTTATTTATTTATTATTCTAGTTTTTCTTATTGTGACTACCAAAAAGCTGAGTGACTTCAATGGCTTCTATTGATGGCTGACTTTTGAGGTGCTTTAGAGACTTCATCAGAAGCCAGACATGTTATAATCAATTGAGTAGCCAGCCACAAAGCTGTAAGTGACAATACTTCAAGTAAGCAAAATTACATAAAACCAAACATTCACTCAGTTTCAATAGCCATATTTCAAATAAAAATAGAATTCAAGTTTCAGGGAATGTTAGTAAAGTTTTAATGCACTCATTCTATCTGTGTCCTCTGTCATACTGCTACAGCAGAATGGAATACTGACAGCTTACCATGTGGCTCCCAATGTCTGGACATACTTACTCTGATCTTTACAGAAAATGTTTGCCTGACCTTTTTCCCTAGTGAACATCATTTATTATGCAGAGCTACCCTCTTTTCTATATGCAGTTATCTCTCTCCTTTCCTCCTTCCTTCTCTCTTCCCTCCCCCAATCGCTTCCACAATCCCTCCCTTTCCTTGTTTTAGGGATAAAACTCATGCATGTTAAGCTGCTAAGCTGAATCCCAGTCCTGTGTATGATTTTGTTTTTGGTGAGGGTATAGCTTTCCAGGGGCTTAAACTTTGATCCAGGACACTTTCTCTGACCTATTATCCTCAAGGTTAGTGCTCTGCCACTTCAAACATAGCTTCACTTTTGTGTTTTTGATGGTTAATTGGAGATAAGAGTCTCACTGGTTTTCCTTCTTGGGCTGCGTTGGAACCACGATATTATAAGCTTGTGATTACAGGAATGAGAATTGGCATCCACCTTACATTTTTTTAAGTTTTCAAGTAGAACCTATATCCAAACGAATTCTATACCTTTTTTTAATTTAAAAAAGGACAAGTATGGGAACCATTCCAGAAAAGTAAACAACTTAAAACAGTGTAAATTTAAATAATTCTGTAAATATGTTAGAAACAATGGCAAGAAAGAAAAAAAATTTGAATACTTATCTTGGGGTGCATTTCACCTAACATCAACTTATCTGACCTTTTCTGCATATGTCTCAGACACATCTTAGTTATGGCAAATAAGGGAAACCATGGGACCTATGTTTCTTTGCACCTGGACTACTTCACTTAATATAATTTTTTCAAAGTCTTTCCATTTCCAAACAAAGAGGCAATGTCATTCTTTCTGATGGAAGCATAGAACTCCATTGTGTATATATACCACATTTTCTTGATCCATTCATCAAATAATTCTGTATCATCACAAAATTGCTAAATAATTTTATTACTAAAATATTATACGGTGAATTTTCAGGACTAACACTAATAATGTAAATGGGGAAATGATATTGCTTTATTTTTAGGCATCCAATCCAGATACTTTATTCTATGTCTTAGCTGAAGAAAATCTGGGTCATTGTATACAATGATTCCTATCAATTTGTGAGGTACATAAAAATAATGACAGAGCTGGTTTAGTCATTGATTTTAGAGTTCTAAAACGATACCTACAAGATACTCTGTATTTTAAGTCATATAGTATAGCGATTTTGTCTAAAGCATGCTTTACTGACACACATCACTAGAAAAAATTTCCTTAAAAAGATAGTCAATTTGGAAAATCAGTCTATACTCAAATCTTGTCAAATTAAGAATATATCTGAATAGTGATGATATATGGCTAAGCAATAACTTAAAATAATTATCACTGTCCTGACAGGTAGGATTAGTAGCTTCTTAAATTTCTAGTTGTCATAGTATTTATACTTTAGTAATGCTACAGCTGTATTAGAATACTTGGTAATTTTGAAATAGGCTGCCTCCAGGGACAGATAAGCAAGACACCAGTGGCTCACACCTATAATCCTAGCTACTCAGGAGGCTGAGATCTGAGGATCGCCATTCAAATCCAGCCCAGGCAGGGAAGTTTGTGAGACTATTATCTCCAACAGACCTCTAAGAAAACAAGAAGTAAACCAGAAGTGGTGTTGTGGTTCAAGTGGTAGAGCACTAGCCTTAAGCTGAAGAGCTGAGGGACAGCACCCAGGCCTAGAGTCCAAGTCCCATGACCGATAAAACAAACCAAAACAATACAAAACAAAACAATCCCACACTGGTTGAGAACTGACTATGTTTTCTAGATAAGGTATATTTAGGGCTAGTTTTTCTATATTTTGGCTTACTTCATATATTAAATATTTTTTTCCAATCAACTGAAGAAGGTTCTGAAATGATTTTTAAAAGAATAAATGAGTTTGTAGTAAAATCATTTTCGTAAAACATTGTTTATTTTCACTATTGCTTTTTAACTTTTAAATCTTCCTCTGTTCTGCACCACCTTCCACTCCAAAGACGTCCACAGATTTCCAGGGTGTACCATAAGAAGTCTGTGTACACTTTAGCCTGGGGTTCACCAGTGCCTCCCATTTCATTTGGTAAGGCTATGCAACATTCTTTAACAAATATGTAGGGTGTTTCTTTCCCTTTAATCCGAATGCATTTAAATTAGAAGAAGTTAAAAAAGTTCTAATTCAGTGACTGCACTTGTGTTTTGCTGTGTACCCAGAGATCGATGGAAGAAGTAGTAGCATGTGATAATGGAGCATCTAGGAGTTACTATTTACCTGTAAGTAAGCTCCGCTAAACTCTAAAGCACTGGTAGGGCAGATATTTTTCATTTTACACATGATTCTTTTTAGTGTCCTGACCTTTGATTAATACATTTGGTCGCTTTTTCTCTTCTAGCCAGTGTAAACGTCTTTGTTATTTTTTTATTGTGAAAATACTGTACAGAGGGTTTACAATTGCATAGGCAAGGTAATGAGTACATATCAAGCATTGTTACCTCTTCTTTTGTTTTCCACTTCCCATCCCTTCCCATCTCCCCATTCTGCCTTACACTCCCGCATCCACCCCTTCCCCCGCCAAAGTTGTAAAGTTCGGTTTTTGACATAACGTCTTGTACATATCAAAGAAATAAGTCAAGCAGAGTATCAGTAGCTCATGCCTATAATCCTAGCAACTCAGGAAGCTAAGATCTGAGCATCATGGATCATGGTTTAAAACCAGCCTAGGTAAGAAAATCTATGTGCTTCTTATTTCTGGTAAAATTATGGTATTTCTTTATTACAATGAAACATCTTAAACATCTATAGTTCTTTTCTTAGCTAGAGGAGCTAGATTATTAAGTCATCAAAACTTAATCAGTTAGTTTTTTCCAGCAATATAAGAATTGCTGTATATATGAGGGAAATACATGCTTTAGAAATGTTATAGTTGCTAGGCACTGGGGCCTCATGCCTCTAACGCTAGCCACTCAGAAGGGTGAAATCTGAGGATCATGCTTCAAAGCTAGCTTGGGCAGTAAAGTCCATGAGACTTTTATCTCTAGTTTACCACAAGATACCTGGAAGTGGTATTGTGGCTTACATAGTAGAGCACTAGTCTTGGGCTGAAGAGCTGAGGGACAATGCCTAGGCACAGAGGTGAAGTCCTATAACCAACAAAAAAAATCTTATTGTTTAGTCATAGCAATTTTTGCAGTTCTGTATATTAAAATACCCAAAGGGTAGAATATATATTTGTGTGTGTGTGTGTGTGTGTGTGTGTGTGTGTGTGTGTGTGTGTGTGTGTGGCCTTAGTGGAACTTGACCTCAGTGGGCTCCCTAATTTTTTTCCAACCAAGCCTGGTACTCTACCCCTTGAGCTACACTTCCACTTCTGGTGTTTTTGCAGCTTAATTGGAGATGGGTCTCAGGATTGAGTTTCCTGCCCATGCTAGCTTTAAATTTCTATCCTCAGATGTCAGCCTTCTGAGTAGTAAGGATCACAGGCATGGATTTCTGGTTCCCAGCTTAGAATGCTGATTGGTTTTCTTGTAAATGAGAAAATTAAAGCTTGGTTTGCTAAAATTTTAGATTTTTTATAAAAATTGAAATAACTATTTTAGAAAGTCTTAAAAGTTTTAAAACATACTTTTAAATAAAGGGAATGCTCAAAGACTGGTTAATTTATGAGCAATGAAATTTTATTTGGCTTACGGTATTAGAAATTTCAAGAGCATTGCGTTCACATATGTGACTGAGGTATTTTTTCTGTCTCTCCCCATGAAGGAAGGTAGAAAGGAAAAATAGCATAAATGAGAGACTGAGAGGATAAGATGGAACTGATTTTGCAATAGGATCATTTTCATAATGAAGTCATCTGTCTATGAGGGCAGCATTCTCCTCCATGATCATCTCTTAAAGATTCTACCCCTTTTGTTCTGTTCTTTTCTTTTTTCTGGATATAGGGTGAGAATTCAGGGCCTGGATGTTGTCCCTGAGCTCTTTTGCTCAAAGCTAGTACTCTACAACTTAGAGCCACAGTCCACTTCTGAGAATGCCTGGGCACTGATGTCTCACACCTATAATCCAAGAGACTCTTATCTCCAATTAATCACAGAAAAATCTGGAAGTGGCACTGTGATTCAAGTGGTGGAGCACAAACTTTGAATAAAAGCAGCTCAAAACCCAGGACCAGAAAAAAAGAAGAGAATGCTAGACAGATACCTTGAAGGAAAATATAGGAATGTCTAGAAATAAAGCAAGGCTTTCAAAAAGCAGTGATGATTAGGCTATGATCTAATATATTAGATATGAATTATCTGACTTAATACTGAAGCTGTCTAAAATCTTAGACTCTTTTCCCAAAATAACAAACAAAATTGAAATAAAAAAGGCTTTGATATCAAATAAGATATGATTTTAAAAGTATGAGTCTTTATATATTGGCTGATAAACCTGCATGACCAAAATAATTAATTTCAGGGGATGTGGAGTATGGGTTACAATTCTCAATTTTTGCTTTAGGAACAATGTCTTTTCAGATTCCAGCTTTGATGTCCCAGAAAAAATGTTTAAAGTAATCATTTTCTGTCATAGAAATTATCACAGAATTAAGAATATCTCTTTTAATCTCTCTCCAACTGTGCAGAGCATCGTAAGGATAGTTTATTCCAGTGTATTAGATTACTTCAGATTTTTATTTTTTAATTTTCCTAGTGTTATAGTCATACTCTAAAATCAAATCCTTAAGATGTTGTAAGCATTTTTTGTGCTACAGGAGTAGGACACAGAGTTTGCTTCACTTTATACAGCTGTGGAGGGGAAGGGATTGTCCTACATCATAACTTTTGAACGCTTAGTGGTGAGGTCTTTGACATCAACATTCACATCAGGGACACCAATTCAACCAAAGTGAGTTGCTGTGATCTGAATTCTCCCCTCCCCTTCCTCTGTTGCCATTTTGCAAGCTACATTTCCCATGTGATACCCTCCATTCTAGCCAGACTACTTAAGTTTTGTTGAAACGCTATGAGTGAATGAATGTGTTATCTTATGGTACTTTATCATTGAGTGACATGAACAAATTAAACGCAATAGAAATCAGTCCTCAACTGCAGTGATATATGAAGAGATTTCATATCTTAAAAATAAAGGTTTCTTTTATGCCAAGTACTTTAACTTGAACCAAAATTATGTCATGGCAAGTAGAAACTAACACAGGGGTTTTAAATCCAACCAATAAGTTTCTGCACATGACAACATACAGTGAGCTAGCCTCATTTCCAGATTTAATAATTTTTTGACCATATGAAAATTCTTCATTATGATTAAAATTTTAATCTATTTTTAAAAATAAAAAATAATTTAAATTCCCATATTTGCATCCCATTAGGAAGCTGAGGTGAGGACCAGAAACACTCAGAACTGAATTTATGTCACAGATTTTTTTATGTGTGCTAGTCTTCTTTTTGTTGGTTTTGTTTTGGTTTTACTTTAGGCTAGTGCTCTACCACTTGCCATAGATCTACTTTCAAATGTCATTTTTTTCTAGTGGAGGTATAGAATTCCATTGTGGATATATACCACATTTTCGTCATCCGTTCATCTACTGAGGGGCATCTGGGTTGGTTCCATATCTTAGCTATTGTAAATAATGCTGCAATAAACACAGTTGTGCTGGTAGCTTTAGTATGGTCTTGTTTGTTTTAATTTGGTTAAATGCCCAAAAGTGGGATTGCTGGGTCATAGAGGAGCTCTATGTGGAGTCTCTTGAGGAACTTCCATACTACTTTCCAAAGTGATTGAACAAGATTACACTCCCACCAACAATGCAGTAGGGTTCCCTCCTGGTCACATCCCCTCCAGCATTTGCTGCTATTAGAGTTCTTGATTATAGCCATTCTAACTTAGGGGATGTGGTATCTAAATGTTATTTTGATTTGCATTTCTTTTTATGGCTAGAGAGGTTGAGCATATCTTCATGAGTCTATTGGCCATTTGTATTTCCTCTTCAGAGAAGTTTCTCTTTAAGTCTTTAGCCCACTAATTTATTGGGCAGTTGTTTCTTTGATGATTTGTTGTAAAATGAAAATTACTGTTATGAAATGGTAGCCATTCTATACAACACATTAACAATATCATAAAATTATTATTATTATTAGGAGGAGAAGTAGTAGTAGTTTGTATGGGGCTTGAACTCTGGGCCTGGACATTTTCCCTGCACTCAAGGCAAGTACTCTTCCATTTGAGCCACAGTGTCACTTCTGGTTTTCCAATGGTTAATTAGAGATAAGGATCTCATGTAGTTATGGGAAGTTGGCACAGTGGTAGTGTTTGCCTGGCATGCATGAGGCCCTGGGTTCGATTTCTCAGCACCACATAAGCAGAAAAAGCCGGAAGTGGCACTATGGCTCAAGTGGTAGGTCTCTTGCCTTGAGTTGAGGAGCTGAGGGACAGAGCCCAGGCCCGGAATTCAAGCCCGGGTCTGGCAAAAAATAGTTTCATGGACTTTCTTGCCAGTGCTGGCTTTGAACTATGATCTTTAGATCTTAGCCTTCTTAGTAGCTTGGATTACAGCCATGAGCCACCAGTGCCAAGCTAAAATTATTTTTAAACCATAATTAAACTTTCTTTTTTCATAATGTGGAAATTGCTATGTATAATGCTTGTTGTGGAGCCTGATGGATGGTCTCTTGTTCCAAAAATGCAGTTGTTTCTGTGCCCAATTTAAAAACTTTATTTTGTCCTGGATTCAGTAACTTCCCATTCTGAGATTTGGTTTTTAGTTCTTTTAGACATTATTATTTCAAAAATTATATTTGTTTTACTTTAAAATTCACGCATGCCAAAATGGTTAATGTAGAAAGTTGCTAGTCCCCAGTGGCTCATGTTTTTAATCCTAGTTGCAAGGGAGTCTGAAATTTGTAGGTTCTCATTTAAAGCTTGCTGGTCAAAAACTTTGAGACACAATTATATCTGATTAACCAAACAAAATCCAAAAATAGAGATGTGACTCAAGGGGTAGAGTAATAACCTTGAACAAAAACACTAAAATTACTGAGAAGACTAGTTCAAACTCCATTTCTCACTTATGGCAAAGTGCATGCATGCACACACACACACACACACACACACACACACACACACACACACACACACACACACACACATACAGACACACACACAAAAAACACATTTCTCTTATAATCTCATCCTTTAGTAGTAATCAATGGTATAAACAACACCAATTTTCTGCAACTTTTTCAGATATTAACCTAAATATATACATATGATAATATGTAGTTTTACATTTCTGTGTACTAATGTAAGAGAACATTCTGCTTCATTTGATGTGGAAGTCAAGGAATTGTTTTGTCCTTAACCTATCCTTTACCCTGAGGGTTCTTTCCTATACATTCAAACCTAAAAACTAAGGAAACATCAAATTCTGTCTTCCTTTGGCCAGTTATGGACATGTTCTCCCTCCCTTCATGTCATCAGCTCTGTGCTCTAGAAGCCATTTTGCTTCTTCCAAACCCTTACGGTAAGTCTGGATTTTATACTTAGAAAAAAAGAAAGGTTGTGAAAACTATAGCATCCCTGTAAATCATCTTAAAAATAAAAAGAAATTAAAAAGGATGCCAGACCTGGAATTTCAATAAAAATCTGATAACTGCTAAAGCTAAGAGGATAAACATTGTAATTTATGGCTATTCAATATGGATGCAGAGGACTTTTATTCATCTACAAGGAGATATCAATCAATTTTTCAATATGGTGATAACATTGTATAGGTTCACACACCACTATTGGGTATGGATGCTCCAAATCACTTGGATATATAAACTTTAATTGTTTCTTTTTTCATCTTCTCATAAAAAAAGAAACGTAGTGATAAAATATTTTTACACATTTCATTCTGATTTTCTTTTTTGCCAGTGTAGGGGCTTGAACTTAAGGTCTGCACACTGTCCCTGAGCTTCTTTCACTGAAGGCTTCCACTCTACGACTTGAGCCCCAGCTTGGTTAACAGCTTTTTTAGTTTATGTGTTACTGAGGAATCAAACCCAGGACTTCAGGGTAGAGCCCCAGTGGGAGCAAAGCAGGAATGGAAGACAAAAGCTACATTCAAGAGATGCTGGAGGCAATGACTCAAGAATTAAAGCTAGAAATAGACCAGAAATGTAAAGAACACTGGGTCAAAATATCAAAAGAGATGCAGGATATCAAACAGGAGATGCATGCGAAAATAGAGGCAGCACACACTTCACTAAGAGGTGAGATTAGTGTAAAAATAGAGGCAGTACACACCTCATTAAGAGGGGAGATCAGTAGTTTGAGAACAAACATCGAATGCATAAATGAGTCCATTTCCTCCATGCAAACCACAATGGAAGCCATAGATAACAGAGTGAACGAATTGGAATTTAGTGTCAGATCCAAAAGACAGAATACACCAACTAGACCAAAAAATGACAGATATGGAAAAATCACTTAAATTATGCCAAAGGAAATCCAAGACCAAGTGGATAGTGCCAAGAAATTTAACCTTTGTATAATTGGAGTTCACAAAGTTGGGGAATATCAAAGCAAGGGACTGCAACAACTATTCACCAAGATAATCGGTGAAAATTTCCACCATCTCAAAAAAGAATATCTTACCTACATAACAGAAGCATATAGAACACCAAAGATGCAAGATCCCAGGAGAATCACTCCTAGACATATTATAGTAAAAATGATAGATCTGAATAATAAGAAAACAATTTTGCATGCAGAAAAAATGTAGAAGGAGCTATAATAGAATGGGAAAAAAATTAGAATCACTGTAGATCTCTCCACAAAGACACTGAATGAAAGAAAGGCCTGGGAAAGTACCATGGGCCCTGAAAGGCAATAACTGCCAACCCAGGCTGATATACCTGGCAAAGCTATCATTCACATTTGCTAGAGAACAGAAAAATGTTAATAGCAAAGTAAAACTAAATGAATACATAAACATTAAGCCAGCATTACAAAGAATACTAATAAAGGGAAACACAACCTAAAGAAAGCAACCAGGAACAGGGACCCGCACCCAGATAGGCATTAATAGAAGTCTAACTGAGCAAGCACAGGAGGAAAGGTAAGAAGAAAAACTGAGGAAAACAGGAATGACAGGGACCACAGTGCATCTTTCCATACTATCTCTTAATATTAATGGTCTAAATTCACCAATCAAAAGAAAAAGAACTGCAGATTGGATAGAAAAAAAAAAAAACATGACCCATCCACCTATTGCCTTCAGGAGACCCAATTCTCAGCCGAACATACAAAGAAACTCAGAGTGAAGGGTTTGAAAAGGATCTACCAATCAAATGCCCCCAGTAAGAAAGCAGGTGTAGCAATCCTGATATCGGACAAAATAAACTTTTCACTAAAATCAATAGAAAAAGACAAGGAAGGACACTACATATTAAAACAGGGAACAATCCAAGAGGAGGATATTACCATTATTAACTTATATTCCCCAAACATTGGCAGACCCAAATATGTTAAGCAAATACTCTCAAATTTACAGAATAAAGTAGATCCTAACACAATAATACTAGGAGACTTTAACACCCCACTCTCACCAAAGGACAAGTCTACCAACCAGAGGATTGGCATAGAAGCTACTGAATTAAATGAGGATATACTTCAAGCAGAACTGACATCTATCAAGTATTTCCCCTAAAACAAGACAGTACACATTCTTCTCAGGAGCTCTAGGAACTTTATTCAAAATAGACCATAACATAATTCATGCAAGGAACTCAAGCAAATAGAAGGGGATTGAAATAATCCCCTGTATCTTAGCTGACCACAGTGGAATCAATCTAGTTCCTAAAAACAAAGCATACCGCAGAAATTACTCAAATACATGGAATTGAACAGCACACTTCTAAGTAATACCTGGAAAACAGTAGAGATTAAAGAAATAATTAAAAAATTCCTACAACTCAGTGACAATGAAAACACATCACAAAGAAACTTGTGGGACACAGCAAAAGCAGTCCTGAGGGGTAAATTTATTACCCTCAGTGCCCCCATCAAGAAAATAGAGACAGACCAAGTATATAATCTCATGTTGCAATTAAAACAGCTAGAAAAACATGAAAAAATGGAATCTAAAGTTACTAGACGGAGCCAGAAAACCAAATTAAGAGTGGAAACTAATGAAATAGTAGGAGAATCATAGCTAAAATAAACAAAACAAAAAGCTGGTTCTTTGAAAAAATAAATCAAATTGATGGACCATTGGCAAGATTAATTAAGAAAAGAAGAGAGGAAACCCATATTAAGGGGTGCCACGGGGAAAATCACAACAAGTACCCAAGATATCCAAACAATTTTAATGACTGCTTTCAAAAGTTATACTCTCTAAAGAAAGAAAACCTGGCAGAAATGGATGCATTTTTAGAGAAATACAAGTTGCCCAAACTGAGCAAAGAAGAAATAAATCAATTAAATAAGCCAATATCTTACAACGAGATACAGGAAGCAATCAGAAGTCTTCTAACAAAGAAAAGCTCAGGACCAGATGGATTCACAAGGGAATTCTATAAGACCTTGAAAGAAGAACTAATATCCATACTCCTTAAGCGCTTCAGAGAAACAGAGAAGCAGGAAACTAACTCAAACTCATTCTATGATGCCAATATCACACTCATCCCCAAACCAAGCAAAGACCCAACGAAAAAAGAGAACTACAGGCCAATTTCCTTGAACACAAATGCAAAGATCCTTAACAAAATGCTAGCTAACAGAAGCCAGAAACATATTAAAAAAATCATACACTACGACCAGGTAGGCTTCATCCCAGAGATGCAGGGATGGTTTAACATACGTAAGTCAATCCAACACATCGACAGAGCCAAGGTCAAGAATAACATGATTATCTCTACAGATGCAGAAAAAGCCTTTGATAAAATTCAACATTCATTCATGCTAAAATCTCTGGAGGAGATAGGAATAGAATTTTAAATAATGAGATTCATCTACTCACTCTTGTCTGCTCAGTTTCCAAATAAGGAAGCGGAAGTTCTCACAAATATGGTGATAAAGTATAATCAAAGTGAAGAAAGTTCCATTGGATCCTAATTGCATGCCTGTGAATTATCTGAGCTTTTGTCTTATAGAATTCAGTCATCACTCACCGAGCTTCACTGTCTTTTTTTTTTTGTCGGTTGTGGGGCTTGAACTCTGGGCCTGAGGGCTGTCCCTCAGCTCGCTCAAGGCTAGAGCTTTTCTGTCTTATAGAATTCATTCATCACTCACCTAGATTGACAGCAGGGACGAAAGGGGTGGAGATAAACACAAGCTGCTTGGGATAGAGAATTGCTCCCTGAAGGTGAGGGTTGAGCATGAATTTTTGTATATTTAGTGGACAGCAAAATGTGAAGAATCCTGTAGGTAGAAAAATAATGTTTGTATTTCAATATGTCAAACAGGTGCTTAGTGTATCAAAATGGAGAGAAGTCAGAGAGGTGAATTCTATAAATATACAAATAAATACAGAAAATTTGCTACATTCTATTCCATGATAGGGCCTGGAATGAACTTTGATTCTTTGCACATACTCTGTAAATATGCACACACTAAAAAACAGAAATGTAATCCTTTATTACTGTTAAAATGCATAGAATATCTTCTTAAAATATATTTGTGGATGTATTTTTCCCTTAATTTCTTCCACACCTGCATTAAGAAATGGCTCTAAGAGAAAAGTTTCTAGATGTGTAAAATTTGAACTCCATCAATTTCTTTTGTTGAATTGTACTCTGGATAGGATTGAAGTCCCTATTTCAACTTAAGGCTTAGACCTAGAAAAAGAATAAGTATTCTCAATAAATTGTCATGCCTCATTTTTAAAGAGAGCTATGTACTTAATAGGAGAAATATGTGTTGGTCTTGGTAGCTAGGAACCTTCAAGAAACAAAAGAAAAACAAAAATTCCATGGCAGTCTCAAGTACTTGCATATCTAGACGTGAACACTAACTCCTCTATATTCTATATTACATTTTCAAGAATATTTTTACAAGCTATTCCTCAGCTATTGTCATCCTCCAATGTAAAGTTCAGGCATGCCTATTGCTCATTATAGAGATCGTAGTTGCTCCAAGTCACAATCCATTGTTTGTATAGGTTTCACATGGATATCTTTACTTAGTGGCACTGAGGGCTGGGAGATTCACTTCAAATATATAAATACACACACAGACACAAATATACACACATCAAAAATCGCCTAGCATCTTTAAAAATGTGACAAGTTCATTATTAAATTTCAAGTAGCTTAGATCTCTAGCTTCACAAAATTCTAAATACTCATATGAAGAAAAATATATACCTAGAATTTTGGTGTGATTCTATATTATGAAGCTCTTACTTTTCATTTTATTTGCCCGGAGGAGGCAACAATGTTCCATAGGAAAAGTCCTCATTACCTTGCTTATGTAACTGTAACTCCTCTGTATTCTTACAATCAAAAACTTACAAAAAGGAAAAAAATGTAATTGAAAGTCACATATTTCCCATTAGAACTAACTAAATTTTAGGGCTGTAACGTTCTACAGGTTTTTAAGTACCTAATAATTTGTGGATATTCCCCAAGGCCTTTACTAAAAGCTGAAGGAGAGAGATCCAAAAGTGGAAGTAGACTGGCAACCAGAGCATAATTATGTAGCTTTAGTTCACAGTTACAATAACAGAAGTGTAAATCAATATGATGGTTCATAGTTAGAGGACCAGAAGCCATACAGGAAACTGACATCAGAGAAGGGTTATTCATTGTAGGGAAACACAAATAAGAATGCACCAAAGGATTTAATCAACAGTGTCCCAAAAAGAATTTATGTTGTGACAGATGATACATTATGGATGAATCTTTGGGACACTCTGCTAAGTGAAATAAGCTAGTCATAAAAAGATCAAATATTACATGATTCTACTTATATCATTTACACAGAACAGTAAAATTGATAGAGACAGGAAACAAAATCGAACTTGATGCATATCTTGAAGCAGAGGAGAGTGGAAAATTGTTTTAATGAATATAGAATTTGCATCGTGGAAGGTGAAAATAGTGTGGACCTTGAACTTGTACAATATTGTAAATGTACTTACTACAACTATGCAGTATTCTTAAAATGATTAAGATAATAAAACCTGAGAGAGGAGAATGAGAATGATGAAGGGGTTAGTATAATCAAGGTACATTGTATGCCTATGTGGATATATCAAAATGAAATCCACTTATTTATCTAGCTAATGCTAATACAGTGTTTATAAAAGATAATAAATTCTAAGTTGTTTGCTTTTGAACACAAATATGGATAAAAAGGAAAAAAAAAAAAAAAACAACCACAGGCTGGGAAAACAATTAAAATTGCCAGCATTCACGAAACCTGAGTTCAAAATTATATCTTACTTAAGTGTGTAAGGCCATTTGTTTAAACATGTTTTTATTTTTATTATCTTTAAGCCATTGCATAAACAAGTTCCCATTCTACAAAACAGCCTATGAATACAAGGGGGCTGACAATATTATCACCCATCCTTCTTAAACCAACCTTTCTCCCACTGTTTTTTTTTTTTAAATTGCAATAAGTAATTAGATTTTACTCATATATTTCACAGTATTGTGGAAGCATGATAGTTAAAGTCATAAACATGTTTTAAACTACACAAGGAAAATTATCATTTTCATGCTCAATAAAGTTTGTGAATTCTATGAGCTTTGACAATACAAATTATTATTCCACATCAGGTTATGTTTACGTTTCTTGCCTTATGCTTAATGTAGGCTATTCCTTCTTTCACTCTTATTCCTCCCTTCCTATCAGTGTTTTTGGATTGCTTAGTTCTTTTCCTTCTATGAGCAGTGCAGCTGATGGGCCTCTTGGTTGTATGTTGTTCTGTTTCCCACTCATCCCTCCTCCTGGCTTCCCTCCATAGAGTGCAGTGAGATTGTTTTTTAATGTAATGAGAGTAGGCTCAAGGAAAAAAAAAACACCTTTTGTCAAAACACATTGTAAATTTGCTGTAATTTGGATGTTATAATACACATTTTCAATATATTATAGCATACATAACATATAAGGTACCTTCCTCTTTTTCTTATACTTGAAAGTAGTTTCTAATTGCAAATAAAATGCATCGTCTATTCCCTATGAAAAATAGTAAAATATTGCATATGAGGTCTAGAGCCCTCGATATACATAGCAAAACATCTCAGGTGCCTACCATAATATCCACTCTTCTTTTTTGAATCAATGGAAAGACCTTGATCGATATCACTCCTTTTATCATTTTTCTTTCATTTGTTCATCAAAATGTCATTACCAGTTATATATTGAACATACTGTTCTGCTACTAAGAACTTGCTTCATCTGCAGTTTAGACTCCTAGGTATATGCTTTCAGATGCACAAATATGATCTTTTGCCTGAATGCAGCTCAGAATGTACCTTCTGGAGAAATTACTTCCCACATCAAAATATAGGACTATGAAGATAATACATGCACTCTGGGAATGGTGGTTCCTACTTCAACGGACTTTAGAAATACAGTCCATTTATTTCTCTGCCCTAGATTTGCTAAAGGTATCTTACTATGTTGGCTCAAACCAGAACTGAATTTGCCTTCTGCAAATAGAAATCAAATTGCATTCAAGGTAAGCGTGCAATTTTAAGTCAGAAGGCTTTGCTGCTTCAAAACAGCAATGTTGACAGCTAATCTCTTTGTCATCATAGTGTTTCATGGGACACCACAAGGTACAGTGCCCTGTGAGTGACGAGTAGAGATGTGCCACTCAGAGGGAGTTAAATCACTTCAGCTAGGTAGTTATGGATAAAAGATGATGGTTAGAACAGGTTCCAACCAGGCATGGCTGAATGACACAGCAAAAAATACACACCTTGCTCCCATCAAGCTTTAAGAGCTAACACATGCACTGCTTCTGACTATGGTCTGGGGAGTGTCCCTCTACTTCCTATCCAATCAAAAGTGTTTTCTGCACTTGTGCTCTGAGATGGGGCATCGAATAAGGAAAATTCCATCCTTATGCTTTGAGACTGGGAAACCAAATATGAGACGGCATGTAGCACAAGCCCAACCATTGACCAGTCAATCCAGGAACACGCCCTTAGGAGCAGAGACAAAGGGCTCTACATGTACCTGACGGATGTGGGCCCCTTCCAACCAGCTCTTGTTCCTCTTTTCCCTGAGGAGTCTGTTTCACTGCTCTGTTTTCACTTTGATGAGGAGTCTGTTTCACTGCTCTGTTTTCTGTTTGAAAGAGACAGGCTTTAAAAACTTTTCTGCTCTCGAATTCTTTAAAGAAAACAAAGGCGAGACATAGACAATACTGCTATTCTGAAAATGTTGGTTGGAGGGAAGCCTTGGTCTTCAGCTTTGAGACTAGATTTAGAATTTGATAACTTAGATGGTGTGGTTTCAAATTAATTTGAACCAAGCTAATGTCAGCATTGGCTCAAGTCTTCTTACTAGAATCTCTAAAAGAATTAGCAATGAGATGTACAAGATGTTATGTCGAAAAAAGAACTTTACAATTTTGGCACAGCAGGAGGGGGGAGGAGGGAAGGTGGGATATGGAGGCAGATGGGAAGGGATGGGAAGGGGAAACAAAGAGGAGGCACAAAAAAATAGCATTAAAAACAATTAGAAAAAAAAAAAAACGAAAACAACAAGAACCCAGTACTAGGGTAGCAAAGGGTCCAGAAATTATCAGCATTTCTTTTTTTTCTTCTATGAATCTAACAATGAAAACTTAATGCAGAGGCTAGTATGTTTAAGAAGTTAAATTCTGTAGAATGTGATTTCTTTTCTTCCTCTTGTTCTGACATAGAATTTTATCTACTCTAAAGCCAAAAGATATGCTTTCCTCACCAGCTAGATCAGGTTTGCTGACCTTTTTCTGTCTTAGAAACTGCTTAACTCCTGTAAGAGCGAATTGAAGACTGCCAAGCAGGAGGGATTGAGTGTAAGTTGTGGGCAGTGTTCTCATCCTCTGCAACTAGAGCACTAGAAAACATGTTGATCTGCTCGCTACCTCAAGAATTCAGAAAGTGGCTTGCATTTTCTAAAATCTAAATCCAAACTTTCACCTTCTCCTTCCCACCAAGAATTCTCCCTCAGGCCTCTTCCTACCATAGTGTCTTAGCAGCTTAGAACTGCTTTGCCTCAAAAATGTGGCATCAGAATTGTGCCTTGTGGTGAGCCAAGAAGCTGGGATCTGACTGATTCATCTATGGCTCTGAAAATGCTGCAGCCCAATCTGTGCTCAGGGTTCAATATGTGTCCTCCAGCTGCGTGCCTCCAGAGAGAGCAGGCTTTCCTCTTTCTATTAGCAGTAGGAGCAGAGGTACAAGACCGCTTCTTTGTGATGAAGCAGCCACACATAGCTGTTGGTTTCATACCCACTTGCGAGGTGAATTTGCCTAATGGAACCAAGGCAATATATGAATAAGTTGTTTTTACCTGGAAGCTCGTAAGCCTCCATTCCAAAGAGGGAGCTGCTGATAATAAATTCTGTCTGAAAATGGACTGTGTAGGAGAATCTGTTTTCTCTGAATGTGATTTCTTGAGGGAAAGCATTAACTAAGAGTAGCCATCATCTTACAAAAAGCTATTTTAAGTGAAGTTTATCCTGTAACTAAAATCGTTCTAGGGACTTGAGGCATAGTTTAATCCACAGTGCACAAGCTGAACAAGAATTTTCTAACAATTTCTGGTCTGGTTGTCCTGGTTTAGTGGAGTGCTCTGAAACTGTTGACCCCTTTCAAACGGGCCAGCTGAACTACAAAAGAGACAATTGAGCAAGTTTGTGAACACAACTTATGATCAATACCAGAATTAGTAACTCAATATCGGTAAAACCTGGGCAGAATTACTACTAAGAGTGGTTGATTAATTGGCTTCCTGTCAATAACAAGCCCTTGAACAGAACTAAACTTTGCCGTGCTAAGTTCCTTTCAAGTTGGTGATCTTTCTTGGGATATTGGGTTATACTGTGAGAGTAGTCGACCAATTTGTGGAATTGTCATGAAAGGGAATGCGGGGAGCCCCTCAGGAGGAAACTCATTTTGCCTTGTTGAAGTAGCTCAAGGCTGGGTTAAACATCATCCATTATGGTTAATGATGGAAAGCGTATCAGCAATGTCAGCCAAGGGCCCAAGGAAGAACACAAATAACAAGCAACCTCATGCATTGGCTATGAGAGGAAAAATTGGACTGGAGCATATTACCTTGTTGTTTGGGATTTTCATGGGCTGAGTGAGTCTTAAGCACAAATAGAACATGAGTCTTGATTTGTGTTTTCATTCTCTGACCCAAGAATAAAAATTTGGGAGCTGGAGGAAGCCATTTTTTAGAAATCTCCAGTATGGGGAGAGTTGAGTATGAGAAGGGTGCACAAGAAACGTACAATAGGGAGGATTAAGTGCGTCAAAAAATCACAAGAGACTTGCTAAAATGGGGGATAATAAGTCTAGGCCTAAAGAACCCAAGAAATGGGCTGGGAAGGTGGCTCAGTGGTAGAGCACTTGCCTTGCATGCTCGAGGCGCTGGGTTCGATTCCTCAGCAACACATAAGAAAAAAGAAAAGCCGGAAGTGGCGCTGTGGCTCATGGTAGAGTGTTAGCCCTGAGCTGAAGAGCTGAGGGACAGTGCCCAGGCCCAGAGTTCAGGCCCCACGACCGGACCAAAAAAAAAAGAACCCAAGAAAAATGATCCAAGGACAGGATTCTGTTAATCCATTGGGAGAATGGTCAAAAAGGTCTGAGAACACTATTTATTATTTAATGGATGATTTTCATTATTGAGCTCCATAATGTGCACTTGTCCAAACGAAAACTTGTTATGCACATGTGCTTGCATGTGTGTGTTTTTAAATCTTATATCCTGAAAGGGGAACTCAAAAAAGTTCTACTCACTAAACTCCTTCAGCTGCCCACTTTGACTCTGATGCCTGAATTGATCCTCTAGCTGATCCAAGGATATATGACATTGCAACCTCAGTTTCAGAAGCAGACTCTCTGGGTAGACTTGCAATTCAAGTCCAATGTCGGGAGCCAGTGGCTTGCACCTGAATTCCTATCTACTCAGGATCTGAGGATTGGGGTTCAAAGTCAGCCGGGCAGAAGAGTCCTTGAGACTCTTACCTCCAACTGACCACCAGAAAACTGGAAGTGGCGCTGTGGCTGAAGTAGTAGGGGTTTCACTTTGAGCTGAAGTGCTCAGGGACAACTCCCAGGCCCAGAGTTCAAGTCCTATGACTAACAAAAATTAATGCTTGTGTGAAATGGATTAAATATTCTGCCCACCATTACTGTTAAGATTGTGTGGCACAGAGACCAGAAAAACAAGTGGTCCACTTCCCAGGGAAAATATCTGATGGTATTGTGGAGCTCCAGTGCTGGAGACCTTCCTGGCCAACTAGAGTAGAACCTGTGCTTTGGTTCAATTTACCATCACTGACATCCTAGCATTTCATCCACCTGTCCATTCTCAAATATTTTATACTAGTTAGGAGAGACCCCTTCCCTAGAGGGTCATTCATATTTCATATTTACATAGGTACTATTCAGGATCCTCCCCCAAAAGTTTCCAAAAATTCAAGCCAGGCCCCAGATAGCAGCTTATGAATCAGTATAATTAGTATAAATAAATTAGTATAATTAGTATAAATAAAATGTAGTTTGGAGGCTAGGAATATGGCTTAGTTTAAATTGTTTGCCTAGCATGCATGAAGCCCTGGGTTTTATTCCACAGCACCACATAAACAGAAAAGGCTGGAAGTGGCACTGGGTCTCAACTGGTAGAGTGCTAGCTTTGAGCCAAAGAAGCTCAGGGAGCAACAGGACTGGCCAAAATAAAATGTAGAGTAGAACAAGATCAACAGAGATTTGTTAATTATACTAAAAGATTTTTTAAACCCATAAATTAAATGCTCTAGTCGGATGGCATTGGAAAATTAATTCTAGAAACCTTATCTGTAAAGGGTAGAGTTTGTGTGGTGATTGGAGGCAAAGCTGCACAAAGGCCTTAGAAGAATTCCACATTGGCAAGTGAGTGAACTAAAAACTCAGATAAAGGGCTGAGAAAGTGGCTCAGTGGTAGAGTGTTTGCCTTGCATGCTTGAGCCTCTGGGTTCGATTCCTCAGCACCACATAAGCAGAAAAAGCCAGAAGCAGTGCTGTGGCTCAAGTGGTAGAGCACTATCCTTGAGCTGAAGAGCTGAGGAACAGTGTCTAGGCCCAGAGTTCAGTCCCAAGATTGACCAAAAAAGAAAAAAAGGCAAGCTACACATAAAGAGTTTCCTACCAAGAGAAATGGAGGGTTTCCTACCAAGAAGGAAGGAGTTTGGTAGATTTCTATCTAGCAGGAATGCAAGTTCCCCTTCTAGTGGGAGAGGATTGCCTTCTAATAAGGAGGGTGTTAATGATCAAATTGGTCAAAATCATCATTCAGTTTCATAATGCCCAGATAAGTGTCTAATGTTTGTCAGGTATTGACTTGTGATAACATCCTGCTTAGGGAACTCCAAACAGTCTTAATGCCCTTAATGTGAACTTCTTAGTTCCAGGGCCTCAATGGACCCTCTAGTTAATGCTACAATATGATTGCAAATTCAGTCATGGAGCAGACACTCTGTATGACTTCCAATTTTCAGTCTAGCCAGATTGAAATTGTTACTGGATAAGCGAGGTAAATATTGTGGTGATTCTTTCCACATACTGAGTACTGCTATGACTGTGTGGTAGGGAGGCCACACAAAAGGTCCTCATTGTGCTGTCATGGGGCTCAGACCGATGGGCATGAAATTCATGATAGGTCAGCAAAATATGATATGAGACAACTTGGAATACACTGTTGCTCTTATCAAAAGAAAGAATCTATTACAAAAACCCTGAAACTGACCAACTCCATTCTTTCCAGGTCAACTATACCTGGGGAAAATTTGACATTTCTGGGAAATTTACCTGGATGTAGTGAAGGCCAACCCTTTCAGATGAGCAATAAGTACCAATAGCCAGGGGAAATGTCTGGTGGTATTTTCGAAGACCACTATTGGAGAGGTTACTGGCCAACTGGAATGGAATCTGTGCTTTGGGTCAATTGGCCAACCCGCACCTGACCATTCTCAAACACATAAATTAAGTAAGGAGAGACTTCAGAGTTAGGTGGTCATTCAAACTTCATATTTACAACTGTGTTATTTAAGGGCCCCTGAAAATTTCCCAAAGAGCTGAAAACTAGAAACCAGAAACAGCAGCTCAAATTACTTTTATTCTGTTGATCTCCACAATCTATGATTTCCACAATCGAATTATGCCCATTAGTGCTTTTATTTATCATCAGGGTATGTTAGTTGGAAATGCCACCATGGAAAACTAACTAGGAATCACTGGGAGGATTGAATAGAAAAAATTAGGTCAGATAAGATGATGGTATGAGAAATGAACCCCAAGATATGGAAACGAGTGGTTTTTTCATTCTTGCTATTGTTTCTAACATATTTATAATGTTCCTTGTGATTTTTGTTTCTTTGTATTCCCCATCACCACCACCACGGTATAACCCCTGTTTCCATTGTGTTTGATGTTGGTGCCCTGCATCTTGTATATACACTTCTCTAATTTGGGAAAAAGGGGGAAAAACAAAATGCTTAAATAGGGATATGGGTTGACCTATTGTAACAATGAGATGCACAAGACACTGTTGAAAAACAAACTTTACAATTTAGGAGGGGGTGGTGGGGTCTGTATAGTGTAGTTGTGGAGCTGGGAGATTAGGGATGGTAGGGGGAAAACAAAGGAGGAGGTAACAATGCTTGATAGGAAATGTACGCTTTACCTTGCTCATGTCACTAACTCCTCTGCAGTATTTTACAATAAACGTATTACAAAAGAGAGTAAATATAATTGAAAGAGAATTTGTGTCATGATTGGAGGCCAATGCTACAGAAAGACTTACAAGGATTGAATACTGGCAAACAAGTAATCTAAAAACTGAGATGAAGTTGAGGTAATCCTAGATGTTCAGTTGGCTGAGTTCTGAGGATTTGTGTTTGAAGGCAACGCAAGCAGGAAAGATGAGACTTTTATTTCCAATTAACCTGCAAAAAGATACTTCTGGAGTTGTGGCTAATGTGGTAGCCTTGAGCAAAAATGCTCTTTGACAATGCCCAGAGCATGAGATCAAACCCAAGACCAACCCAGAGTCACTTAAAAAAAAGGTTATGTGTCATGGCAGATCTCATTACTAGGCTGATGATGGAACAAGCATTTTAAAAATGAGTCATTATGTCAATATTTACCTCTTTAGTAATTGTTTTCAGAGTAATGTGTGGATGGGTGCATTATCGCTTGTATAAGTTTTGTTCAGTGACTCAAAAACTTAACCAAAGACTTTTTTAACGAAAATATCCTATTGGATACTGCTGGATAGGAAAGTCAGTGCTTACTAGGTTGGAAGAAAAGAAAGTAAAATCACATGGGAGAATTGTAGAAGGTAAATCATGAAGTGGTTGACTGATATGAGCACTACCCTTGTAAAGGTATTCACAACTTTACCAATGCTATTTTGGAGAAGTGCTAGAGGCTAGAGGGCATGGCACTAGTGGTAGAACACCTGCTGGGTAAAAGTTGGTTATTTTTCTTTTACTATGGCCAGGTGTTCTTGAGTTGGTTGATTATTAATGCTTTTGACTAGTGTGAATGGGGTCAAAATTTTGAGCCACCATGAAAGACGATCCCAAATTTCAAATTCGTGGGAGGCAGTGGTGTGCTTATTTAACTTGGAGATGCGACAGACAGGATGCCTTCTGCAGGAGTAAATGTTGCCTGGCTGAATTGGTGTTAGTAGGATACCTTAATTTCCCTCGGTATTTCCAACACAGATCTTCCATGCCATTCATGAGGGACCCTATGAATCCCACCAGAGGAGACACATCCAGCTGCCCTGTTGAGCCAAATTCCTGGATGGGCTAAACCTGCCATACTTTGTAGCTGAAAATGGACCTGAGATGTAAAGTTAATCCACAACATCAGGAAGAAGCCCAAACAGGTACCCTCAGAAGCAAGCAATCTCATGCATTGGCCTTAGTAGAAAAAAAATGAAACTATAAATACTGCTTTGGTGGTTATGCTTGAAGGGACTGTGTATGAGAGAAGAGTCTTAGATTCAGACTCTTCAGTTCTTTGCCTCTAAGAGTCTTGATGTGCAGCTTCATTTGTCCAGCTGGGAAGAATGAAAAGTTGGAGACAGAGTCAGCTCTGAAAAAATCTCTAATAAGGGAATTGAGAAAAGCAGTAAACAAGAAACACAGTTCTAAATTCTAAACCTAGGAAGCCCAGGAAAATTGGAGCTAAGAAGGTTCCATCAGACATATGTAATATTGCTGTCTTTTTGGGAGAATGTGGGGAAAGATATGAAAATATTTGTTAAGCCTGATTTTTATTTTTGTGCTCTAATTTTTATGTGCATTTGGTATACTAAATCCTCTAGATGCCTGTCTCTGTGTAAATATATTCAGAAGGATCTGTTACAGGCATTCACTAATTAACTGAGTAGCAAAAGGCTCTTGAAGTTGTTATTTACAATGTTCTAGGTCTAAAAAGTTCTTTTTATGACTACTGTATAAAAAACTTCATATAGGATTACTTTTTCCTGGATATTTTATTGAAAAGTATGTTATTTATGTTTGAAGGTTTTGAAGACCAGCAAATAGAGGAAACAGGAATGATGAGTATATGTTTTTGGAATAGTTATATATTAAGCCAGTCAAGATTGTTTCAAAGGCTGGGAAGGTAGCTCAGTGGTAGAGTGTTTGCTGTGCATGCATGAAGCACTAGGTTCGATTTCTCAGCACCACATATACAGAAAAAGCCGGAAATGGTATAGTGGCTCAAGTGGTAGAGCGCTAATCTTGAGCTGAAGGGCTGAGGGACAGTGCTCCACTACTGAAAAAAATGTTTCAAACAGCCTTGGGTGAGGAATGTGGGTGGAGGGGGGGATGATTTACCATCTAAGCAATTGTGTAAAAACAACAAAATATTTAATGGGAGGGCTGATGTCAGACCTTATCAAGCATGACTGTCAGAACTTAAAGAGCCAGAAAAGATCATCCTGGACATGTAAGAACATTCCTTTTAATAAAGATAAACTCCCTGGATCTTCCAGGGTAATTGAAAAGGTGGAAACCACATTTCAGTTGAGCCAGGCCCAATACTTATCGGTCAGCTCAAATCCACCAACTTTTATGAGCAAGGTTGGATCATCAAAGGACAAAATAGAATCCAAAAACAACTTTATTATTTAAGTCCTAGAAAGGTGCCTGGTATTGCAGAGGACCAGTGTTGAAGAACTTACTGGCCAACTGGGTTGGAAACTGCACTTTGTTTCAACATACACCCATTTCGCTCAAGCTGTTTGGACTGGTCAGGTTGAGAAAATGCTAACGACGTAAGAAGAAAGATCTCATCCCCAGGAGGTCTTCCAACCCTCATATTTATGTAGATGTTATTGGAGTCTCCCAAAGTGTTCCTCACCAAGACCTGCTATTTTATTTCCAGCTTTAAACTGGTAATACCTATAAAATGTAGATTGGGTTAGACTTATGTAGATTGGATTCGATTTATAAGCAGAGCCTTGATAATTATACACCATCAAGGCAATAACAAAACAACTGAATGCCACTAGTAGGATGTCATGGAAAGGCTAGCTCTAGGTATGTTAGCTGGAAAGGGAATTGTCTCCGTGGTGATTAGAAACCAATGCTGCACAAAAGCCTTACAAAGATTGAAGGCTGGCAAAAAGTAAACAATTTCCTAGCTTGTTTATCAATACTTTTGAAGACAAAGGAATGCTGCAATCCATATTTGCCTCTAGTACTAGCTTTCATAGCAATGCCTGTGTTTGTTTTGTAAACTGCCCTCATTCATACAGCAAACAACACCCATTTCTTAAATATTTTCCCTTTGTATACTGCTGAATGGGAAAGTCTATTAAAGCTGACCAGGTTTGAAGAACAGATAAAAGAAGGCAGAACTGTAGGAGTTAGAATCTTTTCTGCCAAAGTACTTGACATATGAACTGCCTTTAAAAGGATAGCTGTTATCTTACAAAAAGTTAAGATTGTTTTTCTGACAAACTTTGCCCAGATGTATTAGTTTTGTCTAGTTTGAAAGTTTGTCTGAGCAAGAAAGTTTATGATCCCGAAATTGTGATGAGTGAGAGCCAATGGTAGACTGCCTGTTCAACATGCTTGTTTGGCTTCCTGTCAGTAGCACATTCTTCTACAGAAGTAGATTATGCCTTACTGGGTTCCTTTCGAGTTGGGATATGAGGTGTTATATAGGAGAAAATACCAAGATATTGCCAACAACTGCTCTGATACACTTAACTTCTTATTTGGGATAGCTTTGGAAAAACACAAGTTAATATTGTACATTAATTATACAAAGGGATTTTAACTGATACTTTCATGCATAAAAAGTGTATTATAAAAACAGAATTTGATCACTCTTCCCTTCTCTTTTTATGGCCACTCTCACACTTTATATAATGCATTTCAATCATCTTCATCTCTATCACATTCACCTTTCCTGTTCTCCATCTAGCTGCTTCGTGCTCGAGTCCTAGAGTGTTCTTGTTTACCTTTAATATCTTTTACATAAATGATGGTAAGCAAAACTACTTACAGAAAATAGACTATAGATTGTGTCAACAAGGTTAAAAAGTCTTAAAAAGCAAGAAGCTTTATGTTAACTCAGATAGTGCCTATATTCTAACTTTTCTATTTCATTCTTTTCCATGAGGGGCCTGCTTTCAATTCTCAAGGTTTTTTTGTTATTTTCTGTTTAACATTTGAATTATAAGCATCTCCCATTTTTTATTCTGAAAATGTAGGCACCCATTTGTGGTGAGCCTGCTGGGTAGTGAGCAAATGTAGGGTTTTTTGTTTTGTTTTGTTTTGTTTTGGTCGGTGTTGGGGCTTGAACTCTGGGCCTGGGTGATATCCTTCAGCTCTTCAGCTCAAGTCTAGCACTCTACCACTTGAACCGCAGCACCACTTCCAGTTTCCTGGTGGTTTTTATTGGAGATAAGAGTCTCACAGAGTTTCCTGCCTGGGCTGGTTTTGAACCACGATCCTCAAGATCTCAGACTCCTGAGTAGCTAGGAATACAGGTCTGAGCCACCAGTGTCCAGTGGTAGTTTTTATTTTATTGGAGCTTTGGTTCTGTTTATCAGCTTTTTATCTGCTTCTCCCCCTGCAATCTGCTTTTCACTCTGCAAAGCTTCCTGGAATATAGCTAAGCAGTGGCTGAGAAAGTAGTCAAATGCCATGTTCACTCAGTGTGCTAGTCACCAATCTGCAAAGTGGGTGTGTGCTCAAGGTGCTCCATTGAGGCATTTGTAAGTTATAAATATATACACACCAGACAGTAATCTGTCTTTAGTAGAGATGTCATGAATACAAGATTATGAAAATATTTTGCGAACTTCTCTACAATTGTGCTTGAGTTACTTAATTATTGGTTGGTATAATAAATATTTGAGATAGACACCAGAAAAAGAAAGGCTTATTTTGGCTCAAAAATTTTGAGGTACCAATCCATAATCAGGCAGACCTATTGTGTTAAGGCTTTGTATGTGGAGGTTGAGGATGACTTGATGGGTGTATGGTGTAGGAAAACTATTCATGGTCAAGAAAAATCTGGGGTCCTATTTCTCACTTCAAGGATACCACCTAGATAATCAGAAGATCTCCAAGACACACCCTAAATAACCAGAAGACCTCCCACTAGGCCTTACATTCTCATTTGCACAATCTCGGAGAAGCTAAGGGCTGAATCTTTCAAACATAGGTGTTAGGTGGACACTTAAGATCCAGATTATAGCATTGCTTTATTTATTTATTTATTTATTTACTTACTTACTTACTTTTATTGTGAAAAAACCGTATAACGGGGTTAAAATTAAATGGGCAAGATAATGAGTGCATTCTTTATTAAGGATTGTTGCCTCTTCCTTTGCTTCCCCTTCCCATCCCTTCCCATCTCTCAGCACCCCCAGCCTCGCCAAAGTTGTAAAGTTTGTATTTCTCCATAATGACTTGTACATCTCATTGTAGTAATGGGCCCACCTGTATCCTTATTTAAACGATTTGTTTTTCCCATTCCCCTATACAAATTATACTGACATCAAATACAGTGAAAGCAGGGGTTATACTCTGGGGGAGGGACATACAAAGTAACAAAGAAATCATCTGATATATATGTTAGAAACAATCGCATTAAATAAAAAAATCATTTGGATACTTATCTTGGGGTTAATTTCACCTAACATCAACTTATCTGGCCCTTTCTGCTTGTCTCAGATGTATACTAATTATTGCAAATACGGGAAACCATGGGACCTATGTTTCTTTGGACCTGGCTTACTTTACTTAATATAATTTTTTCCAAGTCTTTCCATTTCCTAAGAAATGGGGCAATGTCATTCTTTCTGATGGAGGCATAAAATTCCATTGTGTATATATACCACATTTTCTTGATCCATTCATCAACTGAGGGGAATCTGGGTTGTTTCCATATATTAGCTATGGTAAATAAAGTGGAAAAACCTCCCATGCTAATGAACCCTAAGATATGTATTCAAACGTTTTTTCATCCATGCGACTGTTTCTAACACATTTATAAGATTATTTCTTTGTTGCTTTGTATGTCGCTCCCCCACAGTATAATCCCTGCTTTCACTGTATTTGATGTCGGTATAATTTGTGGAGAGGAAGTGGAAAAACAAATCGTTTAAATAGGGATACAGGTGGACCCATTGCAACAATGAGATGTACAAATCCTTATGTTGAAAAATGAACTTTACAACTTTGGTGTGGGGGGGGGTAATGGGGAGGACTGAGTGGGGGTGCGGGAGGTGGATGGGAAGGGACGGGAAGGGGAAACAAAGGAGGAGGCTACAATGCTTGATAAGAAATGTACTGATTATCTTGGCCATGTAATTGTAACCCCTTTGTACAGTATTTTCACAATAAAAAAATAAAAATTAACAAAAAAGATTTTTGTTTCACTATAATGTACATTGTTCTACACATGAACTTAGATATATGTACATATTTCTGATGACAAATAATCTCTAAAATTGTATGTCTTTCCACACGTAACATATATTATATGTATGTATATATATATATATATATATATATATATATTTCTGAAGACAGACTTCCTCTAAAATTTTTTGCTTCTATTTTTGACCTTTTTCATTTGAATGATACAGTCTATTTTTCTTAGTTTCCTAGAATAAAATAAATAATATTTCAATAGAAAGTATAATTATCATTTTCAAGGGAATTTTAGATATACACATGATATTATAGTAACATTTATAGTATATTACTTGAAAAAATTGTGTTCCAACTCTTAAATATTTGTGTGTAGTTACGGAGAGAGAGTAACTTAATTCATAATGCTTAGGAATTTGGAATGCTTAAAAAAGCTATTCAATAATTTGTTATAAGCACATAGTCAAACTACCTGATATGTTTTGTTGTTGTTGTTTCTTTATTTGTTCAAAATTTTGGTATGGCTGCATGCACAATGGTAACATTAAAATTATTAATCACCCAGAACCTAGCCTCATTACAACATCTCCAAACTAAAAGAAACAGCCATCTCCCTCTTTTGTGATACTCAAATCAGATCTCCTTCCCATTGAACTAGCCTGGGAGGACAATCACAAAATCCTGGGTAAAGCAGAGCATTTTTCTGCCTGCTCAAAGTATATGTATGAGTCAAGGGGAAAAGTTCAGATAATGTGATGTCAGGCAAATGAACCCTTAGATATGTATTTTAATATTTTTTTCTTTCATGCATGTGTTTCTAACGCATTTATAAGATTATCTCTTTGTTGCTTTGTATGTCCCTCCCCCACAGTATAACCCCTGCTTTCTCTATATTTGATGTCAGTATAACTTGTGGAGGAGATGGGGATAAACCAGTTGTTTAAGGATACAGGTGGACCTGTTGCAACAATGAGAAGTACAAGTTGTCATGTCCAAAATGAGCTTCACAATGTCGGTGCGGGGGGGGCGGCAAAGGAGGGTGTGAAGGGGGAGGAAGGAGAAGAATTGGGATTGGGGGGAGGGGGGAGGCTGGGAAGGGATGTGAAGGGGAAACAAAGGAAGAGGCTGCAATGCTTGGTAAGAAATGTACACATTATCCTGCCCATGAAATTGTAACCCCTCTGTACAGTATGTTCACAAATAAAAATTAAATTAAATTAAAAAAAAAAGAAACCAACCAAGGCACAGAAAAATCAAACACCACAAAGACCAACAAGAGACTGGTTTATGGACACAAGAGAGATATAGGATCTTCTCATACCCCCCAAAAATCAAAGAAATCTTTTTTTGTACCTTTTATAAAAATTTTTTTCTAAAACTTTTTTTAATATTTAATTTCTAACTTTTCAAAAACATTGATTACTATTAACTTTTTTTTCTTCCTCTTATAATTTTTATTTTAGGAGTATATGTGTGTGAGCTTTTTTTCTTTTTTAAATTTTTTTTGTTTATCTCTACTGATATTTTGATCCTTTTATTTCACTCCTCATTCTTTTCACCTTTTCTTCTCTTTTGTAACTAAATTGCATAACTAAATTGCTGTTTTGCTCATCCTCAGATATACCTGGAGTTGATTACTAAGCCTTATCCCCCATTGTGTACACACTTAATCCAGAAATTTATTAGTCAACTCAAAACCCCTTAGACATTAATTCTTTAATAGCAGTACTACCTCTTTATTCCTATATAATATTTTAAGCATTTTTATATTTAAGTTTTTCACATCTCCTTTATACACTTCCCCTTCTCTTATTCTATCCACGTTCTTCTCTGAATATTACAATTTTAAATTTGCATATATTTAAGTGTTCCACTTTTTATTTTTTAATATTTGCTTTTCTATTTTTTCATGTCTCTCTTTTTTTGTCTTTCTTCTTTTTTTCTCTCTCTCTACTATCATTCTATCCAACCACTTTCCCGCTTTGAGTTTAGGACTTAGTTAACTCTCCCTCTGCCTTTCCACATCCCTCTATTCCTATTTTAACCAACATCTCTCCCTAAACCTAATAATTTCTGGTTTGCCAAATTCTTATTTGCAGTTCGAAGCCCATTAATACATAGTTCTTTGATGTTGAATAGGTATATCTGTTGAACTAATTTGTATCTGCGGATTTTGACTGTGCAACTATAGACTTTGGTTGATGCTTTCCTTAAGATAGTGTTCTAGCACAAAACAGGTCTTACTTTCATCCCTCATAGGCAGAGCAAGTAGGAAAAATACAAAAAAATGGCAAGTCCAGGTATCTGATCTCCCACTCATGATAATCTTGGAAACTTGGTTAACTACTTGTAGATAACTAAAGCTAGAGCCTTATATATCACCCTGTACCAGAATCAACTCCAAATGGATCAAAGACCTCGGAGTCAAAGCAGACATTCTGAAAACATTACAGGATGGAATAGGAGGAACCCTAGGTCTTCTTGGCCCAGGCCAAAATTTTCTTAATAGAGACCCAGAAACACAACAAATCAAAGAAAGGTTGGACAAATGGGATTGCATGAAGTTGCAGAGCTTCTGCATGGCAAAGGACATAGCTAGCAAGATCAAAAGAAAGCCCACGGATTGAGAGAAGATCTTCACAAGCCATACAAGAGACAAAGGTCTCATATCTAAAATATACGTGGAACTCTAAAAATTAAATCCCCCAACAACAAATGCTCAAAGAAACAACTGCCCAATAAATAAGTGGGCTAAAGACTTAAAGAGAAACTTCTCTGAAGAAGAAAGAAGGATGGCCAATAGACACATGAAGAAATGCTCAACATCCCTAGCCATAAAAGAAATGCAAATCAAAACAACATTGAGATACCACCTCACTCCAGTTAGAATGGCAAAAATCAAGAACTCTAACAACAACAGATGCTGGAGGGGATGTGGACAGAAGGGAACCTTACTTCACTGTTGGTGGGAATATAAACTTGTTCAACCACTTTGGAAAGCAGTATGGAGGTTCCTCAAAAGACTTCACATTGAGCTCCCCTATGACCCAGCAATCCCACTTTTGGGCATTTACCCAAATGTTTCTAAACAAGACCACACTAAAGCTCCCAGCACTATGTTTATTGCAGCATTATTTACCCTAGCTAAGATATGGAACCAACCCAGATGCCCCTCAGTAGATGAATGGATCAAGAAAATGTGGTATATATACACAATGTAATTCTATGCCTCCATCAGAAAGAATGACATTGCCCCATTTGTTAGGAAATGGAAAAACTTGGAAAAAATTTTATTAAGTGAAGTAAGCCAGGCCCAAAGAAACATAGGTCCCATGGTTTCCATTATTTGCAATATCTAGTATATGTATGAGTCAAGCGGAAAAGCTCAGATAATGTGATGTTCGGAAAATGAACCCTTAGATATGTATTTTAATGTTTTTTTCTTTCATGCTTTTGTTTCTAACGCATTTATAAGATTATCTCTTTGTTGCTTTGTATGTCCCTCCCCCACAGTATAACCCCTGTTTTCACTATATTTGATGTCAGTGTAACTTGTAGAGGAGATGGGGAAAAACAAGTAGTTTAAGGATACAGGTGGACCGGTTGCAACAATGAGAATTACAAGTTGTCATGTCGAAAACGAGCTTTACAACGTTGGTGCGTGGGGGGGGGGAGGCGGGGAGTATTGGGGGGGTGGGAGGGGAGGCTGGGAAGGGATGTGAAGGGTAAACAAAGGAGGAGGCTGCAATGCTTGATAAGAAATGTATGCATTATCCTGCCCATGTAATTGTAACCCCTCTGTACAGTGTGTTCACAAAAAATAAATAAATAAATAAATAATAAAAAAAGAAAGAAGCAGCCAAACTTTTTTTTTACATTAAGTATAATTGGCTTCCATTTTAGTAATGATGTGCATATACTTTGGTCATCTTTAAAAAATCTTATTGTTGGGGCTTGGAAGTTGGCTCAGTGGTAGAGCGCTTGCCTTGCATGCCTGAAGCCCTGGGTTCGATTCCTCAGCACCACATAAGCAAAAAGAAAAAAGCCAGAAGTGACGCTGTGGCTCAAGTGGTAGAGTGCTAGCCTTGAGCTGAAGAGCTGAGGGACAGCACCCAGGCCCAGAGTTCAGGTCCCACGACCGGACCCAAAAAAAAAATAAATAAAAATCTTATTGCTTTATAAAAAAAGTAGAATTGAAATATTTCTTTCTAATTATTTTTGGCTTTTAATTGAATCCTACATGTAAATAAGTTACTAGAATTTCCCAGATATTGTATGTAATAAATTTGAATCATTTAAAAGCAAAAAAAAAAAAAAAAAAGGAAACCATAAACAGAGAGCTGAAAAAAGTTAGGGAGACCACAAAGGGAATACTGAATGAATCCCAACAGAAGGAATGGGAGTTCAAGGAAACCACAACCCATCAATTAAGTAATTTGAGAATAAACACTAAGAACCAAATTAAGGAAGTAAAGAAGTTCATACAAGATTTAAAACAAAACCCCAAAAAAGAATTTGAAGCCTTTGAAGCTGACCAACTAGAAGGAAAAGAAATTTAAAAAGAAGTAGAAAGTCTTGATAGTAGTTTAGGCCATGCAGAAGATCGAATCTCGGGGATTGAAGACAGCCTAGATATTACAGAGAAAGAACATTCAACCATCCAACACAAATCCAAGAAATATGATAGAGGTATTCAAAATTTGGAAGACACCATCAGCAGGCCTAATCTGAGGATAATGGGTATAGAGGAGCATCTAGAGACAGAACTTAATGGTCTAGGAAATTTGTTTAACAGGATCTTAGCAGCGAACTTCCCAAACATGCAAAGAGATAGGCCTATTCAGATACAAGATGCTTTTAGAACTCCAAATAGAACAGACCAGAATAGGACATCCCACCGTCACATTATAATCCACACAGAATCAATTCAAACCAAGCAAAAGATCCTTAAAGCTGTCAAGGAGAAAAGACCAATCACCTATAAAGGGAAACCGCATAGAATCACCTCAGATTTCTCAGCAGAGCCAATCAAAGCAACAAGAGCCTGGAATGATGTATGCCATGCCGTAAAGACAAACAATTATGAACCAAGAATACTGTACCCAACTCTCCTTCAAAACCAAAGGTCAAATAAAAATGAAGGATTTTATTTTCAGGTAAGGGCTAGGTTTATTCAGTAAACCTGATGGGACCAGGCAAGGGTGGCACTTCACATGGCTCAGAAAGTCCTGGGAAAGAGATACAGACCTAGGAAAGAGAGAGAAAAGATCTAGAAA
Organism: Dipodomys spectabilis; assembly: GCF_019054845.1. Taxonomy (NCBI): domain Eukaryota; kingdom Metazoa; phylum Chordata; class Mammalia; order Rodentia; family Heteromyidae; genus Dipodomys; species Dipodomys spectabilis. The sequence continues at coordinate 3,515,888 of NW_024871097.1, read as the reverse complement.
AGAGCTAGAAAAGAGCAGAGAGAGGGTTTCTGGGCCTGGGCTAGGCCTTATCTAGGGTATGGGCAGAGAAAGGTGTGGCAACATCAAATTCAGATGTGACCTCAGCGGATGCAGATGTGACCTCTTCCCGGTGCCCCAGGTGCCTAGGTAATGCAGGTACTGGGTGGAGACTTTGCTGTGAGGAGGGTGGAGTCTACTAGCTATCCAGGAGCAGACCTTACATTCCAGTCTTTTAATAATCATGAAATAGGGTGCGGATTCTCTCTGGCTCCTTCCTGCTGACAAGGGGTGTCAACAATAGTGGTAAAAGGCTGGAATTTGGTACTCTCCCAGAGAAGGCAGTGAGAAGCAGCTGTCTGTTGTTGGCGTGAGTCCTTAGTTGAAGTCTGGAAAAGTCTCAGGAGCATTGAGGGGCTGGAAAAAAAATACTAGAGAGCAAATAAATGGCAAGAGGAAGGACTTGGGGATAAAAATGTTGGTAGAAATGTCCCTAGCTACTTCTGACATCTGGCGACTAGGTAGAGAAGTCCGGTGACAAAGGCAAGAATATAAATTCCAATTCAGTTAATAGGTAGACAGGTATAGACATCGGATGGGCAGGCTTCTTACTTCTACTGACCTCCCAGCTCTGGTTAATTTTGAAAGGGCAGGCACAAAGTTGCTGATATGACATCATCTCTTACTCCTCTCCATGGTCCCTTGTTCCCCAGACTGGCTGAGTCTAGGTGTTCGTTGCTGGGATGGCTTGTCCTAGTTTTTATTCAAGGAGGTTTTAACTCAAGGCCTGGGCACTGTCCCTGAGCACTTCTGCTCAAGGTCAGCACTGAACCACATTGAGTTACAGTACCATTTGCAGTATTTGCTGGTTAGAGATGGGAGTCTTGAGCCATGCTTCCAGCCTGAATCTATGTAGGTTAGTTGGGAGATAGAGTCTTAGTGATTTTTCAGCCAGGGCTGGCTTTGAACTGCAATTTTTGCCATGAAAGCTCTTTATTATTTCAAATTAAAGCAACAAGGAGACCAACTAGAATAAGTAGAGCTTACCTGCTTCTTATCAAGAATTGACCAACACATATTGTGATATGACAAACCTCATTGGATGTGATGAGAATTTTAGCACAGATATAGTATTGTTTCTTTCTGATAACCCTAACAATTCTTAACTTAATCAACGTTACACAAAGAGCCTTAGCTTTTACAAATCCAAAGCAATTTTTCACCTGGAAATCAGCTGCATGTGATGGAAACTAACAAGCCTCCAGTCTACTTTTACCATGGTGGAGGTAGACAGGATGGTCTAGTCAGGAGTGAGGCCTGTCTTCCAGGTTGGAGGAGATGGACTGGATCTGGACTGCATGTAGACTGGCTTTCACTGAACTACGAATCCAAACTAAACACACTTCAGGAATCTCAGACAATTTAAGAAATAACCTGATAACAATACCAGATAACAAGTTTACACAGACATACACACATAGGCATATACACAAAGAATCAAGTTGAAGTGGTGCAAAATCAAGTTTGTGGGAAACAGCAGCTGAGCTCTCAAGATGCCAAGATGGCACATCCTCCACTTGGTCAATAAAAACAAAGATTTTTATAGCAAAGAAAAATTGAAACAATATATCTCTACCAAACCAGCCATACAAAAGATTCTAAAAGATGTCCTACACATAGAAAACCAACAAGACCACAATAAAGGCCAAGAAACTGCATCCAAACTGTGAATCTAAGAATCATAGGAAGAACCCAGTTGTTGTAACACCAAAGAAGGTAGATAAAATGGCAGGAACTCCCAAAAACCTCTCAGTACTATCTCTCAATCTTAACGGACTTAACTCTCCAATTAAGTGACATAGACTGTCTAGTTGGATGAAAAAGCAAGATCCTACTATCTGCTGTCTTTAGGAGTCACATCTTGCCCATAAAAACAAACACATTTTCAATATGAAAGGCTGGAACACAATCTACCAAGCAAAGGGCCCTCATGAACAGGCAGGAGTTGCAATCCTAATATCAGATAAAATAGACTTCAAATTAAAATTAGTGAGAAGAGATAAAGAAGGTTGCTACATGCTAATTAAGGAATCTCTCCTTCGGGAGGATATTACAATTCTAATTATCTATTTAACAAGCAAAAGAGCACCCAAATTTATCCAAGAAACACTACTTTCCCTCAAATCTCACATAGATCCAAAGACATTAATTGTTGAGGCCTTTAACACACCACTTTCCACACTAGATCAACTCGGCAAAAACTCAACAGAGAAATCACAGACCTAAACAACTGCAGAGATCAACTACATTTAACAGACATTTACCGAATATTTCACCAAACAGCATCAGAATACACGTTTTTCTGAGCAACACATGGAACATTTTCCACAATAGACCACATTTTAGGTTACAAAGCAAACTTGTCCAAATTCAGAAACATTGAAGTTATACCTTGCATTCTCTCTGACCACAAGAGAATAAAATTAGAACTCAACACCAAAAACCACCAAAGGAAATTCTGTAACACATGTAGGCTGAACAATACACTGCTGAATCACCAGTGGGTCATGGAAGAGATTAGAAAGGAAATTCAAATGTTCATGATATTCAACAAAAATGAACACATAAATTACCAGCTCTGCTGGGACACAGCAAAGACAGTACTCAGGGGCAAGTTTATAGTCTGAGTTCCTATATCAACAAATTGGAGAGATCTGAAACTAACTGTTTAATGTGACATCTGAACCTCCTTGAAAAAGATCAGCAAGATAAACCCAATCCAGTTGACGGAAAGAAATAATTAAAATTAAAGCAGAATTAAATGAATTAGAATCCAAAAAAACCATAGAAAGAATCCATAAAACAAAGAGTTGGGTCTCTGAAAAAAATAACAAAATAATGAGACCTTTAGCAAATCTTATCAGAAAAAGAAGAGAACACACCCTAATGAATAAATCAGAGATGAGAATGGAAACATCACCACAGAAACAACCAAGATTCAAAACATTATAAGGGAATACTTCTCAAAACTGTATGCTAATAAGTTTGAGAACCTGGCAAAAATGGACCTTTTCCTAGCAAATATTGACATGCCGAAACTAAGTCAAGATGAGTTAAACCATCTTAACAGGCCCATATCCAGCATTGAAATAGAAACAGTACTAAGAGACCTCCCATCTAAGAAAAGCCCAGGACCAGATGGATTTAGAGTGGAATTCTACAAGGCCTTCAGAGCAGAGCTCACAACAATACTCCTCCAACTCTTCAATAAATTTGAAAGTTCACTACCAAATTCATTCTATGAAGCCATCATAACCCTCATCCCAAAACCAGGCAGGGACTCATCAAAGAAAGAGAACTATAGACCCATTTCTTTGATGAACATTGATGAAGAACTCCTCAACGATATTTTGCCCAATCGACTTCAAAAATTCATCCAAAAAATCTTACATCACGATCAAACAGGATTCAATTCAAGGATGGAAAGCCGCTTCAATATATGCAAATTGATTAATATAATTCATCACATAACTGGAGCAAGGATAATAGCCACATGGTTATCACAATAGCTGCAGAAAAACATTTGACAAGTTCCAATACCCTTTTATGATGAAGGTTCTGGACAGTTTGAAGCCAGCCTGAGCTGGAAAGTCCATCAGTCTCATCTCCAATTAACCATATGAGACAGGAAGTAATAGTTTTAAACTTGAGCAAAAACCCTCAAGCTCAAACCCATGTCTAGCACACTCAAAAAGAATTTAGTTGGGTTTTCCTGCAAAGGCTGTCTTCGAACTGTGATCTTTAGATTTCAGAATGGATTAAAGGTATGACTGTATATTTTAAAAACTAATTGGCTCTTTTCTTCTTCACATATATTTATTTGTTTATTTTGTTGGTTCTCTGGCTTGTTTTGAGGGCCTCTCCAATCTTGCTGAAGGATAGCATGCTCTAAAACTTTAGCCACAGTTTCACTTTGGTTCACTTTTTGGTTTTAGTGGTTAGTAGGAAGTAAGTATAGAGACTACCTCAGCGTCCTGAATTGTGCTAATTGTGATTCAATGTCAGGGGGCAAGGAAAGTCCATGAGACTCTTTTTTTCACATATTTTTTATTATGAAAATACCATATAGAGGAGTTACAATTACATGGGCAAGATCATGAGACTCATCTCATATTAACCTCCAAAAAACCAGAAATGATCAAGCAAAAACTTGTAGTTCCTATCCCAGAAAGGCGCGCGCGCGCGCACACACACACACACACACACACACACACACACACACACACACACACACAATGGTTTTTCCTGTCCAGGCTGGCTTGGAATGGTGATCCTCAATTTCAGTGTTTTGATGACCTAGAATTACAAGTGTGAGCCAGCAGTTTCTTGGTCATTTTATCATTTTTAATAGACTGTGCTCTCTTCCACTTTTTAAAAAATATATTTTGTGGTTGTCTTAGTGCTAAATCTGATTTACACTTAGCTTTTTTAAGCCTTTTTTTCTTAGCTTTTTCTTAACTTTTTTTATGCTCAAGGTTGTACGAATTCAGTCACAGCTCCACTTCTGCCTTTTTGCTGATTAGTTGGAGATAAGAGGCTCATAGATTTTCCTGCCCAGGCTGGCTGTGAACCACAGTCCTCAGATTTGAGGATACTGTGTAGTGTCCTTGGTTCCTGTGGTACATTTCTGTCCTATTTACCACCAAAGGAAAAGAGGGTGGGGCAGAAGTTGATCTGTGGTTCAAATAAGAGAGCTGCAAGCCTTGAGTTAAAAAAAATGTAGAAGTCTAATTCTGGTACTAATTGTATGCACTGCTTGTTCTATTCAAACAAACAAAAAAAAAACTTATGCACAGTGACCAGGTAATAAGGCTTCCTGACTGATAACCAGGAACTAATTCTTAACTCATCTCCTATAGCCTTATTTTAGATATACATGACCATTTGTGTAAGCTGAGGATTGATTAACGACCACACTTTGAGGGCCAGTTACACAGTACTTGGAAATCAGGATAAATTTACTAAGCTTTTCAGAGAGTGACTAAAAACTTACTCTTCAACATTGCAAATGGTTCTTCCCTCTGTGCAAGGGGAAGAGTGATGTGAAGGTATAAATATGGGAAAACTAAGAAACCTCAAACAAGATTAGTAATGTTAACTTAATAGATAAAGTAAAACCTAGGTGTACAGTTTGCAATCCAGAAAAGGACATGTCACCTCTGTGTGGATCCCAGTTAATTTAGTTAATAAAATTAATCGATGGTAAGGAGAAAAACCCACTAATGTATTTATGGAAAGGAGGTACATGGCAGGCAAATCAGTTCACTAACCTCCAGGATTTTGAACACAAAGGAGTGAAATTGTTTGGCTCTGCTTGAGAAACAGGAAGGAACAGAGCTGAAGAGGACTGAGATGTGCAGACATTCCCAAGAAAGAACTCACTGACATCAAGTCTTCAGATGCGTGCTGGTTGCTAGGGGCTCATGCTTGTAGTCCTAGCTACTCAGAAGGCTTAGATTTGAGGATTGTGGTTTGAAGCCATCTGGGATAAAAAAATTTGTAAGCCTTTTATGTTTTACACTCAAGAATGGTCTTATTTATTGCTAATCACAATCCAAGACAGTGCAAATGGATACCAAGCGGAAGAAAATTTAAAAATACACAGACAAGTGTAGAGAAAAAGAACAAAATCATTGAGGACACGGGATCCCAAGGCTCACTGGCACCTGGGCCCCAGGTCACAAAAGCAATCATATTTATTTGAATTCACACTGGGAAGGTTACTATGGATACATGAAAAAATGAAGCATCGATACTACAATCAGAGCCACACGGTGAGTGAGAAACACTGGCTCCCTTGTTGTTTTGAGAAAGAAGACTGCAACCCAGAGAAAGTCCAGACATGTGGTCTACTTTATCTAGCCTCCTAGGTTAAGTTGTCAGCTCTTTTACCTCCCAGGCTTCAAGGACTTTAAAGCTCCATGTGTGTGTGTGTGGGCAATAGATTTACCCTCTCCAGAGCTGTGTTTTAACCCTTCCACAGACAGATCTCAGCTTTCTATGTAATATTGAGTTGGCCTTCAACTTTTCAAACCTTTTCCAGGTTCAACATCTCAGCTTGAGTCCCCTACTCCTATTAATATTAATAGCATGGATTACAAACACAGTAAAAATAGAAAAATAACATTAGACATTTAAACAGAAATAACTGACTGCATTCTTTTATCCAGTACAAGAAATTTGGCACTGCTGTTTAAGTCACTAATAACACTTTTTTAGGTATAATTTCAAGGCTTTCAAAGAACCTCCTAGATAGCCCTTAGAGTGTCTTTTTGTTCCCCATTTTTATTTGTTGCATTTGCATAGTAGTATAGTATATCATCTTTAAAAGCATATTACCGCATAATTAAAGTTTATCTTGTAAGTAAATACTTGTGAGGATCAAAAAAAATAAAAAAAGCTGGAAGTGGTGCTGTGACATAAGAGCTATAGTGCAATCCTTGAGCAAAAGAAGCTCAGGGGCAGTGTCCAGGCCCAAAGTTCAAGCCCTAATGTCCACACATACACACTCCCCACCCGCCACCCCCAGAAACAATCAGATGATAATGTCTATCAGATTCTTCCTTAGGATGATCTTTTTGATGTCAGCAACTGTATCAAGATTCTATCTCTCTTCCATGCATTTGTGGTAATAGACAGCAGAGTCACTGTAGTATAACATGTGTCCAAGTCCTGTCCATTAGTAAAGGCTGTCATGTAACATATCCAACACAATGTCCAACTCTCTTGATGGTAGATCTGCACATCTTGGGTCTTTGATGGGACCCATGTACTCTTCAACTGGCTTTCCCATATTCTGTGCGACCTGCTTCAATGATTCACCATCCATGCCAAAGAGGCTTTCATAAACTTTCCCAAATTATCTGAATCTTGGATGCCAGAGATGTCATGGAAAACCTCTGTGGCTATTCCCCTCCCTGACAGGCCATTTTACCTCCTATGCTCTCCTCACAGATGTGGGCAATGGTCTCTGAGAGACTTCAGTGCCAGATCTTGGAGAGATTTAGTTTTATTGTGTCCATAAGCTTTGGGAAATCATGCAGTGAAGGGTCCAGTTTAGAAATATAGGGTATGCATACCTCCTCTTCCTGGAAGTTTTCACATGTGTTCTCTTGGCCACTGAAAAGAAGTGGGGTCTCTGAAAGGAAACTTGTATGGTGATCTCTGCCTGCCTTGGTCCATACAACATAGAACCACTTTCCCATCCCTTCAATGATTTTGACATGCTCCATGTTATTTGTGCTGAACTGCTCTCAATGCTTTAAAAATGTAGAGGTCACAACTGGATGGTGTGTGGATAGCTGTGCATGCTTAGGCATGAGTCCCCTTGCCAGGCAGGGCCCATAACTCCATGCTAGGAAAGTGAGAAGATGATTAGCTGGCTTATATCTGTGTAGTCTGAATGACCCCAGTAGGCATTGAGGCCTCATTTTCTTGTCTAAGGCCCCTCAGCATATTGATAAAGACTGGTTCACCATGGCCAGTCATCATCAAAATGCTAAGCTGTTCCTGGGCATTATTTCCAGCATCTCACCCACTTCTAGCAACTTCCATTCTTTCAAGGTCTTGCCAATTCTCCTCCTTGTGTTCTCAGGTAAAATGCTGCTGTCAGTGAGTAAAGAGCTGAGGACAAGGAAGCAGGTACCATAGAGAAAGTGAAAACTGGAGCCTCTTCCATGGTGAGAAGATAATGCAGCCTGCAACTATAGAATAGTGAAAGAGTTAAGATGGTTGTGCACAGTTTGTGCACAAAAATTCCAGACCTAGTATGCCCTGTTCAGAGTTTCAGTCAATAATCTCCTGTAACAAAGGCATCACAACTTCTGTGCCATTCTGGGTCTTGCACTCAGGAAATGGACACTATCCCTGAAGTTTATTTTTTCCCTTTAAGGCTACTGCTTTACCACTGGAGCCACAAATCTACTTCTAGATTTATTTTATTTTTATTTTTATTTTTGTGCACATACTGTACAGAGGGGTTACAATTACAAGGGCAAGATAATGAGTACATTTCTTATCAAGCATTGCAGCCTCCTGCTTTGTTTACTCTTCTTGTACATAATTGGAGGTAAAAGTCCTACAGGCTTTCCTGCCCAAGTTGGCTTCAATCACTGATCCTCAGCTTCATGAATAGCTAGGATTTCAGGCGTGGCTGATGAGCCTGGCAGCAACTCTCTTCCTTTTTTATTTTCTTTTCTATATTTTCTTTGTCAGTTATGGGCCTGAATTCTGGGCTCGGCCACTGTCCCTCATCTCTTCAGCTCAAAGCTAGTGCTCTAACACTTGAGCCACAGCGTGACTTCCAGGTTTCTTTCTGCTTATGTGGTACAGAGGAATTGAATACAGGGCCTCATGTATGCAAGGCAAGCACTCTACCACTGAGCCACCTTCCCAGCCTCATCTTTCCTTTAATTAAAAAAAGTATTATTAGGAAGATGATGTTCAGAAGGTTAACAGTTAAGTAAGTTGAATGAAACTGTCATCAGGTAAAGAATATATTTTGGGGGGACAATTACACCCCTTCCCTTGCTCTCAGTTTATCTCTCCCACTAACCACTTTTTTTGTGGTTAACTGGAGATAAGAGTCTCTCAGACTTTGCTGTCCAGGGTGACTTTGAACCACAATCTTCAGACATCAGTCTGCTGATGAGCTAGGATTACAGGCTTGAGCCTGAAAGACAGGATGACTGTTCTGAAGGTTGTTCTATATTGGCTATAGGGCTTTTGGCCTGAATGGATTTAGGCAGTGAATGCCGGGCAGGTCACTCATCTGGAAGCATGTGTCCCTTTTTAACCCTGACTGTCTCTCAGAACAGATAGGTGATTCTTTCAGAGCAAGAACCAGTGTGTACTAGTACAAAGGAGGTCCTCATTGTATTTGTCTTATTCAACAAATATTGGGTTGCTTATATTATCAACATTTTTGCTTTCTTAAGAACATTTTATTGTGAGATTGCAATAACTACAGATTCATAATGGCCTAGGAATATGTGTCTTTTATCAGCTTTAATATCTAAGCCACATAGCAGCTCCAAATCATGTTTTGTTGATCTTAAAGTTGTTCTTGGATATTACTTTTTATTAGTAATGATATTATTAATATAAGTATTAAAATTCTTCAAACATATTTCTCTTATTAGATGAATCCTTACAGTGACATTGAAAGCATCTTCTGGAGCAGCACTGGAAAAGATACTTGGTAAATACTAAGAATGAAGGATGAGAAGTGTGAAAACCAGAACTAAGAGACTTACCAGTGTGACTGGGAACCATCTTCCACAGAGCAGAATCTCAGACTTCTGGAGGCATGTCAGTTTGAGAACAGGTCTTCAACCAGTACACGTGACCACATGGGTGAGTCTCAATGTTGCCGCATAGATATTATTCTGATTCTTATATAAAAGTCTCATGTCAGATGGGCTTTCACATACCCAGATTTATGGAAGTTTATTGTCTTCTTTCCTTCAATATTACTTCATACTTTTCTATTGAGTGCAATTTTTCTTTTAAAACATGAAAACTCAACACCTTCTCTTGGACTGAGGCATTTCCTGTCTCCCTGTGAATTGGTCTGTTATTTAAGAGGCTTCCTGACAGGTGCCAGTGCCTCACTCCTTTAATACTATCTACTCTGGAGGGTAGGATCTGAAAATCACAGTTGAAGCCTCCTGGGTATGAAAGTCCATCAAACTCTCATTTCTAATCAACTACCAAAAAAGCCAGCAGTGGAGCTGTGACTGAGCTGGTACAGCACTAGCCTGGAGCAAAAAAGGCATAAGGTCAGGCAGCACCCAGCCTGATCCTGGGCCCCAGACCACACTTCAGGCACACACACACACACACACACACACACACACACACACACACACACACATACACACACACACATACACAATCACACACACACACACACACACACACACACACACACACACACATAAGTAGCTTCCTGCCAGACTTGTCCATATGGTCCCTGAAATTGTTGGAGACTTCTTTTCAAATGGATGTGCCCTTCCAGTAATGTGCAAATTGACAATCAGTCACCTATAGGTCCATTGGTTCCGGTTGTGTACATTGTATCCCACTTCCTCTGCTCCTTTTCTGAGGTGAGTCTTGTAGCTCAACACAGCTGTCCATACACTTTAAGATGCTACTTATGGTCTCAGGGCCTGCATTCACACTCCAAATGGAAAAATAAAAAATGACCTGAGACCCTCTGCTTACTTTGAGGACCAGCTATCCAAGCAATGGCAACTCCCTATGAATGACATACTAGAATCCAGGCACAGGGTGTTCACATTAGAAAGAAGTGAGGTTTGTGGGGCTTGAGTTGGTCTAAGGAATAGCAGAGAATGGAGGAAGACAGAGGAACAGGGAAAAGACAATCTATTTTCCCATGTTTCCTTGCAGTTCCTGATCCACAGTATAACGTTTGCTAATTGCTCTGCTGTGTATATGTGTGTGTGTGTTTGTGTGTGTGTGTGTGTGTGTGTGTGTGTGTGTGTCAGTGTGTGTCAGTGAATGTCTGTATGTGTACAGTGGTTCTGGGCCTTGAATTCAGGGGCTTCACACTGGCAAGGCAGGGTGAATGTGAGCAAGTACATCATATGCATTTATGGAATTAACTCCATCAAACCTCTCACTGTGTACAACTAGTATATACTAATGAAAGTGAAAAAATGATTAAGCAATGCTCAAACTCCTTCATAAGCTATTTAGAGATAACTTCAGAAAGGGTATCAGAAAGCATGGTTGGTAGGGGATATGAAAACAGCTGTAGTTAAAACTATGGGATTATTCAAGCCAGGTTGTGGTGGCTCATGCTTGTACTCCTAGATACTCAGGAGGCTGAGATCTAAGGATCATTACTTGAAACCTGCGTAGGCTGGAAAGTTATGACATTCTATATAAAATATACTACTCAGAAAAAGCTCAAAGTGGTGCTATGAGGCTCGAGTGGTAGAGTGCCCAGTATTCAAATCACAGGACTGGCAGAAAAAAAAGAAATAGTCCAAACTTAATATATCTAGGGACTTTTAGGTTAATGTTCTATAAAAACAAGTTACTATATTTTGGGGTTAATTTGTTGTTATTTTAAATATATAAGTTTTTGGTTTCCTTTATATATTCTTCCCCCTATGATATATCAACTTTTGTCACTGTACTTGACTTTGATACTTTGCCTCTTTTATATACATTTTTCTAATTTGGGGAGGGGAAGGGAAATAACAAAATGCTGAAACAAGGACACAGGACGACCCGTTGCAACAATGATACCCATAAGACAGTATGTGGGAAATTAACTTTACAACATTGGGTGGGGATCGGAGGAGTGGATGGTAAGGGATAGCAGAAAAAAAAACAGGCAAGTGGTAACAATGCTTGACCAGAAATGTACTCATTGCCTTATTCATGCAACTGTATCCCTTCTATAGAATCTTTACAATAAAATAAAATTTTAAAAAAAATGAAAAATAACTAGTTACAGCTAAAGTAGGAAAGGAAAAATCCTTTCACACATTGGCCTGTGGCAACAGAAATTAGAAATACAAAGTCAATAGATATTAATTGCAAACCCTCCACAGATTCATGCCCATAGCTACTTCACCCTCCTTGTACCCAGGGGAAAGTCAAAAGAAATCAGTACAAGCCTCCTTTCCTATGATAGTCTACTCATTTCCTGTTCCATCTGTAGGACATCAGATGGAAAAAGTTAACATTCCTTCCAAAAGGGTCTCAAATGAACCTTAAATCCATAGCTTCCTACTGTCATGATTTAAATCTTATTTTCCTTCCCAACTACAAATACATATAAACTTGTGGAGGGTTCTAGAGAGATGGACAAAGACTTATAAAACATATACTATGTTTCACATCTGTAGAAAACTAAAACTAGATCCTTATATAGCACCTTGCAACCGAATCAACTCCAAATGGATCAAAGACCTTGGAGTCATAGCAGATACCCTGAAGACATTACAGAAAGGAAGCGGAGAAACTCTAAGGCTCTTTGGGACATGCCGAAAGTTTCTTAATAAAGACCCAGAAACACATCAAATTAAACAAAGCTTGGACAAATGGGATTGCATCAAACTGCAGAGCTTCTTCATGACAAAGGACATAGCTAGCAAGATCAATAGAAAGCCAAAAGACTGGGAGAAGATTTTCACTAGCAATAAAATGGTCAAGGGTCTCATATCTAAAATATATTTAGAATTCAAAAAATTGAATGCCCCAAAAACAAATCCTCAAAGAAACAGGTGCCAGATAAATAAGTGGGCTAAAGACTTAAAGAGAATCTTCTCTGAAGAGGCAGTATGAATGGCTAACAGACACATGAAGAAATGCTCAACTTCTACAGCCATAAAACAAATGCAAATCAAAACAACATTGAGATACCACCTCACCCCAGTTCGAATGGCTATAATCAAGAAATCTAATAATAACAGATGCTGGAGGGGATGTGGTCAAAAGGGAACCCTACTGCATTGTTGGTGGGAGTGTAAACTTGTTCAACCACTTTGGAAAGCAATATGGGTAGTCTTTAAAAGACTCCATAGAGCTTCCCTATGACCCAGCAATTCCACTTTTTGGCATTTACCCAAATGATCACAAACAAGGCTATATTAAAGCTACCAGCACAACCATGCTTATTGCAGAATTATTTACCATAGCTAAGACATAGAACAAACTCAGATGCCCCTCAGTAGATGATTGGATCAAGAAAATATACACAATGTAATTCTATGCCTCCGTAAGAAAGAATTACATCACCCCACTTTGTTAGGAAATAGAAAGACTTGGAAAAAATTATATTAAGTGAAGTAGGCCAGGCCCCCAAAAACGTAGGCCTTATAGTTTCCCTTTTTTTACAATAGCTAGTATATGTCTAGGACATGCAGAAAGGGTCAAAAGCTATATACATTTGACCATATAAGGTGATGTTAAGCGAAATGTATCCCAAGACAGGAACAGTTTTTTTTTTTTTTTGCTATTGTTTTTAACGTATTTATAATGTACTATGCGATTTTTTTTTTTATTCCTCTGGTATGTTCTTCCAACACAGTATTACACCTGTTTTCACTGTATTTGTTTCTGGTGACCTGCACCTTGTATGTATATTTTTTATTTGAGGAAGGGAAAGGAAATAACTTAATACTTAAATAAGGATAATACCCATTGTAACAATGAGATGTATAAGACAGTATTTTGTAAACAAACTTTACAACATTGGGGGGGCGGGGGAGGAGTTGGTGAGGTGGGGAGGGAAGAAATGGTAGGGGAAAAAGAAAGGAGGAGGTGACAATGCCATTAGGAAATGTACTCATTACCTTACTCATGTACATTTTTACAAGAAAAACATTTTTAAAAACAGCTTAAATAACATATACTATGTTTCAATAAATAGAATAAGAAATCAAAGCAAGCATGTTTGAATTTTTTTATTTTTAAAATAAAATGAGGGCTGGTAAGGTGGCTTAGGAGTAGAGTGATTGTCTTGCAAGCATGAGGTGCTGAGTTCGATTTCTTAGCACCACATAAGCAGGAAAAAGCCAGAAGTGGTGCTGTGGCTCAAATGGTAGAGCACTATCCTTCAGCTGAAGAGCTGAGGGATATCGCCCAGGCCCAGAGTTCAGAATTCAGGCCCCATGACCAACAAAATCAAAGAAAGAAAGAAAGGAAGGAAGGAAGAAAGGAAGGAAGGAAGGAAGGAAGAAGGAAGGAAGGAAGGAAGGAAAGAAGGAAGGAAGGAAGGAGGAAGGAAAGAAAGAAAGAAAGAAAGAAAGAGAGAAAGAAAGAAAGAAAGAAAGAAAGAAAGAAAGAAAGAAAGAAAGAAAGAAAGAAAGAAAGAAAGAAAGAAAGAAAGAAAGAAAGAAAGAAAGAAAGAAAGAAAGAAAGAAAGAAAGAAAGAAAGAAAGAAAGAAAGAAAGAAAAAAGGAAAATGGAAGGGAGGGAGGGAGGAGAAAGGAAGGAAGGAAGGAAGGAAGGAAGGAAGGAAGGAAGGAAGGAAGGAAGGAAGGAAGGAAGGAAGGAAGGAAAGAAAGAAGGAAAGAAAGGAGGGAGGGAGGAGGAAGGAAAGAAAGAAATAAAAAAGGAAGGAAAGATATAGAGAAAGAACGAAAACACCTACACTGAGTCTGATCATATCAGGGAATGTTTGATGGTTTGGTTGCTGAGCTATTGGACTGGCTTCAACATGATTGTTAGATTTCAGCGTCCTGAGTAAGTAAGATTCCTAAGTGTGGAACCCCAATGTCTTGTGTGCCTCAGGTGGGGGTGTAGGTGGTGGTGGTGGTGGTCCCCCCTCACAGCTTCAAAAAACAATAGCCATATATTACTTCTTTTATTTTGCCAGACTTGCGACTTGAACCCAGTGTGTGGGCACTGTCCTTGTGCTTTTTTTTGCTCAAGGCTAGCTCTCTACCACTTGAACCACAGTGACCCTTTTGTCTTTTTCTGTTTGTGTGCTGCTTAATCATTGAGCCTAGGGTTTTATGCGTGGTAGGCAACCAGTCTACCACTAAGCCAAATTCCCAGCCCAGGCCGTTAACTTCTATGATATCACAGCCACCTTTCCCATGGCAACAAATAGGTGTCAAGCAATAATCTTGTCCTATAGTGGACTCAGCTACCCAGAGAGGCAAAAATAATGAGAGGAAATGATAGCTATCTACCAGAATACAGCTTGATGAGTTGTCCTGACTGGATTCTAAGATTACCAGAGCTGAATCAGGTTCAATTCCACAAAATTCTCCTTTGATCTAAAAGACCAGTGACTACTGCTGTCTTTGGAGAGACAAAAGTGAGTGCAGCTGCCTCCATGCAGCTTTCACACTGGAGAAGAAAAACAGAAATCACTATGATAATTTCTGTAAATCAGAGGCATGAGGTTAGTGATGTGGTGGGAATAACTTCACAGTAGGGATGAGAGGAGACATCCCTGAGGAGGAGACATTTGATCTGAGAGCAAGGCCATCATCCATGCAATTATTCAGGAGCAGGGTTTCCAGGCAGTGAGAACAGCAAGTAAAACCCCAATGAGGGGAATGGACCTGACTTGCTTCACAAAAGGTAAACAGCACTGACATGCTGAAGCTCACGAAGCAAGAAAGGAATGGTACAAAAGAAAGAAATAGAACAGATGTGAAGACAGGAATAAATTAGATAGATATTGTATGCTACAAGTTACAAGGAGAAACAATTGATTTTGTTCTAATTGTTTTGTTACCCACTGCAGCCAAAGTGTTCAAATGGTAGCCACACATATCAGAAAAACCTAGAGAATACTTTTTTAAAAAATTTATTGTGAAAATAGCGTACAGAGGGGTTACAATTACATGGGCAATTTAATGAGGACATTTCTTTTCAAGCATTGTTGCCTCCTCCTTTGTTTCCTTTTCCCATTCCTTCCCATCTCCCATCCAGCACCCTTACCCCCCCACCCCCACCCGACCCCTGGAGAAAGTTGTAAAGTTTGTTTTTCCACATAACGACTGTACCTCAAATTGCTGCAATGGGTCCATCTACAAATTCAATGTAATACCTATCAATATCCCAACCTCATTCTTCAAGGAAATAGAAGAGGCAATCCAAAAATTCATATGGAACGATAAAAGACCCCTAATAGCAAAAACGATCCTCAACAGAAAGAACAGTGCTGAAGGAATATCAATACCAAATTTCAAACTCTACTACAAAGCCATAGTAATCAAAACAGCTTCGTACTGGCACAAGAACAGACCTCAGGACCAATGGAATAGAATTGAAAACCAAGAAATGAACCTAAAGACATATAGCCATCTAATCTTCGGTAAGGGAGCTAAACAAATAGAATAGAGAACAGTTAAAATGTGATTCTAGCCAAGTTAACGTGCCTCAAACCTGGAATCCCACCTACTCAGGAGGCTGATATCTGAGGATTAGATTTTCTTTTTGGCGGGGGGAGTGTGGTCGTGGGGCCTGAACTCTGGTCCTGGGTGCTGTCCCTCAGCTCTTCAGCTCAAGGCTAGCATTCTACCATATGAGCCACAGCGCCACTTCCGGCTTTTTTTCTTTTTGCTTATGTGGTGCTGAGGAATCGACCCAGAGCCTCATGCATGCAAGGCAATCGCTCTACCACTGAGCCACATTCCCAGCCCCCTGAGGATTAGAGTTGAAGCCAGACCAAATAGGAAATTCAATGAGAATCTATCTTCAATTAAACACCAAAATTTTGAACTGGAGTTATAGTTCCAGTAGTAGAGAACTAGCCTTGAGCAAAAAAAAAAAAAAAAAGTCAGTGACAGTTCCAGGGTCTCAGTTCAAATTCCAGGATAGGGATGAACAAACAAAATGTGACTCTGATTCTTTATGCTTGGGGGTTCTAGTTCATGAGCCCTGGAAATGATATCACTACCAAATGCTCTCCTCCCAATCCTGCTTCACAGACACTTTTCAAGGCTCCAGCATCACCACTGTCTCCTGACAGTTAGCATAGCAGTCTACCACTGAAAATTGGAAGCCACAGCACCACTTCCAGTTTTCTGGCGGTTTGATGGAGATAAGAGTCTCAGGGTCTTTCCTGCCAAGGCTGGCTTTAAACTGTGATCCTCAGATCACGGTTCCTGAGTATCTGGTATGACAGCCTTGAGTTACTGGCACCAGCCAAAGATACTTTTCCATGCTTTCATCCTATCTCCTCAGGAAACTAAGATCTGAGGACTGCAGTTGGATGCCACCCTTGGCAGCAAAGTCCATGAGAACTCTTTATCTCCAATTAAACACCCAAAAATGTTGGAAGTGGAGCAGTGGCTCAAATGGTAGAGTGCTAGCTTTGAGCATCAAAGACAAGGGATAGGACCCAGTCCCTAGTTTCAAGCTTTTTCTATCATACACACACCCAAGAAAAGGAACCAGATGGGCACAAGGGAGCTCAAAGCTCACACATAATACTCAAGCCTCCTAGAACAGACCCCATCCTGCTCTGATTCTCTATATTCTATGTCCTATATCATGGCAGTCTTAGATGGGACTGACCAGGCCCAAGTTAGGACGTTCAAGTACAATCTCATACTGAGGATCCCCTGACCTTATCAAAGACTCAGGATTTCTCATTGTCCTGCTTGGACACTGGGCAGTGATGTGAGGTCTAGTTATCCAACCACAGGATGTGTGAATGAAAGGATTTCTCAGCCAATGGACGCAGATTGGAGGGCTCTAGGTCCCTCTCTCTCAGGAAGGAGAAAAGTGCTGATCCATCCCAGCAATGATCCTGGGTTGTGAGTATCCTCAAAGAAACAACCCTGATCAGAGCCCAGGGCCTCTTGTTTTCCCACCAGCCTCTACCCAACCCTGCCCCACCTTCAGTTGGCCCTCTCTGCATCCCAGATCTGCCATCTAGACTAAAGACTGAGCCAGAAAAGAGACCCACCTCTGCCTCTGAGAATGGCAGTCAAGGGGTCCTAGTGGCCCCTAGAAAAAGTCTCGGGGATACACGTGTCCCGACTCCTACCCTCATTCTCTGGCTGTCTTGTGCCAGTGGCACACTTACCTCTGTCTCTGGTGGAGGAATGAACACCGGTGGTGTTGTGAAGCCTAATTCAGGAATCCTTACCAGAGACCGTCACCAAGCCAACGGTTACAACACTTTTTATACACTTTTTTAGGGAAGGCAGGGTTTTGCATACATCATAATTTCTTGTAACATATCAATATAAACCACGGGAAAAATCATAAAACAACTCTATAGTATGATTGGCGCACTACAAAGTGGGAAAGGACCAGAAACAAGTTGTTGGTTAGGTCATGGGTCCCGATGTTCTTTAAACTGTGGCTTGCACCACAGGGGAGTCTCAAGAGGATACATGATAAACTGCAGAGCTCCTTTCTTAAACAAACACCACCTGTGGCCTGACTGCTGGTTCACCAAGCCCTCCAGCACCTGCCTGCCTGTGGTTTTACCAAGGATTATTTATGTTCCTAGTCACCTGGGAATTGCTTCTTCTGTTCATTCCCAGGTAGGGTTCATGGTCAGCTGCATAACTCATACCTCAGAAGATGCTCATTAACTCAAGATGGAGTCACCCAGGCCTCAGGCTTCTCAAGGTCATCTTCAAATTGAGCTTGGGAAAGTCCCAGTCCCCAAGCATCCTGCAGCAGATGACAGCCGGGTGGTCAATGGTGAACCCAAGGTGCCAGGACTTTTAATACCCATGTGGCTGGGTTGAAGGCTCTATCAATGAAGGTCTGGGTTTCAGGCAAGGTCATGGCTCCAATGTCCTGATGCACCTGACCTGGGATTGTCCTCCCTCTTCATCTTCCTGCTTGTACCTTGCCCCACCCCCTGCTTGACACTCCCTCACCCCAAAACCTCCCTAGCTCTTGGACCAGAAAATAAACTTGTTAGGGCTAGGGATGTTCAAAACCTAGTGACACACTCTGAGCCCTAGGGTCTACCTGAGGCTGCTTCCCTCTGCAGTCGGTGACCACAAAGCTCTTGGATATTATGAAGTTGCTGAGGAGTCAGTGGCTTTGTCCTACAAACTGGCTTTAGGCTCTGAAACTGTCCCCACAGAGATTGTGAATGGTTGGCTCCCTTGATACAAGGACTCCAAACCAAGGCTCGTATACTCCTTTCTTCCTTCCTTTCTTCTTTTTCTCCCACCATCCTTCCCTCCTCTCTCACTCTTTCCTTTCTTTCTCTGACTTCTGTGCCTTGAACTCGGAGCCTGTTTGCTGCCCCTGAGTCTTTTTACTCAAGGCCAACAGACTACGGATTGAGCCACACATCCACTTCTGGCGTTTTCTTTTTGGCAGTTAGTTGGAGATAAGAGTCTGACAGGCTTTCCTGCCCAGAATTTAAGCCTCAATTCTCCCATCTCAGCCTCCTAAGCAGCTAGGATGACAGGCATGAAGCACCAGCATCCAGCTCAAACCAAGTTTTCTTCATGTGTTGTGGAACCAGCACTGGAAATTTTCATCATCTATGACCCCCCGGAGCCTGGCGCACACTGTAACTCTGTTGGATAAATAAATGAGCATCTATCTACGACAATACTACAAAAAAGTCCCATCTGATTCTGGCAAGCATCTTTGGGGGCAAAGCCTCATGTAGCTCTCCCACATTTCTCCCTACTCCCTCTTCCCGCCTTTCTGGTGCTACTGCACTTAACTTTTTGACTCCGAGGACGTAAGCCACGATGTACTCGCTGGATTCTGGGGCCTCTTGGATGCCTGTCTTCCGAAAGATCTCTGTCCAGCGGCTGAGTAGCTTTGTGGCACTCAATTCCCCACTCAGGTGTGAACAAGTTTTCCATGAGCTGAACGCCTGGCTCAAGGGGCCTCCTTTCTGCCCCTGGGGCCAGACAGGATGGTCCACCATATCCGGCTCCCAAGTTTCATGTTGCAGAGAAAGGATCTTTGAGGCATCCCGGGTCTCTGAACCTCCCAGAGTCCAGTACAGGTGCTAGGAATCATCTCTGCTCAGAGCTGGCAGGCTGGGGATGGTGAGGTCACAATCTCTGCTCCCCACGATGTCCTTGACTGTGGTGGTCACCCTAGAGAGGGCCAGAGGCTAGTCAGTAGCTGCTGGAGAAAGGCAGTCAGGGCACAACGTTCATAGCAGGAGAGCATCTGGCTTGGCAACTCTGCCTGTGCTGCTTTGAACATCATTGTTTGGCAGCTGAAATGGTCGGTCTAATTTGACCCATAATCCCAGGTGTTAGTGGAAATGGCCAACTTCAAGAAAAAAAACCCTGGAAAAAGTGGCATTTCACTTTTCCCAATCAAACTTAAAGGGTTCCAAAGTCAGTGGGCCCTTTTCCTTCCAGACAGCCCTTCAACAGGCTACAGAAACTGGCATTCAGAGAGTCCTAGCTAACTGCCATGTCCTCATACTGCGTAGGCTCCATCAGGGAGAACACACTTGCCTACCACTCCCCAGCTGGAAATGGCCTAGTCGGAACACAGATTTGAGTCTACAGGACTCCAGGGAGGACTGCTAAGGAGTGCACTGACACAGAAAGGAATCCACACCACCAGTGGGGACCTGGAGCCCCCGCCCAAATGCCCACGGACAACATTAATGCCCTGGGTAAGTTTCCCCTCTCATCCTCTGTCATGGTGAACCATCTGCCATATCACACCGTTCGCCACTTCCCAGACCCTCCTAGCTGCACAGCTCCTGCCCTACCCCCTCCATCTCATTCCATAATTATGTTTGGCAGACACATTCCCAACCCTTGAATTAGTTCCAGCTATACACAGGAGAGCAGAGTGTCTGACTGGAAGAGTGCGGCTGTGGTCACACTCGCCTCATGAGCCTTCTGGCTGAAGACAGAAGGACAGGTGTCCACTCTGGTTTGCGGTTCACACAGGCCTCCTATGGGAGAACCACACAGGCCCAGCAGCTACAGTGGGCTATGGAAAAGGGGAAGAGGGAGGTGGAAAGAAATGGAAAGGAAATCTACTGAAAACTTCCCCAAAGGAGCCATGAAACTTTGAAGGAGAAAACAGATTGTGGCTGGGCTTGTACTGGGTATTCATAAAAAAGAACAACAAACACACACATACACACAAATAAAACGCTTTTGCTCTTTTTAGACATGGTGATTTAAATATATTTCATTGTTCTCATCTCCCTACTCTCCCAACACACACACACACACACACACACACACGCACACACACACACATACACACACACACACAAATCTAAACCGTTGACAGAAGACTCATCCATGCAGCACCTGCCATTTGCCAACTGATCATTTATCTGAGCACAGTCAGGCTGTGATCTCTCTCTCTCTCTCTCTCTTTCTCTCTCTCTCTCTCTGTCTCTCTCTCTCACACACACAGACTCAGATCAGTGTCTCTCCCGAGTTAGTTGGTTCCTTATCTGGGAAATGTACAAGCTTGAGCTTGGGGGTTCCCTTGTCAGAACCAGAGCTCCCACCGAAGGG
Organism: Dipodomys spectabilis; assembly: GCF_019054845.1. Classification (NCBI taxonomy): domain Eukaryota; kingdom Metazoa; phylum Chordata; class Mammalia; order Rodentia; family Heteromyidae; genus Dipodomys; species Dipodomys spectabilis. Next base: position 3,494,892 of record NW_024871097.1, on the reverse strand, counting down.
GAACATTGCTCTAATTACGCAAAACCACACTGCCTTGCCCTTTCTCCAGGGTCAGACTCTATCCCTTGGGAGCAACCAGCTTTGACTCCCCATTCACTAAAACCCTAGGCCAGGACGCTGGGTGAAGGAGTCCTGAGACAGGTGGCTCCTCAGAGCTGGGAGAGAAAACAAAGCAGGGGTCATGGTGCCTCCAGAGGGGTGTCTGATCTGGACTGGGGGCATTGTTGGGGAATTTGATAGGGTCCTAAATGCTATATACATGGATGACCTCCCTACTTCCATCCTAGGTGCTTCTAGGTGACTTTGTGGATTCTTGGGGAGAATGAGGAAACCGGATGGACTAGCAGAGTTGGCAGAACTGGGAAATATGATCATCCTGTGAGAACTGTTAACAGCTGGAGTGGGGGGAGGACAGGACAGGTGTATGTGTGTCGGAGGGGGTGTGTTCCTCTCAAATATTCACCTCCTATCTGACCCCCAGTGCCTTTACCTCCCCACTGGGCTCTTCTGGGACCCTCCTCAGGTGAAAATCTGACTGAGCAAAGAAGACAAGGGCTCCTAAAGCAACGGGGGGCTCCATGGCGGAGTCCTCTACGTGGTCAGGAAACCCTGACAACTCCTTTGGCAGTTTCCAAGCTGTCTTGAAGTTGCAATTCTTCAAAACCTTTCTGCTCCTCCCTCCTTTCGCCCATTGCGGAGCCTGAGACATCTGAAGTGGCGGTGGTGTCAGGGGGCTCAGCCTGTGCTGGCATCTGGAGCATGCTGTCCACGCCTTCCCCTGCAAGGAGCAACAGCAGCTCCCACAGCTCTCTCTTCTCCATCTTCTCCTAGGAGAGCTGGCAAACGTGCTTAGCTTTCTCCTGACACAGCTCAACCAGGACAAACATCTGCTCTTTACACACCACGATGGACTCTGCTATGATGCAAATATGTGCCAACAGCTATCTGCATGTATGGTGGAGTTCATCCGCTGGACTATGGATGTCCACCTCATCATGCAGGTTATGAACAAAGAAGATTTTCTTCTCAGATGCCCACGTGTGCCACATCCTATCTCCACCCTTGCTGTGGTGGAAGCTCATGGGGTGGGGGGCCTGTGGCTCCAGCTCTGTCTAGCACTGAGCTGCCTTGTGGGCCGGGCACCTACACCAGTGTCGCTGCTACTGCATCAGGAGTTTCCACCTGTGGATCTCAGCCTTTGAGAGTGCTTGCAGAGCCATGTCACTCTAGGTCTGGGGCATGTCTCCAAACTCTGCGATGGTTACATTGGGAGGAGTCACCTCCTCACATTTTGCTTCTCCAGGGCTCACACCTTCCCCTCCCCAGGGAAAGCCAGGAAGCTCAGTTGGGCCTTCAGGTGCTCCTCTTGTGGTCTGGTCACTTCCAGGCATTGAGAGTGTCCTGCACTTTCAGGGCACCATCTGGTCCCCCCAGTTGGTTGGGCCCTGCACTTGCTTCAGCTGCACAAGCAGATGGGTCTGCCTATGCAGGTGCTATTGCAGGGCCTCGTTCTCAGAATTCAGCCACATATTGGAGGCAATGTGCTGCTCACAAGTGGCTCTGAGCTCCGGTAGGTGGTCCAGGGACTGCTCCTGCTGCTCCTGCAGCTCCCAAGCCACTTGGCTCTCTCTCTCAGCCACCTCTTTCCATTCCTCTATCTTCTCCTCTGGGTAGTCTAGCTGTTCCAACAGATGTTTCTTCACCTGCTAATCTGAGTCCAGGATGCTAGCGAGCTCCTCCTTCTCACCGTTCACACTGTGGAGAGCATCCCACAGAAGAGCCAGCTGTTCCGCTTGGTATGGGTTGCACACACATGCACATCGTGGGATCTCCGGGATCTCCTGCAGATCCTTGACCTTCTCCTCTAGTCTCTGTAGTTGCTCCTGCTGCTCTGCATTCTGGAGACAGAGCCTCTGGTTTTCCTTGACCTGGATGTGAAGTTGTTCCTACAGGTTTTTCAACTCCACCTGCGTGTGGTAGGCCTGGGCCAGCCACTGCTGCTTGGCCTGAGATGGTTCTGCTGCTTCCTTCTCAGTTCCCCCAGCTCATTCTCTATGTCCAGCACCTGCCTCATCCTTCGCTCCTTCTCCTCTGTCAGTTGGTTTACCTGGTCGGTGAGCCACTGAACCTCTTCCTTCCATGCAGACCCCTCAATGCTCAGATCCTCCGTGATGGTGTCTCTCTTCAAATTTGTGGAGGTCACCATCCAGCTCATGTTGTCCAATAGTCCCTTCAGTACACATGTCTCACCAGCACTTGTTGGAATTTGCAAATTATGTTCTTCCTGTTACTCTTCTCTGTCCAGAACACTTCCAGTTTCTCCTGCAACTCTGTGTTCACTTGCTCCAGGTCGTCGAAACTTTTAGTCTTTTCCTAGAGCTGAAGTGTCACATCTTTCAGCTGTTTGAAGAACATTTCTATCTCCTTCTGTGCAGTAGTGACCACAGAAGCCGCCATTTTCAACTCTGCCATGCGCCACTTTGCGACCTGCAGGCAGCTGGTGAGAGCTTCTCGCTCCATTTCTCTGCAATTGGCAGCGTGCTTGACTTGGGCCGGTGCAGATTGTAAATCACTTTCTGCTGAAACCAAACTCTAGATGGGTGGCTTGTGTATCTCTAGCTCTGATTTTGGTGCTTTGTGCACCTGAGCTATCTTCTCCCTCTCTTTCTCCAGTCAATCCCACAGGTTTGTCTTTTCCTGCTTCAGTGGTTGGATCTTGGCACAGAGTGCCTGGTTTCTTTTGCTGCAGTCCAGGGTGGGCATCACGTGTCGCTAGCACCTCTGCAGATCCTTGGTGGTATCAGGAATATTGATACTCTGGACCCTGGTGGCTGTGACTGTGTCAAAAGGCAAGGGAGGCCCGCAATCAGGATCACCTTTGGCCAGACCCTCCATTGAATCACGCTCCCCAGTGGTGTTTGTCTTGGGGATCCCTCCCTTTTTCGTGTTCTCTGTTTTCTTGATTGTTGCAGGTCTGATGGGAGGATTCTTCCACTGGTGTTCTGGCGGTAGTTTCTTGTCCGGAGCTCTCTCATGGAGTCTTGTTTCAGACATCTGAGCACTGGAAAGATGGGCTGGCCACATTCCCAGGCTCTGGGAAATCCTCTATTCTCCCACTCACTGACTAGGACATCAATTTCCTATTCTAATCCAAAGTCTCCTCGAGTCTCCTGCTCTCCTCTACCTTCCTCAACTGTTGGTGGTAGTGTCAACCAACTGAGGGAATCCTGGTGGTGGGCAGCATGGAATGTGGGCATGGCTATGATTCTTGTATCGCATTGATCAGAAAGATCCATGAAAGAATGGGGGTGTGGCCGGAATTCTGTGATGCAAGCAGCATGGGCGGAGTCAAGCTGACAGCGCCTTCCCCAGTTCCTTTCCCAGGGAACTCGGTCCAATTCAGTTGGGTACAAGAGGGTGACCTGCTTTAAACGGATGGCTGCACAGATTGTTGTATATATCTGTTTGTTGCCAGTCCTGGACCTTGAACTCAGGATCTGGGCACATTCCTTGAGCTGCTTTTGCTCAAGGCTAGCCCTCTACCACTGGAGCCACACAGCTCTACTTCTGGCTTTGTTGGCACTGAAGTTGGATGGGGGTCTTAAGGACTTTCCTGCCTAGGGTAAATTATACCATGATCCTCCTATCACAGCCTTATAAATAGTAAGGAGGACTGCTGAGAGCCACTGGTGCCTGCCTAATCATTGATCTTGCTGTTCTTGGACATACCAGTGAGTACCCTATCCTCAGGTTTAAGTGGTTGGAGCTGGAGCCCACAGTTGGAATCCTGGTCCTGCCACCACCAAATGGCAGGAGAGCCATAGAATCTCATTTCTATCTATATGAATACCAGTGGAATGTGATGTATGTTATGACTGAATAGGCAGTTCTTGAATGATTCTAGGATAAAATTATACACAATTTTATTATAGGATACTGATTGATTTCAATCAATACTTTATGAAGCATTTAAACAATCACATTCATTGAATGTAGGCATAATGAAATACCTAAGAATTGGGCGTCACATAGTAAAAAGGTGCCAATTTTTTCTGCCAGAACTGGGATTGGAACTCTTGGTCTGCGTAACTCTGTTGCACTGTGTGGGTAGGGGAAGCTCGCTTCCTTGATGTCAAGAAATTCATGTGTGCTTCTTAGATCTGAAACGATCCCCAGCAGTAGATAACATCCTATTCATATACATTTTAAATATATGATATATATTTACACACATATGTTGACTCCATATTGCATTCAGTGTATTCATTTTATGTTTTGTTTCATTCATGTAGTGACTGTTTATTTTATTGATTATTATAGCACATAGAACAGTGATTACATTGATTATATAGGATATAGGTCTGCATATGTATTACAGTTATACCTGACACCAAGGACTTTCACAGGAAAGGACAATATGTGTCACCATCAGCTTCTTACTCCACGATTCATTGTTTGAACTTATGGCCTATAGGGCTAAATTCATGAATGGGTGAGGGTCAGCATGCCATCCTGGGACAAATTGAGCTGACAGGCAGTTCCCAGGACCTGAAATAGAGCCCCAGGGTTTGACAAAATATGAACAGATTGACATTCAGATTGCAGTACACTAATAAATATATATGTTTACAGAGTGCCAGAGATGTCTATACATTATTCAGTTATAGAGACTATATTCCTACCAATTCTTGGGTATTTATTATGCCTCCATGTAATTAATGTTATTATTTTCATCCTTAATAAACTATTAAGTAAATTAGTGTCCTGAAATTATTGCATCCCTGTGAGAATTAGTATTTTTAATACTTCATAAGATAATTAAATAAAATCAGCCAACTGATATCATGATGTCTAATTTTATATGAGTATCATTCATGAGCAACTTCAACCGTGACATTGATAACATTCCATAGTTATTCCTGTGGATGGGATCGAGTCTCTTAGGATCCCCCACCATCCGGAAGTGACATGACTGGGATTCAAACTGTAGGGCTATGTTGCCGTGCGGGACTATGGCTTCCCCAATAGCCACAATTAAAAAAAATATTTAGCTCCCTGGTTCAGAATTCGTGCAATTTTTTCTGCCAGGCCTGGGATTTGAACCAAGGTCCGGGTAAATATGCAGCACTGTGAGGGAAGGGAATCTGACCATTCTTGAAGACAAGAAATTCAGGCCTGTTCCCTAGGCCAGAATTCAAGCCTCCGGCCTGGAAAACATACTCCTTATATCCATTTTAAAGATAGGATTTATACTTCCATACAGATATTCAGTCCATATCGTGTTTGGTGTGGTTTTTCATTTTATTTCTTGTTTTATTCATTTATTTACCATTTATTTTATTGAATTTGATGACACCTCTACCATTTATTACATTGTTTACATCCTATCACATAGCATCCAGATTGGTAGATATGTTCTCCATCATGCCTGACACCCAGAACTCTTCTAGAAAAGGAAAACATGTGTCACACTCGGCTTCTTATTCCAAGATTAAATTTTTGGGAGTGCTGGGATCTGAATTCAGTGCCTAGCAGGCCCAATTCATGAATGGATGAGTGTGAGCATGGCAGCCTCTAGCCAATGAAGCTGTCGGGTTGTTCCCAGGTGCTGACATCCAGCCCCAGCTTTGGCCAAAACAGCGATACATGGATATGCAGAGGGTGGTATACAAATAAATATATACGGGTAAAGAGCATCAGAACCGTCTATCTATGATTGAATGACACCTACTACGTTCCGACCAACTATTAGGCATGTATTATACGACCATTGAAGGAATATTATTCTTTTCATGGTTAATAAACTATTAATTAGGATCAATCAGCTTCCTAGGATTATTGCATCCAATTTTAGACTATAACAAAGTATGACCTACTCTTTCAATTGGTATTCCTATGCACAGGAACGAGTCTCTTGTTATCTCCTGACATTGGTAGGACCAGGATTTAAACCCAGGGCCTATGTTCACAGGTTTTCCTATGGCTTCCCTGATAGCCCTCCAACTTCAGCAATGGTAGGTCAGGTCCACTTTGTAACTGTGTCATCCAGACCCAGGATGGTCACTGCAAAGAATAAAACGTAAAACCCCCAGCCTTCTGCAGTTCACCACGTTTTGTTCTATACTACTTTTTTTCTTCCTGCAAGCCCTGTGGGCCTAGGATCCCAGGATTGGCTATGGGTCCAGAGGCTGCACTCCAGCCTAGGGAGATTGAAACTGAGGCAGAGTTGCCACTACCTGAGTTCAAGCCCCTTGTTCGCAAAATAAAGAATAAATTAAAAATTAATTCATTATTTAACTAAATTAAAAAAGAAATAAAAATCCCTGGTTTGGAATTTCTGCCAGTTTTGTTTCCTAACCTGGGATTTGAATTCAGGGTCTTGGTAAATCTGTAGCAGTGTGTGGGAAAGTGCAGAGTTGCCACTTCTTGAGTTCAAACCCGGTGTAAAGCCAACAATAAAAAATTAACTCACTCAGTTCAGCAGGGGGAATAGATGTGGAGATGGGAGGAAAGGGATGGTAGGTGCAAAACAAAGGAGACAACAATGCTCAAAAGGAACTATACTCATTACCTTCCTCATTTAACTGTAACCCCTTTATACAACATTTTTACAATAAAAAATGAAAAAATGTAGTGCTCAGAGAAGCAGTTCAGGGGTAAGGGAAAGACATCTGAATAGATGTACAAAATTCTACACTGCTTTTATTTTAATGTTCAGTATGGAACTGAATAAACATAACTGCTTCCATTAAAAAAAAAATAAGTCTCTGTCTTGGAACTGGGGCCAGAATTCCCTTCAGTGCTGGGATTTGATCTCATCATCCAGGTAACATTTTTGCACCTTGGGTGAAAGCAAACTCACTGTCCTTGAGGATAAGTAATTCAGATTAGAGTTACCAGGGTCCGAATGAAGGCCCTGCAATGGAAAAATATTTCTATATATGTGTAATATATGATATATTTACGTATGTATGTTTATAACATATTATGATTTGTATTATTGAATTTGTATTTATTTTAGTTTTTACTTGATTCATTTATTTTAGTTTTTACTTGACTCATTTATTTATTGTCTATTGTATTTAGAATTATTATTTTTTGGGGGGGTCCGGTCGTGGGCCTGAACTCTGGACATGGGCGCTGTCCTTCAGCTCTTCAGCTCAAGACTAGCACTCTACCACTTGAGCCACAGCACCACTTCTGGATTTTTTTTCTGCTTATGTGGTGCTGAGGAATCTAACCCAGGACCTCGTGCATTCAAGGCAAGTGCTTTACCACTGAGCCACTTTCCCAGCCCCAATTTAGTATTATTGTACACATAATATTTAATACATGTTGCACATCTATTATAAAATTATACACAATAATATAGGTCATTGACTCATTTTTATTAATACTTTTTAAGTGTTGAAACATGATACATAATTAAATGGAAGCATTTGCCATAGTCTTCACATGTTTAGAGTCCCTCCCAAATATAAGCTGTGTCTTCTGTATCTTTGGACACCTTCCTATAGGGATTTCTTTAAATGATTTATACTCAGAAGCCTTTTCTTGAGGACAGGCAATCTGAGGGATAAAATTGTAAATGAGGGGCTAGAAATGTGGCTTAGTGGTAGAGAACTTACTCAGCATGCATGTATGCCAGGGTTGAACCCTCAGTGCCACATACAAAGAAAAAGCCAGAAGCTATGGAGTGGCTAAAGTGGTAGAGCGCTAGCCTTGAGAAAGATAAGCTAGATACAGTACCTAGGCCCTAAGATAAAGCCCCATAACTGTCAAAAACAATAGGCCAGATGCCAGTGGCTCACAACTGGAACACTAGCTTCTCAGGAGGCTGAGATCTGAAGACCACAGTTCAAAGACAGCCTAGTCAAGGAAAGCCTGTTAGACTCTTACCTTCAATGAACCACCAAAAGACCCTATGTGGTGTTGTGGCTCAAGTGGTAGAGTGTTCGCCTTGAGATGAAGGGCTCAGGGACAGTGCCCTGGTTTGAGTTCAAGACACACAACTGGAAAAAAAAGAGGGTTAAAGTACTTTTTTCTATTTTCTAAATAGGAGAACATTCTCTGGAAAATGAATGCTGATGTACACCATAATTGGTGTCAGAGCTCAAGGTTCAAGTGTAGCATATCAAGATGCCCAGCCTCTCAGACTCTAGCATTATAACCTTGTGTCCTACAGGGTTCTGAAAGATCCAATGTTGAAAGGGTTAATATACTCCCCAAGCCCATTGTGATGAGCAGTTCACGTGTATTGTCAATGACATTACAGTTTTGAACCTAGCAGAGCACCAGTAGCTCATGCCTGTCACCCTAGCTCAGGAGACTGAGGTCTGAGGGTCACAGGGTGAAACCAACCATGGACGGAAAGTCTATGGGACTGTGACTTCCACTTCTGAAAAGTCAGATATTCAAGAGCTTCCTGGGTTTCCCTTGGTGATATGTTATTTGCACTCTAAATGTTCTTAGACTTCTTAAGCTAGAGAAGCAGGAATGAAACATTATGTACCAATCCTGGGTTCAAATTAAGTTCTCAGGATCTGAGTCCTAGCCCTATTAGCAGGAAGAACTCCAGTGTAACACTGTATTTGAAGGAGAGGAAACAGTTTCAAAATCCAGGCTAGGAGAAGAGACCCAGGCCTGCAGGATTAGGAGGCAGAATGTACACACTTAACAGGGAATTGTGTTACAAAACCACTTCATTCATTCCAGGAACGCCAGCAATGAGGGGAAACCTGAAATATTTGTTAGAGTTACACCAGGGTCAGGCTTTTCTCAGCCTCTTTAAACAATGACTAATTAACCTTTCTCCTTCAGGTGAAGGGAGCCTCAGGCTATCTTTGTTAACAATAGACTTGGAAAAAATTATATTAAGTGAAGTAAGCCAGGCCCAAAGAAACATAGGTTCCATGGTTTCCCTTATTTGCAATAACTAGTAAAGCAGTAAAGGTCAGATAATTTGATGTTGGGGGAATGAACCCCAAGATAAGTATTCAAAAATTTTTTTTGTTTTATTTTCTTTTCACGCATTTGTTTCTAACATATTTATAAGATGATTTCTATGTTGCTTTGTATGTCCCTCCTCCACGGTATAAGCCATGCTTTCACTGTATTTGATGTAGGTATAATTTGTGGAGGGGAAGGGCAAAAACAAATCATTTAACTAGAGATACAGGTGGACCCATTCCAATAATGAGATGTACAAGTCGTTATGTCGAAAAATGAATTTTACATCTTTGGTGGGGCGTGGGGGTAGGATTGGGTAGGGGGAAGGGGGAGTATGGGAAGGGATAGGAAGGGGAAACAAAGAGGAGGCAACAATGCTTGATAAGAAGGTACTCATTATCTTGCCCATGTAATTGTAACTCCTCTGTACTGTATTCTCACCATACAAAAAGATAAAAATAAATAGAGAGCCAGTTTAATGGGGGAGAGGGGAGTATTTCTTTGTTGCTTTGTATGTCCCTTGCCCACCGTATAACCACTGCTTTCACTGTATTTGATGTTATTATAATTTGTGGATGGGAAGGGAAAAACAAATCGTTTAAATAGGAATACAGGTGGATACATTGCAACAATGAGACGTACAAGTCGTTATGTCGAAAATGAACTTTACAACTTAGGTCGGGGGGCAAGAGGAGGGTTGGGGGGGCGGGGGAGGATGGGATGGGAAGGGAAAAGAAAGGAGGAGGCTACAATCCTTGATAAGAAATATATTCATTTTCTGGCCCATGTAATTGTAACCCCTCTGTACAGTATTTTCACAATAAAAAAGTATAGAAAAACACTGCTCTCTGATCTTAGGGAGTGGGTTTTTGACTCTCCATCTGTCAGATTTAAAGGCCCTTCTACTTCTGCCAGTCCATTTTCCTTCCTTCCTTCCCCACATAATTAATGCAAATCCCCAGACGAAGGAGATGCAGGGTCCTTTCTCTACTGTGTCTGAGCACTTTGGTTAGAACCTGGCTCTGCCTTCTTGGCTTTGGTGCCTTCGGCTGCCTGAGAAGTGGGACAGAGACAGTCTTCCTGCTCTGTGGTTGTGTGAAGGCGAAGCTGGTGTCCTGGCACATTGCAGAAGGCCTCATGACTGGGAATTGTTCCCTTCTTTCCTCCTGATGTCCAAGACCATATTAATCTATCTATCTATCTATCTATCTATCTATCTATCTATCTATCTATCTATCTATCTATCTATCTATCTATCTATCTATCTATCTATCTATCTATCTATCTATCTATCTATCGATCGATCTATCTATTCCATCCACCTACATACCTACCCACCTAACTATCTCTTTGCCAGTTCTTGGGTTGAACTCAAGGTTACTTGAACTCTGCTACTTGAGTCACAGTGTGAATTCTGGCTTTTTCTGTGTATGTGCTACTGAGGAATCAAACCAAGGGCTTCTTGCATGCTAGGCAAGCATTCTTTCAGTAATTCACATTCCCAGCCCCCTGATCTTTTTCTTAGTGGTAGTTTTTACATAATTATGCTACCAACTTGCATTTCCAAGTTTAATTTTCTGAATACTAGTTATTTCCATGAAACCGAACCTTCTCTTCCCCTACCTGATTTGTGACTCTACTGACCTTGGTCTCATAATAAAATATAAATAAAGGCTGCTGAGCGTTTAAGTTCGCATCATATAAGGACACAGAACTGGAACCCTAGAAGAGAAAAGCAATGGGCCTGAAATGAAGAGAATTATGTGGTATGTGCAACAAGCGTATCTGAAAAATAAATCAGTAAATAAAAGCAGAGGCATTGCTTATGGTCTGTTTGCACTCTGGGAGGTAATATACACACATAAGTTAGTAGAGCACTGATACATAACATGGCCTTCACTTTTTGAATTTTTGTGGCCATCCCAGTGCCTAAAGTCAGGGCCCCATGTGTTCCTCAGATGTTTTGCTCAAGCCTGAGGCTCCACTACCACCACCACAGCTCCATGTCCAGCCATCTGGTTATTAATTGGATATAAGAGCCACCCAGGCTTTCCTGGTCTGTCCTGTATCTCCTGCTCGGATCTCTCAAAACTGGAGCTCTACCCTCTGAGCCATTGCTCCACTTCTGGTTTTCTGGTGGTGTATTTGAGATAAGAGCGTCATAGACTTTTCTGCTTGGGTTGGCTTTTGATGACGATCTCCTGAGGAGGCTTCAAGCGGCTTTCCTCAGGGATTCATCGAGGAGTTGCTCAACACAAAATATTATTCTAAATCTCGGGGGTACTAGAAAAAACCAGAAACATGAAGATGCTTCTAGTGTGTTCTAGATACTTAAGTTTGGAGACACATAACATTAATAACTATTAGATCATTTTATAGGCAAAAGGACCAAAGAAGACAGTGTGTGGATCACTCCAGCCTTTGGTCCTCTCATCCAGAGACAGTAAATTTACTGCAACTCAAAGCTAAGTGACAGAGCTGATATGAACTGTGGACCTTAGCTTCCAAATCCTGTGACACTCATTTCTCACTTTTGGCTTCTAACCTGTGACCAGAGGGGAAGATGAGGAAAGAAAATGCTTCTCAGAGAAAGCAGCTATAAAGAACATTGGGTAGTTTGCTTATAAATTCAAACCATGGGAATGACCCGGTGAAGAAGTCAGATTGTCCAGATTAAAAAATGAAGAAAAGAAAGGCAGGTGCCAGTGTCTGCTGATTATAATCCCAGCTCCTCAGATGGATGAGATGTAGAGATTCTCAGTTTGAATGTAGCCCAGGTAGGAAAGTCCTTAACATGCTTATTTCTTAGAGATCACAAAAAAAAAACCCCAGAAGTGGGACTGTGATTCAAGGGTAATCACAGGCTCATAGTTCAACCTCAAGACTTTCCCACCAAAAGAGCCTGTACCTCCATGTCTTTGTGTATGTATGGATGCATTCCTATATGTGAATCTCCAGAGTAGCTATTATGAATGGCATCAAGCTAGGAAATTTGTTCTCAATACAATGATTTCATAGCACAGACATGGCTTTCATGACAGTGTTTGTTCTGGGGCTCCCCTCACTGTTCCCAGTGTAGCCTGAAGGTTTCTCTGCTCCTCAGGCCTGCTGGAAGAAGTCTTTCATATTGTCTGAACAGGCACACTAATGGCCTCACACCTGTAGAGGTATATAACAAACAACTCCATCTGGGTCAATTAGTGAGCATGAGTCTGAGCAAGCTCTGAAGGTCAGGAGAAAAAGGCCTCTTTGTACCCCAAGCTCTCTCTCTCTCCCTAGTGCTCTGTTTTGACAGGAATCCTTTATTTGTGCCACCTTCCATGGCAGACCAAGTTCCCTGCACTTATTCTGCCTTTGTGAGGCTATGTTCTGGTGTGCATATACAGTGATAAATGTAATTCAGGAATCACTCAGGAACTCAACTAGGGCACTGAACCTAATGAAATGTTTCATTGCAGATGAGGATGGGCCTTTGATGCCTCTCCTAGGATTCCTGAAGCTTGGGAAATCCAAGCACATGTCAGATATCACAATACTTCCTGTCATATGGGGCTGGTGAAGCTCATGAGGTTTTGAAACCTTTGACCTCTCCTAGTTGGGCCCTAGGTGGCTAGGTTTGATTGTGAACACAGGGCATGGATGCTGTCCATGAGATCAGAGCAGAAGACTAGTGCTTTATCATTTTGTGTCACAGCTTCACCTCTCCTTTCTGTGTGTGTGTGTGTGTGTGTGTGTGTGTGTGTGTGTGTGTGTGTGTTGTGTGTGTGTGTGTGTGTGTGTGTGTGTGTGCACGTGCGTCCATACACTAGTTCTGGAGCTTGAACTCAGGACTTGAGCACTGTACCTAGTTTCTCTTGTACAAGGATAGCCCTCTTCCACTTGAGCCACAGAGGCACTTCAGGCTTTTTTCTGGTAATGTGGTACTGAGAAATCAAGACCAGGGTTTCATATATGCAAAGAACTCTACCCCTAAGGCACATTTCCAGCCCTCTACTTCAGGTTTGTTAGTTTGTTTATGTCTTTTTGTTGTTGTTTTTGTCAGTTGTAGGAGTTGACGTCTAGGCCTGGGTTCTTCAGCTAAAGTCGTGTGCCCTACCACTTGAGGTACAGGGCCACTTCAGGTTTTCTGGTGGTTCATTGGAGCTAAATGTCTCAAGGACTTTCCTGCCCATGATCTTCAGCTCTCATCCTCCTGAGTAGCTAGGATGACAGGCATGAGCAACAAGCACCCAGCTTCCACTTCAAGTTTCTTAGTGGTGAATTGGAGATAATAGTATCATGGGACCTTTTGTGTCCAGAATAGTTTGGAACCCAGGTCCTCAGATCTCAGCTTCCTGAGAAGGCAGGATGATAGACCTCAGCTATAGACCCCTAGGTCGTGGCACTCTGTTGCAAGGGGGTCCTTGGCTCCACATGGTAGACTGCTGGCCATGAGCACAAGAGGTAAGGGTCAGCACCTCGGCCCTGAGTTCAAGATTCATGACTGAGGAAAAACAAAACAATTGTCTGCAGGAGACAACTCACCGACACTTTAGTAATACATAATTTTGTCCCTGCCAAGGGACATATCTGGGCCTCAATATTCATGTCTGCATAATCATCTCAGTTGTGGAGCTCTTACAAGGACCAGATGAAAGAATGCACCCTATGAAGGACACAGCACATGGCACTCTTTGAAGGACTCAGCCCACAGCATCATGTGATAGACTCAGCATACTGAACCCTGTGAAGGACTCAGCACATAACTCTATTCCACAAGCTGTCATTAGAATTAGGGTGCTTCCATCAGTATCACCATTCTTTGAGGAACATTTCATAAGCCACACAAGTTCACATCTAATGGTTTATTGGGGTGGTTTTTTGGGGGGTTAAACATGGGAGTTGTACTCAATGCATAGGGATACTGTCCTAATAACATTTGCTCAAAGCTAGAAATCTACCTCCTCGAGCCACATTTCCAGGATTCTCACAGACTTCCTGATAGGACTGGGTTTTAAAGCCCCCAAGCAGCCAGGATGATAGGGGTAAGCCAGCAGCGTCTGGGTCCTTGCAGCTGGGTTGCATCGGTTTACATCTGGCTAAGTCAGGTTAGGTGGCAGCTGTCAGCACCAGACTCCTAGCTTGCTCTGTGATGAGGTATTTGAAGTCCTGGCCTTTTATAGTTGCAGTTAGAACATTCTACCTTTTTTTTGGCAACAGTCCTGGGCTTTGTATAAGGGCTTAGACACTGTCCTTAAGCGTTTGTGCTCCAGGCTAGCACTCAATTGATTGAATGACAGCAGAACTTCTGGGTTTTCTGTTTATGTGGCACTGAGGAATTGAACCCAGGGCTTCCTGCTTACTAGGGAAGCACTCAACCATCGAGCCCCATGACTGAATGAGGTATAAGTAGGTAGACATTGCTGTATATAAATATTATATACACAAAAGAGACATCCCTATATTATTAACATAGATATTACTGCCAATTATTAGATATTAAATTATGTCTCCACTTAATGATGTGTCCCAGTTGAACAATTAATAAAGCATCAATTAAAATTACTCAATATCCTGCTATTATTTATCATATATGTACATATATACATATATATATTTACATACTTTATAGAATAAGACAGATGTCTATATATAATTAAATATACATTATGTGTCACTACCAATTATTAGGTATTTAATTATGACTCTATGCAATTTTTATTCTGTTAGTGCTTAATAAAATATTAATAAAACTTAATACACATCCTATAATTATTGTGTCTCATTTTATCTAGAATGATTCACTAATTCAACCCTTCATCATTTATGGTAGTGACAATTATTCCACCTATGACATTTATTACATTTATGACATCCTATTACATAGCATATAGATTTGCATCCTAATTATACATCCTACCTGATACCGAGGACTTTTGAAGAAAAAAAAATGTGTCATGTTCGGCTTCTCACTCCAAGAATACATTTTTGGCAGTGCTGGGATCTAAACTCAGGGCTTAGAAGTTCATGAATGGGTAATTTTCAGCGCAGCAGCCTCTAGCCAATTCAGCTCCTAGGCAGTTCCCAGGCCCTGAGATGGAGCCCCATATGTTGACTCCATATTGTGCCTAGTGTAGTTATTCATTTTATTTTTGTTTTATTCATCTATTTACCATTTATTTTATTGACTGTTACTACACATGTAATATTTATTACATTTATTACAGAGGTTATAGATTTGCTTATGTATGAAACTTCATACCTGATACCCAGGACATTCACAGCAAAGGAAAACGTGTCACCATAGGCTTCTTACTCCACGATTCAATTTTTGGGAGTGCTGGCATCTGAACTCACAGGCTACAAGGCTCAATGCATGAATGGGTGACTGTCAGCACGCCAGCCTGGTGAATATTGAGCTGACAAGTAGTTCCCAGCACCTGAGATCGAGCTCCAGGGGTTGAGAAAATGAGAACAGATTGACATGCAGATGGTAGTACACAAATAAATATAGATCTTTATAGAATGCCAGAAATGTCTATACAATATTCAGTTATATATGCTACATTCCTACCAATTCTTGGGTATTTATTATGCCTCCAAGTAATTAATATTGTTTTCATCCTTAATGAATTATTAATTAAATCAACCACTGTCCTGTAATTATTGTGTCCATGTAATTAAAAGTATTTTTTTAATGTGCAAAAATATTCAGTAATATCCATCAGCCTCCTAAAATCACTCTAATTTTATAATAGTATCATTCAGGAACAACTAATTCAACCTTGACATTCATAACCTTCCATTGGTATTCCTATGAATAGGAACAAGACTCTTAGGATCTCCTACCATTGGTAAAGGTCAGGACCGAGCTTCAAACTCAGGGCCTATTTTGTCTTGTTGGCCAATGGCTTCCCTGGAAGCCCACCAGCCTTCAGCAATGCCAGGTTACCAGCACTTTTCATGTCAATCAAACCCAGGAAGGTCACCTTGCAAAGAAAACAAATGTAAAACCTGCAGCTATCTGCAAGTTGCTGGGTTTTTTTTTTCCTGTTTTGTTTTATTTTATTTTTTCCTGTCAGCTTTTGGGCCCAGAATCCAGGTTCGGCTGTGGGTCCAATGGCTGCAACCCTAGCCTAGAGTGATCGAAGCTGAGGCAGATTTGACACGACCTGAGTTCAAGCCCTGTCTTTGACAAAATAAAAATACATACAAAAATACATACATACATTTAAAATATTTTTAAAATTTTGAGGCTCCTTGGTTTGGAATTCATGCCATTTTTTTTTCTGCCAGACCTGGGATTTGAACTCAGGGTTGGGTAAATCTGCAGCATAGTGGGGTAAGGGGAAGCTCACCGTGCTGGAAGACAAGAAAGTCAGGCCTGATCCCAGGGCCTGACTTCAAGTCCTACCACTTGTATACATTTTAAATACATGATTTATATTTACATATACATGTTTACTGCATATTTCAATTAGTGTATTTATTCATTTTATTTTGTGTTATATTTATGTATTATGTATTTTAGTGAGTATGATTACACATATAATATTTTTTACATCCTATTACATAGGACATAGATTTGCGTATGCGTTATGCATCATTCCTGAGACCCAGGACTTTCACTGATAAGGAAAATAAGTAGGACAGTTGGCTTCTTCCACAAGGATTAAGTTTTTGGCAGTTCTGTCATTTGAACACCAGGCCTAGAAGGCCCAATTCATGAATGGGTCAATGTTATCCCACCAGTCTGATGCAAGTGAAGTTATCGACAAATTTGAGGACTGGAGATCAAGCCCTAAGAGTGGCCACTATATAAACACATACGTGTGTAGATTGCAGTGTGTGTGTATTTACATGTGTATATGCATATATAAATGTATACAGAGACAGATAAACATTTATGTAGATTCTAGTGTATAACTCTATATAAAGAGTGATGTCTATATCTTATTTTCATATATTCTATTACTACCAATTATTTGGTCTAAAATTATGCCTCCATTAATTAATCACAGTAGAAGACTTAATAAATTATTAAATTAATCAATGACCTGTATTTATTGCATACAATCTTATATTAGAATGACTAGCTAAGTAGTAATTCAATTAGTACATTTCAAACATTCTATTAGTGTTCCTATACATAGGAATGAGTTTTCTAGAATCTTCAGCAGTGTGTAGGTGCCATTCCCAGGATCCAACTCAGGGCCTAGGTTTGTGAGTTGGGCTCGGGCTTCACTGACAGCCCACCAGCATTCAGCCAGGCAAGGTCAGATTCAATTTCCAAGCTGATTCATTGAGACCTAGGATGGTCAAGTTCAAAGGAATCAAAGGTAAAACGGTTGTGTAAAACTTCCTGGTTTTTTTAGCTTCTCCATTTGTGTTGATTTGATGTTTTTATTCCAGTGTTGGGAGTGGAACTCAGACCCTAAGATCCCCGGATCATCTGTGGGTGTAAAAGCTGCACCCAAGCCTAGGGTAATCATAGTTTAAGACACAATAAAATGCTTCCTTTAGCAAAAAGAACCCACAGAAAATGTCTAGGCTAACAGTTCAAGCCTCAGGACCTGCCACACAAAAATAGAGCCAGTAACTCCATGTGTCTATATATGCATACATGCATTCTATTGGTGAACATCCAGAGTCTCTCTGAAGAAAGCCACCCAGCTAGGAAATTTGCTTTGAATAGAATGATTTCATAGTACAGAGAGTGCTTTCAAGACAGTGCATGTTCGGGGCTCCCCTCACTGTTCCCGGTGTTGCCTGAGTATTTCCCCACACCTCAGGCTGCTGGAGGAAGTCTGCCTCATTGTTGGAACAGGCAGACAAAAAGCCTCACTCCTGTACAAGTGTGTAACAAACAATTCATCCAGGGGCAATTAGTGGGGATGAATGTGGGTGGGCTCTGAAGTCCAGGAGATGAAGGCCTCTTTGTACCCCAAGCTCTTTCTCTCCCCAGTGCTCTGTTTTGACAGGAAGCCTTCATTTGTGTCACCTTCCATGGCAGGCCAAGTTCCTTGTACTTATCCTGTCTTTGTTAGACTATGTCCCATTGTTGAAACAAACTGCTACAATTAATTCAAGAGTCCTTCTGGCAGACAACTGGGAACTGAACCTAATGAAATGATTCACCATTGGCATTGGTGCCTCACTTGGTTTCCAGAAGCTTGGTAAATCTAAGTACATGTGTAATATCACAATGCATCCAGTCATCTAGGGCTGGTGAAGCTCATCAGGTTTTGAAACCTTTGACCTCTCCTAGTTGGGCCCTGGGTGGCTAGGTTTTGAGGTTGTGCACAGGGCCAGGGTGCTGACCATGAGCTCAGAGCAGAATCTCTTTGCTTTACCATTTGGTGTCACAGTTTCATTTCTGGTATCCTTATCTGTGTGTGTGTGTGTGCGTGCATGTGTGTTGTGTGTGTGTTGTTTGTGTGTGTGTGTGTGTTTGTTTGTGTGTGTGTGCATCAGTCCTGGAGATTGAACTCAGGACTTGAGTATTGTACATGAGTTTCTCCTGTATGAGGATAGCACTCTACCACTTGAGCCACAGAGCCACTTCAGGCTTTTTTCCCCCTAGGGATGTGGTACTGAGGATTCAAACCCAGGGTTTCATATATGCAAGGCACTCTACCCCTAAGACACATTCTCAGCACTCCACTTCAGGTTTCTTGCTTATTTTCTTGTAAGTTGAAGGAGTTGAAGTCTGGGCCTGGGTGTTGTCTCTGAGCTCTTCAGCTCAAATCTAGAACTCTACTACTTGAGCTACAATGCCCCTTCAGCTTTCTGGTGTTTCATTGGAGATAACCGTCTCAAGGAATCTCCTGCCCAGGCTGGCTTTGGACCCTGATCCTCAGCTCTCAGGCTCCTGAGTAGCTAGGATGAGTGGTGCAAGTCACCGGTTCCCAGCTTCCACTTTAAGTTTCTAAGTGGTAAATAGGAGATAATAGTCTCATGGGACCTTTTGTGTCTGGGATAATGTTGAAACCAGATTGTTAGATCTCAGCTTCCTGAGTAGGCAAGATGACAGACCTCAGCTACAGATGCCAAGGGTCATTGGCTCCACGTGATAGGACACTAGCCATGAAACCAACAGGGAAGGGTCAGTGCCTAGGCCCTGAGTTCAAAATTTACAACCGGAAAAAATAAACCAAGACAATTGTCTGCAGGAGACAACTCATTAGAGTTCAGAACATCCAAAATTTTGGCCCTGACATGGGACATATTTGAGCCTCAACTTTCTCATATGCACAATCATCTTACATGTGGAGCTTTTACAAGGACCAGATGAAAGAATGCACCACATGAAGGACTCAGCACATAACACCTCATGAAGGACTAATCACATAGGTCTATCCCACAAACTGTCATTAGAATTAGGGTGTTTTCATCAGTATCACCTTTTTGTCAGAAACACATCACAAACTGCACAAAGTTCACATCTAATGGTTTAATGGGGTGAGATTTTTTAGGGGGAAGTTAGCCACGAAGATTGCACTCAAAGGTTAGGGCTACTGTCCGAAAATTTTAGCTCAATGCCAGAGCTCTTACACTTTGAGCCACAGCTCAGAGTTTCACAGACTTCCTGCCAGGGCTGGGTTTTAAAACCACCAGTGTTAGATCTCAGCCCAGGAGTATCTTGGATGATAAGGGTGAGGGAGCCAGCAGCATCTGGTTCCGTGGAGCTGAGTTGCAGCAGTTTACCTCTGGCTAAATCGGGTTAGATGGCAACTGTCAGCGCCAGACTCCCAGCTTGCTCTGTGATGAGATATTTGCAGTCCTATCCTTATATCGTTGAGGTCAGAACATTCTTTTTTTTCTTTTTTGGTGCCAGTCTTGGGTCTTGAGTAAGGGTCTAGACACAGTCCTGAAGCTTTTATGCTCAAAGCTAGTGCTCAACTGCTTGAGCAACAACACAACTTGCGGATTTTTCTGTGCATGTGGTAGCCAGGAATCGAACCCAGGGCTTTGTACGTACTTGGGGAGCAGTCTACCACAGAGCCCCAGGTGTAACAAGTGTATAAACAGATAAATGTGTAGACTGGTAGATAGATAGATAGATAGATAGACGTATATGTATAAACTAAGAGAAATTTCTATATTATGAAATTGCATATATGTTATTATTACTAATTATTGGCAACTAAATTATTCCTTCCTTTTTTAAGTATCATGATTGAATACATAATAAAGTATTAATTGAAAATTAGCCAATGTAGTATAATTGTGTATAATATGAATATCATACACTACTAATTTGTTACTTTTATAACAATCCATTTGTATGGATGTATCATCAGAATGTATTTCTTAGAACCTCCCACCATTCATTAGTGACAGAACCGGGATGAGAACTCCAGGCCCAAGTTGCCGGTTTTGGCTATGGCTTCCCTAATAGCCTGCCAAACATCAGCAATGCAAGGTCATGTGCACTTTCTGGGCCTTGTCATTTAGACCCAGGATGGTCACAATACCAAAGGAAAAAAAAGGTAAAATCCCTTTCTTGAACTTCTCAGTTTTATGCTTCTCCTTGTTTTTGTTTTTTATTTTTGCCATCCCTGAGATTTGAACTCGGGTCCTAGGATCCCTGGGTTGGTTGTGGCAGAGGTGCCAAGACCTAAGTTAAAGCCCTGTGCTGGGCCAAAAAAGAAATAAATAATAATAATAAGGCCCTGGCTTGGAATATGCACCATTTTTCTGGCAGGCCTGGGATTTAAACTCAGGGCCTGGGTAACTCTGTGACATGGTGGGTGAAAGAGAAGCTCAACATCCTTGAAGACAAGAAATTCAGACCAGTTCCCAGGGCATGGACTCAAGCCCCAGCACTTGGAAAAAAATAATATTCATATATTGTATTTATTTATATACATGGGTTTACTGCATATGACCTTTATTACCCTTATTTATTTGGTATTATTACACATATAACACTTCATTTATTACATCATATCACCTAGATTATATTTGCATACGGATTATACATCATACTGAGACTCAGGACTTTCTCAGAGAAGGAAAATAAATGTGTCAAAATTGGCTTCTTACTCCATGAATAAATTTTTGGCCATGCTGGGATTTCAAGTCCATGCCTGCAATGCCCAAACCATACATGGGGTCACAGTCTTAACACACCAGCCTTCAGCAAACTGAGCTGCCAGGAAATTCTGAGGACCTTTGATCAAGCCACAGTAGTGACCAATATATACATTGATAGATATATATTTGTGTATGTGTATATACATATATATATATATATATATATATATATACGCACACACACACATATATATATATTCCTTCTCATATATATATATATATATATATATATATATGAGAAGGAATGTGAGGATATTAATTTATATATATGTATATTATTACCAATTATTTGTTATTACATTATGGCAACATTTAATGAAGTATCATGGTTGAATACATATAAAAGCATTAATTAAAAATTAGTTAATATCCTTCCATTAGAGGAATCATACCATGGTGCTAAAATGGAAAATATAAATCCAATAATATTTGTGTTGCATTCTAAAATAGAATCATGAATTAACTGCAAATTTAATTATTATTTTATAGCATTCCATTAGCATTCACACGAGTAGGAATGAATTTGTCAGGATCTCCCTCCATTTTTAGGTAACAGTCCTAGCATTCGAACTCCAAGCCTGGGTAGCTTACTTCGAATGCAAACAATTAGAATGACACCATGAATATATTAGATTGTTACTATTAAAAAAATAAAAACAAGAAGAAAAGAAAGCCAGGTGTCAGCAGCTCCTGCCTATAATCCTAGCTCCTCAGGAGGCTGAGAATGTAGAGAATGCCAATTTGAATTCAGCTAGGGCAGGAAAGTCGGTGACACTCTCATTTCTAACAGATCACAGGGAAAAAAAATGACTGGGATTGTGTCTCAAGTTGCAGAGTGTTACCCTTGAGCAAAAGGAGCTCAGAGACAGAGTGTAGGCTCACAGTTCCACCCCAGACTTGCCTCCCCACCCCCCCCACCCCGAATAAAAAAGGCAGCAGTAACTTCATGTCTCTGTGTATGAAAGGATGTTGTATGGATGATGGGCATTCAGCAAGTTGCCCATGCTCAGCCCACCCAACTTGAGCAAGCTGGGACAAGCCCTCAGAGTTCCTAGGCTGTAGGAGTGGTGGAAGGTTCTGGATCCATATTCTCTATCCCTAGACCTCTAGGGCCTGGTGGCTCTCACTCATTCATCATTCCTCATTGCCGAGTCAAAGACTGGTTCCAAATCTCGGCAAAGATATGAAATAGTCAGCAATTTCTATGCCTGAAGGGATAAGCCAATAAATCTCACCCTCATAACTCCTGTTAAAAGGCAGCCTTGGGCTGCGAATGTGGCTTAGTGGTAGAGTGCTTAGCTAGCATGCACGAAGCCCTGAGTTCGATTCCTCAGCAATACAGAAACAGAAAAAGGCAAAAGTGGCATCATGGCTAGCCCTCAGAAAAAAAATCTAAGGAACATGCCCAGACCCTAAGTTCAAGCCCCAAGACTGGCAAAAAAAAATTGAGCCTGGTGATACATATTCTTCTGGGACTCAAGAGGGCTGAGGTTATAGGTAAGAGACAGAGGGCAGCTACTTGTGGCTCACTCCTGTAATCTCAGCTACTCAGGAGGCTGAGATCTGAGGATCATAATTACAAGTAGGAAATTCTATATGAGAAACTTTTCTCCAATTAAACACCCAGAAGTAGAGCTGTGTTTCATGTAGTAGACTGCTAGCCATGAGCAGAAAAGCTCAGGGATAGTGTCCATGGCATGAATTCAAACTCTAGGACTGGAAAACCCACACACACACATACACACACACACACACACACACACACACACACACACACACACACACACACCGAGATAGAGCATTTGCCAGTAAGCCTGCAAAAGTTCCACATCTAGAGAGAGAAAGGAAGGAAAGACTTGCTCCAGGAGGTGATATAATCAGTGCCAAAATTCCACAGGAGTTCTAAGGTGTGGAACAGGACAGAGAGCCTCAGGCAGAAGGTACAGAATAGGCAAAAGTCCTGAGGTGTGGTATAGAGCAGGTGGTGTGGGTGGAATGAAGGTTCTGTGGCTTCAGAAAAGTCTGGCAGGGCATTCAAGGCTGGGTCAAGGTTTGTACTTGAGTCACAGGTTTGGAAGAAGGTGGAGTCCCAGAATGGGGCCCAGGGGGAAGATTAGCTTGGCTTTTCACCATGGACCCCAGCCATTTCCTGTGGCTGGAAGTCTATTTTTCACAGCTCCTGACCCTTGGGCCTCCTTTACATTGAGGAGTCAGGGCAAATGTAGGGAAGAACCCTTGCTTAAGAAAAGCTTCTGGGCTGGGAAGGTGGCTCAGTAGTAGAGCACTTGCCTTGCATCCATGAGGCTCCGGGTTTGATTCTTCAGCACCACAAAAACAAAAAGAAAAAAGCCAGAAGTGTCGATGTGGCTCAAGTGTTAGAGTGCTAGCCTTGAGCTGAAGAGCCGAGGGACAGTGCCCAGGCCCAGAGTTCAGGCCCCAGCACCAGAGACCCCCTCCAAAAAAAAAAAGAAAAGAAAAGTTTCTACCCCAATGCCACCATTAGCTCCCTCCCTTTAGCTACTCAGGAGACGGGGATCAGAGATCATGGACCAAAGCCAGCTCAGGAAAGGTATGTTAGTGAGACTTTTCTTGCCAGTGAACTACCAAAAGCCAGAAATGGAACTGTTGCTCAAGTGGTAGAGTGCCAACCTTGAGGGAAAAACTTAAGTAACTGGAACCAGACCCTGAGTTCAAGGCCAGTAATGACATAGAAAAAAAGAAAAGAAAAGAAAAGCTGTCAGGAGCTCCTAGTTCACTGTGGTGAATGGCCAGATCATCTGGGCGCCGGTGACTCACGTCTCTCCCCCTAGCTCATCAGGAGGCTGAAATCTGAGGAGCTTGGTTGAAAGCCAGCCCCGGCAGGAAAGTCTGTGAGACTCTGATCTCCAAGGAAGCACCAGCAAACTGGAAGAGGCACTGTGGCTCAAGCAATAAGCTGAAGAGCTGAGGGGACAATACCCAGGTCCAGAGTTCCAGTCCCATGACCAACTCTCCTGGCCTGCTTGGAACTCACTCTTTGGCTGTAGCCAGAGTATTTTCCAGTGGGCCCCTGAGTTTCTCCCAATGTCTAGGTGTCCTACAAGTCTTGAGAGCAGCCCATTTGGAAGACTTTGCTACAGAGCAGGCCACATTATCAGAGAAGTTTCCAGCCTTGGGGAACAGAGGTCATCGGCTGGGTCATCAGAATGGCATCTGTCATGGGTGCAGTGTGGATCTGAGCAGTAAATCAACTTCTCAGACCATGGGTTTGGGGCAAGGAGGGCCAGAAGTTGCAACTGGCATGGCAGGTAACAGCCGCTCAAACGGGTATCACAAGAGTGCGAATCTGTCAGGCACACCTCCGGTGGGTGTTGAGTTGGGCTAATGAAAGTCTTGTGGGCTCACAAATCCACAGCCAGCTAGCTGGCTGCTGCTCGTAGCAGTCGCTATCCCAGGAGTCCCAGGGCTCAGATCCCTGCTTTCCTCACCAGTGCTCAGGGCTCAGTCTGCAAATGAGGGCCAACTACAAAGTTGCATCCACAGTGTCCTTTCCCTTGGTCCTGTGGCCTCATGGATGGTGGAGTTCAGGAGCTCTTGGCTCCCACTCATCATCCTGGCTATTCGGGAGTCTGAGGTCTGATGGTTGTGACTCAGAGCCAGCCCGGGCGGGAAAGTCCATGAGATTATTATCTCCCATATACCACCTGTCCCGCCCCCAACCCACACACAAAAAAGCCAGATGTGGTGCTGTGGCTCAAGTCATAGAGCCTCAGCCTTGAACAAAAGAAGCTCAGGGATAATACCCAGGCCCTGAATCCAAGCCCTAGTACTCACACAATCATAACAAAATAAATGAACAGTGTACACATTTTATCTGACTACCAAGAAAGATGAATTCAGTCTTTGATCTGGCTGGTATTTTTAGTCAAAGTTAAGGGGCTTCCCTTGATGTTCCCCTAAACCTCTCCTTCTCTCCTTCATCTGTCCAGCCTTCGGTTGTAGGACAGAATTCGGATCATCCCCCTGGATGTGACCTTAAGTACCCTCCCCCATCCACCTTCCTTGGGGTCAGGATACTGGATGCACTTCCTGCTGGGAGGATGAGGCACCCCAGAGAGGAGGGTAGGTATCCCCGACACTTACACACACACACACACACACACACACAAACACACCCTAAGGCCAACTCAGACTAGCCTTTTCCAAAGACACTTCAGTGACACAGCTCCTGATCCACATCCCACATCCAGAATAAGAGGGCCACCTTGGGTTCCAGCCACATGGGGATGCTGGGCCACCTCTTCCAGCACCCATTCAAACAGTTCCAGTTCCAGAGAGAGAGAAAGAGAGGGAGGGAGGGAGAGAGAGACAGAGAGAGAGAGAGAGACAGACAGACAGACAGACAGAGACAGAGAGAGACAGAGATGGAGAGGGAGAGGGAGAGGGAGAGAGGGCCAGAATTACACTTAGCCAGTTGCCGGTGACTCAGGCCTATAATCCTAACTACACAGGAGGCTGAGATGTGAAGATCATGGTTCATGGGTGGCCAGGGCAGAAACATCTGTGAGACTCTTATCCTCAAAGAACCACAAGAAAAATGGAAAAGACATTGTGTCTCATGAGCTAGAGCACTAGCCTTGACCTGAGGAGCTTGGGGACAGCATCCAGGCCCAGA
Source organism: Dipodomys spectabilis (assembly GCF_019054845.1). NCBI lineage: Eukaryota > Metazoa > Chordata > Mammalia > Rodentia > Heteromyidae > Dipodomys > Dipodomys spectabilis. The sequence continues at coordinate 3,469,211 of NW_024871097.1, read as the reverse complement.
ATTCAAGCCCCACAAATGACAAGAAGTGGACTTCCTACCACAAGAAGTGGACTGAATAACACCCACTGTCCTAAGGAGTATGGCAGAGAAGTCAGGCTGAGCTTCCTGTCAGCTGGGGGTCATGAGTGGTTCACCCAGCTTCTCCATGCCACGTTTTCTCCAGCTGCACAACTGATTACAGTGAAGGATCCCCTTCCTCATGGGGATAGAGTAATGATGAAAGACAGCCATGTTTTGTTTCATAATCCCACATGTGTTGCACGATTAATAACAGGCCCCGTCTGAGCCCTTTCCACGTAACTTCCTGTCATATGCTCACAGAACTGCTGACATCCGTATCTGACAGCCGCGCCATTTGTGCCTGGCCCTGCTCAGGAGATCCCTCTGTATAAGTTACTTATTTTTCTCACAACTCTCCCGTGAGGAGACTGAGGTCCGATGGTTGACGTCCAACCCAGAGCTTCACCTGGGTTCAAGAATCAGCTGCCGTGGACTAAGAGTTTGGGACAATCCATCTAATCCAATGACTGAGTATGGCACTAATGCCTACCATCCCAACCCCCCCCCCCCGACACACACACCTCCACAGTCCTTTGCAGGCAAAGATATTGTACTTTCTTTTTGTTGGTTGTGGCGCTTGAACTTTGGGCCTGGGTGCTGTTCTGGAGCTCCTCAGCTCAAGGCCAGCACTCTACTACTTGAGCCACAACACCACTTCTGGTTTTCTGGTGCTTTGTTGGAAAGTCTGAGGGTCTTTCCTGCCCAAGCTTGCTTTGAACTGTGATCTTCAGATCTCAGCTCCTGAGTCCTTAGGATGTCAGCCATTAGCCACTGGCACCCGGCCAAAGATGCTTTTCCATTCCTGTCATACTATCCCCTCAGGAGGCTGAGATCTGTTGCCTGCAGTTGGATGCCACCCTTGGCAGCAAAGTCCATGAGCACTCTTATCTCCAATTAAATACCCAAAAACCTTGCAAGTGGAGCTGTGGCTCAAATGGCAGAGTGCTAGCTTTGAGCATAAAACAACAGATGAGACCCAGGCCTTAATTTTAAGCTTTTTCTAGCATAGACCCACCCAAGAAAGGGAAGCAGGTGTGCACACAGGAGCTCAAAGCTCACAAATAATACTCAAGACTCACAGAATAGATCCCATCCTGCTCTGATTGTCTGGATTCTATGTCCTAGATCACAGCAGTCTTAGATGGGACTGACCATGCACCAAGTCAGGATGGTCAAGTACAATCTCATACTGAGGATCCCGTGACGTCATCAAGGACTCAAGATCTCACTGTCCTGCATCGACACTGAGCAGGCAGTTGAGGTCTAGTTATCCAACCACAAGATATGGGAACGAAAGGATTTCTTGGCCAAGGGATGCAGACTGGAGGGCTCTCGGTCCCTCTCTCTAAGGAGGGAGAAAAGGGCCGATCCATTCCAGGAATGTTCCTGGGTTGTGAGTATCCTCAATAAAACAACCCTGCTCAGAGTCAGTGCCTCTGTTTTTTCCACCAGCCTCTACCCAGCTCTGCCCCACTTACAATCAGCCCTCTCTGAATCCCAGATCTGCCATCTGGACTAAAGGCTGAGCCAGCAAAGTGACCCAACTCTGCCTCTGAGAATGGCAGTCACAGGGCCCTAGAGTTCCCTAGAGGAAGTCTCGGGCAACACGGGTCTAAGTCCAGCCCTCATTCTCTGGCTGTCCTGTGCCAGTGGCACACTCGCGTCTGTCTCTGGTCAAGGAATGAACACCGGGGGTGTCATCTTCAGATAGAGCCAGCAATAATCCCAGTCCCCAAGGAGGTACCGCACAGGCATCCTGCATCGGATGACAGCCAGCTTGTCAATAGTGAAACCAAAGTGCCAGGATTTTTAACAGCCATGTGGCTCGGTCGAAGGCTCTATCACTGATGGTCTAGGTTGTCAGGTGAGGTCATGGCTCCAATGGCCTGACACACCTGACCTGGGATGGTCCTCCCTTTTCATCTTCCTGTTTATCCATTGCCCCCCTCCTCTTGACACTCCCTCAGCCTATACCTCCCTATTCCTTGGACACTTTCTTCTTATCTGACCAGAAAATAAACTCGGAGGGCCTGCGGAGACTGAAATTTGGTGACGCATCCTGAGCCCTAAGGTCTACCCGAGGCTGTTTCCCTCTGCAGTCGGCGAACACACAGCTTCTGGATGTCATGAAGTTACTGAGGGGTCAATGGCTTTGTCCTACATACTGGCTTTAGGCTCTGAAACTGTCCCCACAGAGATTGTGAATGGTTGGCTCCCTTGATCCAGGGATTTCAACCAAGGCTTGCATGCTCCCTTCTTCCTTCCTTTCCTCCTTTTCTCCCTCCATCCTTCCCTCCTCTCTTTCTCTTTCCTTTCTTTGTGTCACTTCTGGGCCTTGAACTCAGATCCTGGGTGCTGTCTCTGAGCCTTTTTACTCAAGGCCAACAGTCTACAGTTTGAGCCACTCATCTGTTTCTGGCATTTTCTTTTTGGTTGTTTGTTGGAGATAAGAGTCTTACAGGTGGGCTGGGAAGGTGGCTCAGTGGTAGAGCACTTGCCTTGCATGGTCAAGGCTCTGGGTTCGATTCCTCAGCACCACATAAGAAAAAACAAAAAAGCCGGAAGTGGCGCTGTTGCTCAAGTGGTAGAGCCCTAGCCTTGAGCTGAAGAGCTGAGGGACAGTGCCCAGGCCCAGAGTTCAGGTCCCACAACCAGACCCCACCCCCCCCCCCAAAAAAAAGAGTCTTACAGGCTTTTCTGCCTGGGAATTAAGCCTCAGTCCTCCTATCTCAGCTTCCTAAGTAGTTAGGATGTCAGGTGTGAAGCACCGGCATCCAGCTCAAATCAAGATTTCTCCATGTGCTGTGGAACTGGCACTGGAACCTTTCATCGTCTATGATTGCCTGGACCTGGCACACACATTGTAACGGTTTGTTGGGCAAATAAATGAGCATCTCTCTATGACAATATTATAGAAAACTCCCATCCAACTCAGGTAAATATCCTGGGGGTGGAAGGATTGATGGGAGAGGTGTCAAAGCCTATGTTCTACCACAGTTCTCCCTCGTCCCTCATCCTGCCCTCCTGGTGCCACCGCACTTAACTGTTTTGGCTCTGAGGATGTGAGCCATGATGTACTCACTGGATTCTGGGGCCTCTTGGATACCTCTCTTCTCAAAGATCTTTGTACAGCACTGACCCACACTTTGTCACTCAGTTCCGCCCTCAGGTGTGAATGAGGTTGCCATGAGGTAAACACCTGGCTGAAGGGGCCTCCTCTTCTCCCCCTGGGGCCAGACAGGATGGTCCACCACATACGGCCCCCAAGTTTCATGTTGCAGAGAAAAGATCCTTGAGCCATCTGGGGTCTCTGGATCTCTCAGATTCCTGTGCAGGTGCTGGGAATCATCTCTGCTCACAGCTGGCAGGCTTGGGATGCGAGGTCACCGTCTCTGCTTCCCATGTTGTCCTTGACTGTGGTGGTCACACTAGAGAGAACCAGAGGAGGATCAGCATCTGCTGGAGGAAGGCAGTCATGGTACGATATTCATGACAAGAGACGATCTGGCTTGGGAACTCTGCATGTGCTGCTTTGAACATCATAGTTTGGCAGCTGAAATCCTCCATCTAATTTGACCTATAATCCCAGTCATTACTAGTAATTGCCAGCTTAAAGAAAAAACCCTGGAAAAGCTGGCATTTCAGTTGTCCCAATCAAACTTAAAGAATTCCAAAGTTGAGGTGATGTGTCTGCTGTGCCAGCTCCATATGCTCTGGGCTCCTGGCCAGGACCTTCACTTCAATTGAGACCTCAGACAGCCACTGAAGCCGCTTCCTCTTGTGCATGTGCTCGCTCCTCTCTGCTCTCTCTCTCTCTCTCTCTCTCTCTGTCTGTCTCTCTGTCTCTCTGTCTCTCTGTCTCTCTCTCTCTCTCTGTCTCTGCCTCCACTCCTTTTGTGGACAGCCTAGCCCCCTCCATGCATGCGTGCCTACCACTGAGAGACCCTGGCCACTGCTGCCACCACAGTGAGCCCCCTGGTCCATGCCTCCTCCTCCCCTGGACCCCACCCCCTCCTCTCCTCAGCCCAGCCCCCCACCCTTGACTACCAGAGCAGCTCTGACTGGGCCCTAAGGCTTCCAGGCCATGGGAATTGCAACCTCACTTTAACTCAGCACTCCCTGCCAACCCTAGCACTTGCCCGGGGGATCGATTCTCCCCTCAGCCCCACCTCTGGAGGAGACTCTCCTCCATTCTTCTCCACTCCACACATCAAGCAGGTGCACAGTGACCACTGTATGTGTGTGTGTGTGTGTGTGTGTGTGTGTGTGTGAGAGAGAGAGAGAGAGAGAGAGAGAGAGAGAGAGAGAGAGAGAGAGAGAGAGAGATTGTTGGGGATAACTACCTCAGAACATAGCACCCTTTGGGATGACTCAGCACACAGCACACTTCAGAAACCAGCACATAGCACCCTGCGTAAAGGACTCAGCACAGTGCACCCTTTGAAGGACTTAGCATATAGTAACCTTTGGCATGACTCAGCACACAGCTCCCTTTGAAGGAGGAAGTCCATAGCACACAGTGTATAGGACACAGTGCATGGCAGGCTTTGAAAAGCCCAGCACATAACACTCTTTTCCAGAACTCAGCACATAGCACCCTGTGTGAAGACTCCACACACACACCACTCTTTGAAGGGCTGAGTATGTAGCACCTTGTGTAAAACATTCAGTGCACAGCACCCTTTGAAAAACTCAGCACATAACACAGTTTTGAAGGACTCACACATACCACCCTGTGAAAGGACTCAGCACACAGCACCATTTGAAAGACAGTACAGAGCAACTTGTGTAAAAGACTTGGCATACAGCACTCGAAAAACTCACCTTGTCCCACTCTTCTCAAGGATGCAGCACATTGTAACCATTGGAATGATTCAGCACACAGCCTCTTTTGAAGGACTCAGAAAAAGTACCCTGTGTAAAGGACTCAGCCCACAGAAACCATTGAAAAATTCACCTGTCCCTCCCTTCTCAAGGGCTCAGCACATAGCACCTTTTGGGATGAATTGGCACACTGCACCTTTTGACGGACTCAGCATAAAGTACATTGTGTAATGGACTCAGCACACAGCACACTTTGGAAAACCCAGCACGGCCCACTGTTCTCAAGGACTCAGAAAATAGCACCCTTTGGGATGACTCAGTACACAAAATGCTTTTTGAGGACTCAGCACAAAACCCTCACGTGGGAAGGACCCAGAAAACAGCACCCTGTGAAGGACTCAGCACATAGCTGTATGTCAAAGGTTCAGCTGTAATTAGAATTAGGGTGCTTTCTTCTGTATCACCGTTCTTCAGAAACACTTCACAAATCCTACTAGCTCACATTTAGCTAACCTATGTATTATGGGGGAGGGTCAGCTGGGGGTCTTGAACTCCAAGCTTGGGGGCCCTGTCTCTGAGCTCTTTGGTTCACTGTTAGAGCTCTACCACTTTGAGCCACAGCTCCAATTATTCGGGGAGGTTGTTCTTTGACAGGCATTACAGGGATCAGGAAGGGCAAGTTGGGGTGTTCGTGGGCAAAGGCTCTTAGCTGGGCCTGGAGCTGACCTCTCCCTTCCTTGTGCCCCTGGGAGCTGGGCCTCCTAGAGCACTCTTGGCCTAGGGTGGAACAGATCTGCTCTGGAATCAGCATTCAGGGTGGGCAAAAGTCAGCGTGGCCCTGGTCACTTCCCCCAATTGAACTCTACAGGACAATAGCCCCCACAATGGCATGAGGCCACATGTCCCACGTCCAGCTACAAGGGGGCAGGAGCCTCCCACCATAGGGATTATACCTGCAAGTTGTGTTTACTCTTGCTTCCCTGAGGCCAACATTATGCTTCAAAGCCACCCTGGACAGGAAAATCCTTGAGATTCTTACCTAAAATTAACCATCAAAAAGCAATTGGGGCTGTGGCTCAAGTGGCAGAGCACTAGTCTTGAGCAAGAAAACTCAGGATAGAGCCTGAGTTCACACACACACACACACACACACACACACACACACACACACACACACACACACACTACACACACCACATGCATGCAAAATCAGATTTCTACACTGCAATCTTTGGATATTCTCTACCTTTTCTCCGCTAAGCCTGGTGGCGTTTGACCTAGGTGTTTCATGCATCCAACACCAGGTGACATCTTTAATTTGGGGGAACAGAATGGCTAGAACATCAGCCTTCCCCCATCCCAGCTCCTTGATTGAGTCAAGGTCAATCCAGGCCCTTTGGAGCTCTTTTTACAGAATTGCCAAGAAGCCTTCAAAAGGTATCACATGCTGGGCACTGATGGTTCTTGTATGTCATCCTATCTACTCTGGAAGCTGAGATCTGGAGGATCACAGTTCAAAACCATTCTAGGCAGGAAAGTATGTGAGACTCTTATCCTCGATGAACCATCAGAAAACAAGAAGTGGCACTGTGGTTCAAGGGTAGAGTGCTAGCCATGAGAAAAAGAACTCAGGGACAGTGGCCAAGCCCTGAGTTCAAGCCCCAGGACTGGAAGAACAAATCTTTGTTGGAGGCATGTTTTCCCTTTGAAAACAATTCATTCTTTGTGATAAGCATAACATGGGCTTCTTCCCTGGCCACCAATCGTCCATTAGATGTCCCTTGAATATGGACCGCCTCCTGGCAGCCTCTGCCCTACCCGACCCGCAGTTTACCCTTCCCATCACCTGTCAGATGGAGGCCTGAGAGAAGGGCACCTGACCACCTACTTGTGGTGGCTGCTGAGGCTTTTGAGACTCATTATGTCACATAGAGTGTCATCATCCACATCAGTCTACAGAAGAAAGGGAGGGAGTGCTCTTCACCTGAGCCCTCGAACTGTGGGTGATCTGGATGTGGTGCTTCTGTGGCAGGATGTGCTCCAAGGGGGAGTCCTCTACGGGGTAGGGAACCCCGACCTCTCCTTTGGAAGTTTCCACACTGTGTTGAAGTGGCAATTCATACAATCTTTCTGTTCCTCACTCATTTGACTACCCTGGAGCCTGAGGTGTCTGAAGTGGCGATGGTGGCGGGGGACTCAGCCTGTGCTGGTGTCTGGTGCCTGCTGTCCATGCCTTCCTCCGAGAGGAACCACAGCGGCTTCTACAGCTCTCTCCTCTTCTCCACCTTCTCCTGGGACAACCAACACATGTACTCAGGTTTCTCCTGACACAGCTCATCCAGGACAAACATCTGGTGTTTAAACGCCACAAGGGAGTCCTCAATGGTGCTGATGTGTGCCAACAGCTGGCTGCATAGATGGTGGAGCTCATCCGCTGGACTCTGGAAGTCCAACTCATCATGCAGGTCGTGGATGAAGCAGATTTTCTTCTCTGACGACCACGTGTCCCACTTCCCACCCCCATGCAGGCTGTGGTGCCAGCCTGTGGCTCCAGGTTTCTCTGACACTGAGCTGCCAGATGGGCTGGGCACCCACAGTAGGTCTGCCACTCTTGGCACAGGAGTTTTCCCCTGTGGATTTCAGCCACCGAGAGCACTCACAGATCCACATCCCTCTAGGTTTGGGGGACGTCTCCATCCTCTGCGATGGTCACGTTGGGAAGGGTTGCTTCCTCATCTTTTGCTTTTCCAGGGCTCTCATCTTCACCTTCCCCAGGGAAAGCCAGGAAGCTCAGCTGGGACTACAGGCACTCCTCCTGTGGTCTGATCACTTCCAGGCATTTGAGGGTGTCCTGCCACTTTGGGGTCACCATGTGGTCCTGCCAGTTGGTGGGGCCCTGCACTTGCTTCAGCTGCTACAGCAGCTGGGTCTGACTCTCTAGGTGCTGCTGCAGTGCCTCCTTCTCAGAGCTCAGCTGCTCATTGGAGGTGATGTGTAGCTCACAGGTGGCTCTGAGCTCCTGCAGCTGGGCCAGGGATGGCTAGTGCCGCTCCTGAGTCGCTTGGCTCTCTCTCAGCCATCTCTTTCCATTCCTATATATTCTCCTCTGTGTGGTCCAGCTGTTCCAGCAGGTGTTTCTTCACCTGCTGCTCTGAGTCCAGGATGCTGGCGAGCTTATCCTTCTCACTGCTCACCCTGTGAAGAGCATCCCGCAGCAGGGCCAGCTGTTCCTCCATTTGTCCACTGCACACACATGTGCATCGTGGGGTCTCAGGGATCTCTTGCTGATCCTTGGCCTTTTCTTCTGGTCTCCACAGTTGCTTCTGCTGCACCGTTCTGGAAACAGAGCCTCTGGTTTTCCTGGACCTGGATGTGAAGTTGTTCCTCCAGGCTTTTCAACTCCATCTGCGTGCAGTAAGCCTGGGCCTGCACCTGCCGCTTGGCTGGAGATGGTCCCGCAGGGGGCCGTGGTTCTGCCTTCTTCCTTCTCAGTTCCTGCAGCTCCTCCTTAGGTCAAACACTTGCCTTGCTCCTCGATCCTTCTCCTTTGTCAGTTGGTTCATCCACTAGATCTTCCACCGGGTCTCCTCCTGCTGCACGGACTTCTCAATGCTCAGGTCTTCCATGAAGGTGTCTCTCTCTAGATTTGCTGCATTCACCATCCAGTTCAGGTTGTGCAGTAGTGTCTTTAGTAACTCATGGCCCACCAGCGCTTGTTGGAACTTGCAGATTCTCTTCTTCATGTTGCTCCACTGTGTCCAGAGCACTTCCAGCTTCTCTTGCAACTCGGTGTTCACTTGCTCCAGATCATTGAAGCTTCTAATATTTTCCTCGAGCTAAAGGGTCACATCATTCAGCTGTTTGAAGAACATTTTGGTCTCATTCTGTGAGCAGTGACCACAGACGCTGCCATCTCCAGCTCCACCAGCCTGCAGGCTGGTGAGAACTTCGTGCTCTCTTCTCTGTCATTGGTCGCGTGCTGCAAGTGGGACAGTGCATATTGTAAATAACTTTCTGCCAAACCGACCTCTGTATGGGTGCCTTGTGGATCTCTAGCTCCGTTTCCATTGCTGCGTACAGCTGGGCTATCTTCTCCCTCTCTTTCTCCTATTGATTCTGAAGATCTGGCCTTTCCTGCTTCAATGATTGGATCTTGGCACAGAGCGCCTCTTTACTTCTTTTGCTGAGATCCAGAGCAGGAACCTCATGTCAGTAACACCTCTGTGGATCCTTGGTGGTTTCGGGACCATCGACACTCTGGACGCTGGTGGCTGTGACTGTGTCCATAGGCAGGGGAGGCCCGTGGTCAGCATCACCTTTGGCCGGACTCTGCTTTGAATCACGCTCCCCAGTGGCGTTTGTCTTGGGGATCCTTCACTTTTTTGTGTTCTTTGTTTTCTTGAATGTTGCATGTCTGTCTGGAGGATTCTTCTGCCAGTGTTCTTGTGGCAGTTTCTTGCCTGAAGCTCTATCATGGAGTCTTGTTGTTTCAGATATCTGAGCACTGGGAAAGATGGGCTGTCCACATTCCAAGGTTCTGGGAAATCCTCTATTCTCCGACTCACTGACTAAGACGTCAATTTCCTACTTTAGTCCAAAGTCTCCTCAAGTCTCTTGCTCACCACTCAGCCACCTCTACCTTCCTCAACTGCTGGTATTGGTGTCAACCAACTGAGGGAATCCAGGTGTTACCGGGCAGCATGGAATGTGGGCATGGGCACCATTCTTATTTCCCATTGGTCAGAAAGAACCATGAAAGAATGGGGGTGTGGCAGGAATCCTGTGATGCAGGCAGAATGGGCAGAGTCAAGATGACAGCAGCCCCTTTCCCAGGAAACTCAGTCCAATCCAGTTGGGGACAAGAGGGTGAACTGCTTTAGCTGGATGGCTGCACAGATTGTGGTGTATGTCTGTTTGTTGCTAGTCCTGGACCTTGAACTCAGGATCTGGGCACAGTCCTTGAGCTGCTTTTGCTCAAGGCTAGCCTCCACCAGTGAAGCCACATGGCTATACTTCTGGCTTTGTTGGCACTAAAGTTGGACAGGGTCTCAAGGAGTTTCCTGCCTAGGGTGACTTTGACCCTGATCCTCCTATCACAGCCTTGAAAGTATCAAGCAGGACTGCTGAAAGCCATTGGTGCCTACCTAATCATTGGCCTTGCTGATGTTCTGGCACAGACCAGTGAGTTCCCTATCCTCGGGTTGAAGTGGTGGGAGCTGGAACCCAAAATTGGAATCCTGGTCCTGCCATGTCCAAATGGCTAGAGATCCTAAGAAACTCAATCCTATCCATATGATTACCAATGGCATGTGATATATGTCATGATTGAATGGGCAGTTCTTCAATGATTCTAGTATAAAATTGTACACAATTATATTCTATGAAACTGATTGATTTTAATTAATAGATTATGAAGCATTTAAACAATCACATTCATTAAACGGAGGCAGAATGAAATACCTAAGAATTGGGCATCACATAGTATAGAGCTGCCATTTTTTCTGTCAGGACTGGGATTGGAACTCATGGTCTGGGTAACTCTGTTGCACTATGTGAGAAGGGGAGGCTCACCTCCTTGAAGTTGTGAAATTCAAGTCTATTCCTTAGGCCTGAAATCTATCCCTAGCACTAGAAAACATCCTATTCATGTACATTGTAAATGTATGATTTATATTTACATACATAGGTTGACTCCATATAGCATTCAGTGTATTCATTTTATTTTTTGTTTTATTCATGTATTGACCATTCATTTTATTTACTATTATGGCACACAGAACATTGATTACATTGATTCCATAGATATAGGTCTGCATATGTGTTCCACTTCATACCTGACATCCAGGATTTTCACAAAAAAGGAAAACTTGTGTCACCATCACCTTCTTATTCCACGATTCATTTTTTGGGAATGCTGGAAACTGAACTCATGGCCTACAAGGCCCAATTCATTAATGGATGAGTGTCAGAATGCCATCCTGGGGCAAATTGACCTGACAGGCAGTTCCTAGGACCTGAGATCGAGCCCCAGGTGTTGACAAAATAAGAACAGAGTGACACGCAGATTGTAGTATGCTAATAAATATATATCTTTATAGAGTGCCAGAGATGTCTACACATTATTCAGTTACATAGACTAGATTCCCACCAGTTCTTGAGTATTTATTATGCCTCCATATAATTAATGTTATTGTTTTCATCCTTAATAAACTATTAAGTAAATCAGTGTCCTGGAATTATTGCATATCTGTAAGAAATAGTATTCTTTTAATGCTTCACATTGAATGGAATCAGTCTACTGAAATCATGAAGTCTAATTTTATATGAGTAGCATTCACGATCAGCTCATTCAACCGTGACATTGAAAACATTCCATCATTATTCCTATGGATGGGAACGAGTCTCTTAGGATCTCCCGCCCTCTGGAAGTGGCATTACTGGCATTCAAACTCTAGGCCTGCGTTGCCGTGCGAGACTATGGCTTCCCCAATACCCTGCCATCCTTCAGCAATGCAAGGTGAAGTACCCTTTGGAGCCATGTCATTCAGACCCAGATGGTCACGGTGCAAAGGAAGAAAATGTAAAAACGCAATCCTGTCACTTTTTTTTTTTTTTTTGGTTGGTCATAAGGCTTGAACTCTGGGACTGGGCGCTGTTCTTGTGCTCTTCAGCTGAAGGCAAGCACTCTACCGCTTGAGTCACATCACCACTTCCATTTTTCTAGTGATTTCTTGGAGATAAGTGTCTCACTGACTTTCCTGTCCAGGCTAGCTTTGAACCGAGATACTCAGATCTCAGTCTCCTGAGTAGCTAGGATGACAGGTGTGAGCCACGGGCACATGGCTCTACCACCTTTTTTTGTGAGGAGGGGACTAATCGTGGGCTTGAACTCTGGGCCTGGGCCTTGTCCCTCAGCTCTTCAGCTCAAGGCTAGCACTCTACCACTTGAGCCACAACACCACTTCCGGCTTTTTTATTTTTGCTTATGTGGTGCTGAGGAATCAATCCCAGGGCCTCAAGCATGCAAGGCAAGTGCTCTACCACTGAGCCACCTTCCTAGCCCTATTTTTTTCTTCCCACCACTTTTTTTCTGTGCACATTTTTTCCCCACACAAGGCCTGGAGATCTAGAATCTCAGGATCGGCTGTGGCTCCAGTGGCTGCACCCCAGCCTAGGGTGATGGAAGCTGAGGCAGAGTTGCCACGACCTAAGTTCAAGAACTTGCTTTGCAACACACACACACACACACACAATTTAGCTCCCTGCTTTCAATTCTCGCCATTTTTCCTACCAGGCTTTGGATTTGAACTCAGGGTCTGGGTAACTGAAGCACTGTGGATGAAGGGGAAGCTCAACATGCTTGAAGACAAGAAAGTCGGGCCTGGTCCCTAGGCCTGAATTCAATCCCAGCCCTGGAAAACATACTGTTTATATACATTATAAAGATAGGATTTGTACTTACCTATAGATGTTCAGTCTATATCCTGTTTATTGACTGTATTTTTGTTTTATTCATTTATTTACCATTTATTGACTGTGATGACATATGATATACATTCCATTTATTATATTGATGACATGCCATCACATAGTATCTAAATTTGTAGACATGTTCTCCATAATGTCTGACACCCAGAGAAAAGGAAAAGAGGTTTCACACTTGGTTTCTTCTTCCACAATCCAATTGTTTGCAGTGCTGGGATCTGAACTCAGGGCCTAGCAGACCCAATTCATGAATGAGTGTGTCAACACGGAATCCTCTAGCCAAAAAGCTGCCAGGCAGTTCCCAGACCCTGAGATTGAGCCACATGGGAGGACAAAATAGCCATACATGGATAGGCAGGTGGTAGTATATCAAAAAATACATATTTGTATAGAATTTCAGAGACATTTACCTAGGATTCAATGACATAAACTACATTCCTACCAAGTCTTAGGAATTTATTATGCCGCCATTGAAGGAATAGTATTGTTTTCATGCTTAATAAACCATTCATTAAGATCAATCAGCATCCTAGGATCATTGCGTCTAATTTTATACTAGACCGATGCCCGCAGAAACTTCTCATTCAATCATGAGTTTGCTCACAGTCTATTGTTATTCCCATGCATAAGAACGAGTCTCTTGGGAAGTCTCTGCTTTGGTAGGTGTCAGCACCAGGATTAAAAATCAAGGCCTACGATGACATATGGGACTGTGGCTTCCCTGATAGCATGCTAGCCATGGCCAATGCAAAGTGAAGTACCCTTTATAGCCGTGTAATTCGGACCCAGACTGGTCACCATGCAAAGGAAGAAAATTTTAAATATTCATCCCATGGCTATTTTTCTGTGTGGGTTTTTTTTAACTCTTGCAAAGCTTCAGGGCCTAGGATCACAGGATCCACTATGGGCCTGTGGCAGCCCACCAGCCTAAAGTGATCGAAGCTGAGGCAGTGTTGCCATGAACTGAGTTCAAATACCTTGGTGAGCAAAAACAAAACTAAAAAACTAATTAAGCACCCTAGTTCAAAATTCACACCATTTTTCTGCCACAGCTGGGCTTCCAACTCAGGTTTAGGTAACACTATAGCATTGTTGGAGAAGACAAGCTTACCATCCTTGAAGACTGCAAGGTCAGGTCTGCTCCCAGGGCCTAAATTGAAGCCCCAGCACTGGCAAAAATCTTATGCCTACCTATTTTAAACATAGGATCTCTATTCACATACATTCGTTCAGTGTAGTTATTCTTTTTATTGTATGTCTTAGTCATGTACGCATTTTGTTAATTGGGCATGATGACAGATATAACTGTGCTGGCATGGATGACAATCTATTCTCATGTCTATAGAATTGCTTAAGCCTTCTCCATCATATCTGAGACCCAGAACTTTCACAGGACAGGAAAACAGGCGGACAGATTGGATTCTCTCACCTGCATTCCTCTTTTGGCAGTGTTGGGATTTGAACTCAGAGACTAACAGGCCCAATTGGAGAAAGGGTCAAGGTGAGGACACCATGATGTGAGCAACTAAGGAACTTGGCTATTCCCAGGACCTATATTGAGCCCCGGGAGTAGGGTAGGTGGAGAGCAAAATAGTCTTCCATTCATAAGCTGAAGATAGTATGCATATTTGTATAGAATAGAAGAGATGGCAACCTGTGATCGAATCCAATCTACCCTGTGACTACTGATTGTTGGATCTTTCCTGATGGCTCCATTTCATGACTGTGATGATTATGGTCACGCTTCATCAACTCTTCATTAAAAATAATTGATACCCCAGGAATCTTGCCTATCATTTCCTACTCACATCCTGCAGGAACTACTCATTTAAGGATGAGACTGATCACATTCCACGATTCTTCCTAGGTCCGGAAATGAGTATCTCAGGATCTCCCACCATTCCCTCAATGAAGGGGGCTGACCCGGATTTGACCTTGGGGCCTCCGTAGCCCGGTCGGCCTGGGCTTCCCCAACAGCTTCAGGCCTTCACCAACTCCAGGTCACCTTCACTCTGTAGGTCTCCGGGTTCAGACCCACCATGGTCACCGTGCAAAGGAAAATGAATGTAAAAGCACCAGGTGGAACTTCCCACCGCTCTTTTTCCCCTCGTGCCTTTTTTATTGTCCCGCAAGACCTGGGGTCCCAGGATCTGAGGATGGGCTGTAGGTCCACAGGCCACAGGCTAGGATGATCTGAGCTGAGACAGAGTTGCCACAACTTGAGTTCAAGCACCGGGTCTGGTTAAAATATATATATATATATATATATATATATATACATATATATGCATATATATACATATGTATATATACATATATATGCATATATATACATATGTATATATACATATATGTATATATATATGTATACATATATACCTATGTATATGTATACATACATAGGTATATATGTATACATATATATATGTATACATGTGTGTATATATATGTTTATAGACATATATATGAAGCACCCTAGCTCAGAATTCACACCATTTTATTGCTGGAGCTGGAATGTGAACTCAGGTCTAGGTAACTCTGTTGCACTGTGGGGGAAGGAGAAGCTCACCATCGTTGAAGACTACAAATCAGGCCTGGTCCCAGGGCCTGAATTGAAGCCCCAGCTCTGAAAAAAATCATATGCCCACCTATTTTACACATAGGATCTCTATTTACAGACATGTGTGGAATGCATCATGTTTTCAGTGTAGTTATTCTTTTGGTTTGTGTCTTAGTCAGGGTTGCATTCTGTATTTTATTAAGTATGATGACAGATATAAATGTGCTGACATGGATAGCAACCTATTTCTATGGCCATGGAGTTGCCTATGCCTTCTCCATCCTAGCTCAGATCAAGGACTTTCACAGGACAAAAAAACAAGTGGACCGATGGGTTTCTCACATCAGGATTCATGTTTTGGCACTGTTGGGATTTGAACTCAGGACCTAGCAGGCCCAATTGTCGAAAGGGTCAAGGTGAGTACACTGGCCTGTGAGCAACTGAGGAGCTAGATTGTTCCCAGCACCTGACATCGAGCACCAGGGAGGGCCAGGATAAAAATAAATTCATAATTTAAACATAGGATATATATTGATAAATATGTGTGGACAGCATCTTGCATTCGGTGCACTTCTTCTTAATTTTTGTCTAATTCATGGAGTTATTGTGTATTTTACTGTGTATGGTGACAGGTATCACTGTGCTAAACTGGATGTCAACCTATTCCTATGGCTATAGATTGCCTACATAGTATGTTCCATTCATAGCTGAGAAGCAGGACATTCACAGCACAGGAAAAGAGGTGGATCATTTGGCTTCTCACATCAGTATTCATCTTTTGACAGAGCTGGGATTTGAACTCAAGGCTTAGAAAGCCCTACTGGTGAATGGGTAATGGTGAGCACAACAGCCCATGAGCCAATAGGGGCTTAGGTCCATCCCAGGACCTGTGATCAAACCCTGGTGAGGTCCATGATTGATATAAATTCATAATTTACAGAGATGATCTCTATTTACATACATCTGTGGAATGAAACGTGTATTCAGTGTAGTTATTCTTTTTATTGTGTGTCTTAATCAGGGATGCATTTTGTATTTTATTGCGTGTGATGACAGATATAACTGTGCTGGCATGGATGGGAACGGATTCCAATGAGTATAGAGTTGCCTATATAGCATACTGCAACCTAGCTGAGACCCAGAACTTTCAGAGTACAGGAAAACAGGTGCAACTCTGGGCTTCTCACACCAGCATTCATGTTTTGGCAGAGTTGGGATTTGAACTCAAAGCTTAGCAGGCCCAATTGGCGAAAGGGTCACGGGGAGGACACTGGCCTGTGAGAAACTGAGGTTAGCCTGTCATCGAGCATCAGGGAGGGCCAGGATAGGCATAAATTCATACTTGAAACATAGGATCTGTATTGAGATACATGTGTGGAATCATCTTGCATTCAGTGCAATTCTCCTTAATTTGTGTCTAATTCATGGAGGTATTGGGTATTTTACTGAGTATGGTGGCAGGTATAACTGTACTGACATGGATGATGACGTGTTCCCATGGTTATAAGTTTGCCTATGCATTCATTTTCCATCCTAGCTGACACCCAGGACTTCCACACGAGAGGAAAACAGGTGCAACGATTGGCTTCTGACATCAGGATGAATCTTTTGTCAGTTGTGGGATTTGAACTCAAGTCTGGGTAACCCCATTTCCCTGGGGGGAAGGGGAAGCTTTCCATCCTTGAAGACTAGAATGTTAGGCCTGGTCCAGGGCCTGATTTGGAGCCCTAGCACTGAACAAAATAAGAAGTCCCCCTCTTTTAAACATAGGATATCTATTTACATACAGCTGTGGTATGCGTTATTTTCTAATTTTGAGTCTTATTCATGGATGTATTGTGTATTTTATTGAGTATGGTGACAGATATATCTGTGATGCCATGGATGACAACCTATTCCCATGACTATAGAGTTGCGTATATAGCATTTTCCATCCTCTCTGAGGCTCAGGACCTTCACAGGACAGGAAATCTTGTGGATCCATTGGTTTCTGACATCAGGATGGCTCTTTTGGCTGTGCTGGTTTTTGAACTGAGAGCCTAGCAGGCAGAATTGGTGAATGGGTCAAGGTGAGCACACCAACCTGTGAGCCACTAAGATGCTAGGCCATTCCCAGGGCCTGAGGTAGTGCCCTGCAGTGGTCAATATATTCATGAATTCATAATTTAAACACAGGAGCTATATTTCCATGCATAGGTGGAAAACATCTTGAGTTCTGTGTACTGGTTCTCTTGATTTTGTGTCTTATTCATGGATGCATTGTGTATTTTATTGAGTGTGATGACAACTATAACTGTGCTGACAAGGATGTCAACCGATTCCCATGAGTATAGAGTTGCCTATATGGCATACTCCATCCTAGCTGAGATCCAGGACTTTCACAGCATAGGAAAACAGGTGCAACGATTGACTTCTAACATCAGGATGAATCTTTTGGTAGTACTTGGATTTGAACTCAAGGCCTAGCAGGCCCAAGTGGTGGATGGGTCATGGTGAGCACACCAGCCCTTGAGCCACTAAGCAGCTAGGTTTTTCCTAGGACCTGAGACCAAGCCCCAGTGGAGGCCATCGTAGTCATAAATTCAGAATTTAAACAGAGGATCTCTATTTCTATACATGGGTGGGTGGCATCTTGTGTTCGGTGTAGTCATTGTCTTTATCTGGTGTCTTATTCATTGATGTATTTTGTGTTTTCTTGAGTATAGGATGACAGATATAAGTGTGGTGACCTGGATTACAACCTATTCCCATGAGGATAGAGTTACCTAATCATTCTCCATCCTAGCTGAGACCAAGAACTTGCACAGCACAGACCAAGAACTTGCACAGCACAGAAGAACAGGTGCAATGAATGGTTTCTCACATCAGGGTGAATTTTTGGCAGTGCTCAGATTCAAACTCTGCCTAGGAGCCCCAACTGCCCGATGGGTCCTCATGAGCACACTAGCCTGTGAGCCATTAAGGAACTGGGCCATTCCCAGGAACTTAGATCGAGCACCAGGGTGGACACAAGAGTCCTCAATGCATCATTGAAACATGGGATGTATATTCACATCCATTGTGTGAACTGCCTCGTGCATTGAGTGTAGTTATCCTCTTTATTTTTGTATGCTATTCATGGATGTATTGTGTGTTTTTGAGTATATGTGACAGGTGTAACTGGGCTGACATGGATGAAAACCTTTTGCCATGGCCACTGGCCATGGCATCATAGCTGGGACCCAGAACTCACATAGGTAAGGAAAACAGGGGCAACATTTGGCTTCTGACAGGATGAATCTTTTGGCACTGCTGGGATCTGAACTCACCACTAAGCAGGCCCAGTAGGTGAATGGGTCCATGTAAGCACACCAGCCTTTGAGCCACTAAGGAACTAGGGCGTTCCCAGGACTTGAGATCTAGCCCCGGGAGTAAGGCAGGGGGAGCACAATAATCATCCATTCATCAGCTGAAGGAAGTATGCAAATAAGTACATATCTGTATAAAGTAGGAGAGATGGTGAGCTGTGATGTAATCCAATCTACCCTGTGACTACCAATTCTTGGACCTTCCCCGATGCCTCCATTTCATGATTGTGATGATTATAGATATGCTTCATCAACTCTTTATTAAAAATAATTGATACCCCATGAATCTTGACTATCATTTCCTACTCACATTCTCAGGAACTACTCATACAAGGATGAGATTGATCTCATTTCACGACTCTTCCTAGGTCCAGAATCGAGTATCTCAGGATCTCCTGCCATTCCCGCAATGTAGGGGGGCTGACTGGGATTCAAACTTGGGGCCTCCATTGCCCGGTCATCCTGTGGCTCCCCTGATAGCCAGCAGGCCTTCAGCCACACCCGGTCACCTTCAATCTGCAGTCTGCCGGCTTTGGTCCCACCATGGTCAACATTCAAAAAAAAAACAAAACCTAAAAGTGCCAGCTGGAACTTCCCACCGCTTTTTTTTTTCCCATCCGGCTTTTCTTTTTCCTCCAAGCCGTGGGGTCCTAAGATCCAAGGATGGGCTGTTGGTCCAGAGGCTGTGGCCTAGGATGATCGGACCTGAGGCAGAGTTGCCACAACTTGAGTTCAAGCCCTGGGTGTGGCAAAAACATTAAAAAATTGAAAAATTATAAATGAAGCACCCTAGCTCAGAATTCACGCCATTTTATTGCTGGAGCTGGAATGTGAACTCAGGTCTAGGTAACTCTGTTGCACTGTGGGGGAAGGAGAAGCTCACCATCGTTGAAGACTACAAATCAGGCCTGGTCCCAGGGCCTGAATTGAAGCCCCAGCTCTGAAAAAAATCATATGTCCACCTATTTTACACATAGGATCTCTATTTACAGACATGTGTGGAATGCATCATGTTTTCAGTGTAGTTATTCTTTTGGTTTGTGTCTTAGTCAGGGTTGCATTCTGTATTTTATTAAGTATGATGACAGATATAAATGTGCTGACATGGATAGCAACCTATTTCTATGGCCATGGAGTTGCCTATGCCTTCTCCATCCTAGCTCAGATCAAGGACTTTCACAGGACAAAAAAACAAGTGGACCGATGGGTTTCTCACATCAGGATTCATGTTTTGGCACTGTTGGGATTTGAACTCAGGACCTAGCAGGCCCAATTGTCGAAAGGGTCAAAGTGAGGACACTGGCCTGTGAGCAACTGAAGAGCTAGACTGTTCCCAGCACCTGACATCGAGCACCAGGTAGGGCCAGCATAGTCATAAATTCATACTTGAAACATAGGATATATATTGATAATATGTGTGGACAGCATTTTGCATTCGGTGCACATCTCCTTAATTTGTGTCTAATTCATGAATGTATTGTGTATTTTATTGAGTATGGTGACATGTTAACGGTTCTAACATGGATGACGACCTGTTCCCATGGTTATAAGTTTGTCTATGCATTCACTCTCCATCCTAGCTGAGACCCAGAACTTCCACATGAGAGGAAAACAGGTGCAACGACTGGCTTCTGACATCAGGATGAATCTTTTGTCAGTGCTGAAATTTGAGCTCAAGTCTGGGTAACCCCATTGCACTGTGGGGGAAGGGGAAGCTCATCATCCCTGAAGACTAGAATGTAAATCTTGGTCAAAGGCCAGATTTGAAGACCTAGCAGTGGACAAAATAAGAAGCCCACCTCCTTTAAACATGATATCTCTATTTACATACAGGTGTGGTATGCATCTTGCATTCAATGTAATTATTTTTTTAATTTTGAGTCTTATTCATGGATGTATTGTGTATTTTATTGAGTATGATGACAGGTATATCTGTGCTGCCATGGATGACAACCTATTCCTATGGCTATAGAATTGCCTATATAGCATTCTCCATCCTCGCTGAGTCCCAGGACTTTCACAGGACAGGAAAACAGCTGTAAAGATTGGCTTCACACAGCTGGATGAACCTTTTGGCATTGCTGGGAGTTGAACTCCGGGCCTAGCAAGCCCAAATTTCTAATGGGTCCACATGAGCATACCAGCTTTTGAGCTATTAAGGATCTAGGCTATCCCCAGGACCAGAGCTTGATCCCTGGGTTGGGGTTTGTGCACCATATTCATCCATTCATAAGCTGAAGCTAGTATGCTAATAAATACCTATTTGTATAGAGATGTGGCAAGTTGTGTTGGAATCCTATCTACCATGTGACTACTAATTCTTGGATCTTTCCCAATGCCTCAATTTCCTGAAGGTAATTATTATTGTCACACTTCGTGAAGTCTTAATTAAAAATAATCATTTTGCCAAAGTTCTTGCCTATCATTTCCTATATGAATCATGCATGAACTTCTCAACTCTTCCCTAGACCAGAATTCAAGCACTAGCCTGGAAAATGTAACATTTATAGACATTTTAAATATATGCTTTGTACTTACATCTATATATTCAGTCTATATCGTGTTTGCTGGAGTGATTCATTATATTTTATTATTGACTGAATGAATTAGCATTTATTTTATGGACTTGAGTGCACCTATATCATTTATTACATTTATTCCAATCTATTCCATAACATGTAGCTTTGCACACATGTTATGTATATCATACCTAACACCCAGCACTTGCACAGAAAAGGAAAACAGGTGTCACACTTGTAATCTTATTCCAAGATGAAATTTTTGGCAATGCTGGGACCTGAACTGAGGGCCTAGAAGGCCCAACTCATGAATGGGTGAGTGTCAGCATGGCAGCCTCTAGCCCATTCAGCTGCCAAGTGGATCCTAGGACCTGGGATGGAGCCACATGTTTGGCCAAAATAGCAATACCTTTCTATGGAGACGGTGGTATACAGGTAAATATATATTTAGATATTTTGATACTGCCAGTGATGTCTATCTAATATTAAATGACATATATTACGTTCATACAGGTTCTTGGGTCTTTAGTGAGGACTTCATTTAATGAATAGTATTCTTTTAATGCATAATAAACTATGATTTAATGCATAATATACTGTGATTATTGGGTCTAAATTTATATTAGACTGATTGATGAACTACTCATCCAACCATGATATTGATTACATTTATCTGGTGTTCCTATGAACAGGCAATAGCTTCTTAGGCTCTCCAGCCCTTTGTAAGTGGCATGACTGGGATTCAAACACAGGGCATAGGTGTCCAGACTGGCCTATGGCTTCTCTGCCAGCCTGCCAGCCTTCAGCAATGCCAGGTGACCTACAGGTTGCAACCATGTCATTTACACCCAGGACAGTCAACATCCAAGGAAGGAAAAGAGAGAATCTGCCAGGTGAACTACAGGTTACAGCAGTG